>NW_027287538.1:82087807-82687807 GCF_022747635.1 Hetaerina americana
ACCATCAAAGTTAGACATTGAAAAAGAAAATGACTTAGAGGAAGACAGCTTAGGTCCAGGCATACTCGACGTTGAGATAGAAAGGGTATTAAAGGAGATGAAACCAAAAAAAGGCCACGGAGGTCGATAAAATTCCCGCTGAACTATTTAAATGTTCAGGAAAGTGTAGGAGGAAGAGGCTACTTGGGCTGATTCGTAGGTTCTATGAGGAAGGCATCTGGCCGGAAGACTTGGTGAATTTAGTTTTAGTTCCTCTTTTTAAAAAGTTGAAGGCACGCGGCGAAAGTTATTCTCAGGATCATAAACAAAAGGATAGAGAATAGGGCAAATTATTACCTAGGGGATGATCAGTTTGGGTTTAAGAAAGGGAGAGGTACGCGTGATGCCATTGCATTAATGAGATTATTAATCCAGAGGAATATAGAACACAACGAGGAGGTATTTGCCTGTTTCGTAGATTTGGAAAAAGCGTTTGATAGGATGAATTGGAGGTTTAATAGGAATATATTGGAGGGATAGGAGGCTAATCCACAACCTGTACATGTCTCAGACTGCTCAGGTGCGGGTGGAGAACGGGGAGTCCGGTTGGGCAGTGTTAGAAAGAGGTAAAAGGCAGGGTTGCCCATTATCACCGTTGTTGTTCAACCTGTATGCAGGGGAAATTACTAAGGAGGCATGGGAAGAACTGTAGGTAGGAATGAAAGTGGGCGGGGCATTCGTGGAATCAGTTAGGTTTGCTGATGACCAAGCTTTAGTTTGTCAATCGTCCAAGGGGCTGCAAGCATTGCTGAGTGATTTGGAAATTCAGTGCGACAGGTATGGGATGAGAATCAATATTAATAAATCAAAGGGTATGCGATTTTCTAGAAAGAAAAAGGCTAAGCTTAACATTAAAATAGGAGGGCAAAAACTAGAGCAGGTAGAACAGTTTACGTATCTCGGTAGTGTTTTGGAACAACAGGGTCAAAGTAGTAGGGACGTAAGGAGGAGAGTTGCGCTAGGCAAAGAGGCTTTCACAAGGAGGAGGGAGTTGATGACAGGGACATTGAGCAAGGATATTAAGAAAAGACACGAACAAAGTTAGATATGGAACGTAGCTATGCACGGCGCGGAAACGTGGTCATTGAAGCAGGAGGATAGACGTAGATTGGAAGCTTTTGAAATGTGGGTGTGGAGAAGAATGGAGAAGGTAAAATGGACAGAGAAAAAAACAAACGAGGAAGTACATGGTGTGGTGGGCGAAGAGAGGGGTTTGTTGGGAGAAAATTCCTATGGATGCAGCAAAAATGGATGACGGGGTTTTGACCGGCAGTGGAATGTATAAGAATGTGGTAAAGGGGAGAATATTGCGCAAACGAGGAAAGGGAAGGAACAGGATAGGAATGTTGGACGAGATGAAGGGAGGAAGAGGGTACTCAGAGATGAAGATGGACCGGATGTAGAGTACGATGTTGTGTTTTGCTAGGAGTCACATCCAAAAACCTACCTGAACCGATAGATTACCAAAGAAATAAAAATAATAGATATATATATATATATATATATATATATATATATATATATATATATATATATATATATATATAAAATATCTTCGAAATGGAACGCTCATCGGCGACACACAAATATATAAAAACACAGATGTAGATTTTTAGAATATAGAGACACAAAGAAAGGACACTCACAATTTGTTATTTTAACATTGTTTATTTTATTTTATATTTAATTAAATTATTTGTTTATTTTATGTTATATATATATATATATATATATATATATATATATATATATATATATATATATATATATATATATATATATATATATATATGTGTGTATATATATGTATATATATATGTATGTATGTATATATATATATATATATATATATAATATTTATACATATACATGTACATACATTCAATTACGAAATCCCCGCCAAACGGCGAACAAATACTCATTTACATAGAAACAGATATAAGGAAAAGGGATAGGAATGCTTGTTAAGGACAAACACGGGAGAAGTGGGGAAGGCGGTATCAGGCAGATCATGAACGTAAAAATATTTTCTAGCTTGGGACTTGAAATCCGGATCCTTCCACTTGCCGGGCGGAGGCTCTCAACCACTTGAGCGTTCCCTGAAACGTAATTTACACTGAGATCTGCGATGGTTAATGCAACCAAGTTCCCCGATTCTTTAGCCAAGAGATGGCGTTAAGGAGTTTTTTCACCCATCAAAGGATAAATAGACAAGACACACAAGAGGAACGGTTGTTTTATAGTAATTATACAACGTCATAAATGGTAAATAAGCCTAATATTGATTCCTGGCCAATTCCATGTGCCAATTTTGCCTACACGTTTTTTCTTAATAATTGCGACGGAATTAGCTCCGTCTTTATCGGAAGAAACAGAAGTACTTACCCTCAGAATAAACAAGTACTCAGTTCTACTTTTTCTTCATAGGTAACCGAGCTAAATTCCGTCGAAATTATTAAGAAATAACGTTTGAGTGTTTTTTCTATGTGCTCTAGTATTGTTTTAGGTGGGTGCGGTAGTCTAGTGGGTGGAGCGTTGGACTGCTGACCAGAGGGTCCCAGGTTCAATTCTCGGGTAAGGCACTCTGGGCACTTGCAGCTCCACCCAATCTAAAGTGATTTTTCGGGTACAAGGTCTTCCTGGGAATCCATAACCGGCACAGGGAAAGGAACTGGCCCCCCTACCCTGATGTGTGAATTTTCACACGCCGTATAGGGCTTAGTACTGGGTGATTTCTACCATCACCTAATAAACCAACCTTCGGGTTGATTACTGTGTTTATGGTTTATGCATATATACAAGGTCGCACCCAAAAGTGGTAGGGCTCATTTTTTTACAAGAATTTTATTGGCGATACACTTACATCGACTTAATAATCTTCAAAGTATGCTCCTTGAGCTGCTACACACTTATTTTAACGTTGCTCCCATTCCCCGTACGCCCGCTGGAAATTTTCTTTGGGGATGCCGTTGATGACCCTCGTCGAAGCCTCTTGAACGGCCTTTATCGAGTCAAAACGTCGTCCCTTGAGCTGTCTTTTCATCAGGGGGAATAAGAAGAAGTCCGGTGGTGCCAGATCGGGAGAATAGGGCTGGTACGGCAACGTGGCAACGCCGTATTTGGCCAGGAGTTGTCTGACGACGAGCGCGCCATGGCACGGAGCGTTGTCATGATGAAGCACCCAGCAGTTTGCAATGGCCGCTCGGACTCTGGACGTTGGATGCAGGCAGACCCAACTGGTCTGCAATTTCTTCGCTGGTTAAGCGTCGGTCTGTGGTCAGCAGTGTCCTCACTCTGTCCACATTCGTGTCGGTTCTTGCCGTCGACGGCCGTCCGGAGCGATGGTCGTCTTCAACGAGCTCCCTACCCTCTTTAAACAACTTGTGCCACTCAAATACTGTGAAAAGCCTTAAGGCAGTGTCCCCATAAGCCTGCTTGATGATATCGAGGGTCTCAGTTGCCGTCTTCCCGAGTTTCGCACAAAACGTCACGGAATAACGTTGCTCTAAATTCAGATTCATTTTGTTTTTCGACGCGGCCAAAAAACTTGCTTCACTAAAAACGGTGTCCTCACTCAACGACAGCCCGCAGGCGACTGAGGTTGGTGTCAGACTGTTGCTAAGAGCCCCCTCCACCTTACCCTACCAGGCAGACCCCCCTCCACCGCTCCGTTCGCGCCAGAGAAAATCAGTCTTACCACTTCTGGGTGTGTCCCTGTAGATGATTTCGTCGACGTAACACGGAAGTGCCGAATAGTACATGACACTGTAACAAACAATATAGAAACACAAAATAGGGATAGTACACATTAATTCTTGATAA
The DNA here is from genome assembly GCF_022747635.1 of Hetaerina americana. Taxonomy (NCBI): domain Eukaryota; kingdom Metazoa; phylum Arthropoda; class Insecta; order Odonata; family Calopterygidae; genus Hetaerina; species Hetaerina americana. The sequence goes on from NW_027287538.1 coordinate 82,091,669, forward strand.
TTTCGACGGAATTCCAGTCCGTCTTTATCGGAAGATGGAGAAGTAATTTTACTTCTCTATCTTCCGATGTAAACGAAGTGGAATTCCGTCGAAGTTATCAAGAAATAACGTATGAGTTATCTTTTTTTGTGTTTCTATATTTTGTTACTGTGTAATGTACTATGTATATATCTATATATATATATATATATATATATATATATATATATATATATATATATATATATATATATATATATATATATATATATATAATATATTTAACCTCAAAATGATTTTACGTCCATGTGCGGAGTACAGTCGAAGAGCCCCTTTTATCGAAATTTTTCGTGCTGGGCGTTTGCGCAGTGAAATAGTTTGTTTATTCGGGTGCCTCAGATCAACTGTTCACGATATTCCGGCTAAGTTAAATGCTTCGAAGAAGGTTTATTTTACCCGGAGAGGAAATTTCAATCGAGGAAATGCGTGTCACGAATTGCGGCAGTCGTCGAGAAGCCTCAGGCGCTGAGTTCAGAGGACCCGGAGGGATCGCTGAGGGAATTGGCATCAGAATTGAATACTAGTGAGAGGACAATGGGACGGATGGCAGAGGAAAGCCAATGATACAACTTTTACAAAATAAAGGTGTTGCAAATGCTGTCTGAAGCTGCCAGAACAAATCGGATTGCTTGCTGCAGCCTGTTATTGTGCTCTCTAAAAAGTAAATTGCGGGGCCCATCAGATTCTTTTCTGTTGAAAAAGGTTTTACCGCGAACGCGGCGATGAACCGGAGAAATGATCGCTGGCTCACCCACGACCCCGAGGACGTCCCGATTGTTACTCAAGAAAAATTTCCGGTTAGTTTTCATGTCCTAGGTGTTGTGTCTAGTGAGGGTTATATTATGCCGCCACATTTATATGAGATGGGGCAAACCATCACAAAATACGTCCAGCTGCATAGTTTGAAGAATATCGTGAAACCGTGGATGGTAACTCTGGCCTCGGGGAGACAATAAGTCTTTCAACGGAAGGATGGCGCATCAGCTCATACGAGTCATTTAGTCCAAAACTGGCTCTCAGATAACTTTGACATGCTCTGGTGAAAGGGGTTCTGGCCCCCGAATAGCCCGGACTTGAACCCCTTCGACTATCATGTTTGCAGTGTCGTCGAAAGAGTTCCCAAGAAGACGAGGCGCCCTAATGTCGCATCTCTACGCATCGCTACCATAGCAGCATTCGCGAATATGGACAGCGCTCTTTTGAAGAGTGCATGCGATCGATTCAGGATAAGATTTGAGGCTGTCATTGCAGCTGGACGAGTGCTACCACAGCTTGGAGAGTAATGAGACCGGTTTCGCGGCAACGTTGATCCTCACCGCCACCTACTTCAAGTAGTTCACTCCCACTCCAACCAAGAGGAGCGGTGAAGAAACTTTAATTGCATTACTTCTGGAACGCGTATGTTAGACACGCGGAAACGTACAACGCGGATGTTAGACAGGCATTACGACGCCAAAGGCTATGCCACGGCAAGATGAAAAATATCAGGGATGATATCTGTAGCGACAAAAAGAATGAAATCACTTATGATTTTGAGATATCTAGGGCCAATGCCAAGACTGAGTTTCGGAAAGCATTAAGTGAATTCTAAAGGGAAAGGTTGGCGGAAAATTTGAAAGAGAAACCAAAAGCATTTCGGTTATGCGTCAGAGAAGTTTAGGGAAATACGTCAACTGTTAGTTCACTCAAAAACAATTAAGGCGAAAGAGTAACCAGCAGTTTGGAAAAGTAACTTAATAAATTCCTTCTTTCAAAGCGTCTTTACTTATATCACGGTATACGCCCAATAGCTTACCAAATCGTGCCGGCCAACCGATGCTCACAATTCAAATCTCATATAATAGAACAGAACGTTTGCTGAAAAATATTGTCTAATTAATCATCCGGGACCGATGAAATACCCGCTGGTATAGAAATAATAATTAAAAAGTTGCTGGTGGATCACAAGGTTTCAGGAGATTGGAAAACGGCTAACAAAACACGGAAAAACGGAAAACGGAGACATGGAGAAATTTTAAAACGGAAACATGGAGAACCCGAGCAATTACTGTCTTATTTCCCTCACATCCATTTTGTGCAAGTTTATCACAGGAGGGAGCTAACAGACGGGAATTTTCTAGAATTTAAGAAAGCCTTCGACGAAGTACCTCATAGTAAACTACTCACAAAGCTAGAAGCATAAGGCATAGATAAAAATATCCGGGGTTGGATTAAAGACTTTCTGAATGGTAAGGTTCAATTAGAAGTGATGGATGGAGTTAGTTTAAATGCAGTGGATGTTACTTCAGGTGTGTTCCCCAGGGAAGTGTCATCGGACCTCTTTCGTTCCTACTTTACGGTTACGACATTGACTCCGTTGTCACTAGTACGATACGTTAATTTTCCGGCAATCCACTGGTTTACCGTGATATCCAAGGTTCTGAGGACCCAGTAGCCTTGACAGATGACGGTAGTGCTGTACAATTCTGGTGCAGCACTTGGCAATTTGAGTTTAACTTAAAAAAGTGCGTAGTTTTAAATTAGTGGGAAAAGGGCAAACCCACCAAATGCTTTCTGCAGTGGGAACTCTAAAATGGAATATGTACTCGTGTGGCATGCGGACTTGTTTAAATACCTAGGCGTTACCCTCACTCACTCTACTGGGTGGGATTAGGATTTATTAGAAGAGTACTTGGTAAATGTGGTGAAAAGGTCAAAGAGACATGTTATCTGTCATTTTTTAGGACTCATTTAGAATATGCTGCAAGTATATGGGATCCTCACGCAGTTGGATCTACAGCCGAATTGAATCGCGTAAAGTGTAGGGGAACTAGATTTGTAAAACGTAGTAGTAGTAGTTTTGAGGGGAGGCGACCGACAGCTAAGGTCATTTGCGCCGTAGGGGATGGATAGGAAAGGATGAAGGGTGGAGAGAAACCCGGCGTCGGCATTAGCCTACTCTTTACGAAAGGCGCCAAGGGGTCCACAGTTTTACGTCCCATCCGACGGACGGCGTACTCACTCAAAGTGCCCTCCACAAAGCACCTCAAGTAGGGATCGAGATACCTCTGAAAAATATTCAACACCGCCGGGATTTGAACCCGCGCCCTCAGGGTGGGAAGCCAGTACGTTAGCCCCCGCACCATCTCGATCCCCCCCTTGTAAAACGTTTGTTATGATAAACTTAGTAGGGTATCCATAATATTAGAGCAGTTTAGCTGGATATTACTCACGGAGGGAAGGTTAAATTACAGATTGAAGCTCTTGCATAAACTAGAAGGGCGTCTTTTTAGCAGTGATGTTGAAATTGTATTATTACTCCCATCTCACTACGGTAGGAGAGGTCATGCTAATAAAATTGGAGAGATTAAGTGTAGAAGAGATAGATTTAAGATGTCATATTTCCTCGAACGATTGGGGATCATAATAACATTGCTCGACAGCGGTAGGGTCATATCCGTGTAAAATTATTCTGTTTGTATTCACCCCCTGCCACACACCCTGGCAGTGGCTTTCAGTGTATGTACTATACATAAATAAATATGCCAATAATGCCTGCCCTGTAGAAAAAAGACGAAGTAACAAATTGAAGCCAAAGACGAGGCAGCTAAGCAGTGTACGGCGTCGCGGGCAGGTGTGCTGACGCGTCAAGGGCAGTCTCCGGCTCATCCTTTCACTTACATCTCAAGGCACGGAAAGGGCAGATGCACAGGAATGTATGAGACTCCATAAATTAGGAAAAATCTCATTAGGGAAATTCCGCGATAGAGGCCCTTTGTTAAAACGTCCATCAACTGGCATTGAGAATATGAAAGCCGTGGTTTCTCATTTTACCTCGTATGCCATGTTTTAATAATGAAGCAAGCACGAACAACTTCATAGAAAAGTTTGGAAACACGTAATATGTTTGCTGATGCTTTAATTAACTACCTTTGCTCTGTAAGTATGACCCCTGCCCGTGGTGGATTAGTACCACTTCATGAAAATATATTTGCCTAGTGTAGGATCGCTTTCATAAAATTGCGCATTATGAAATAAAATAAAAACAGGATCATGTAAATAAGGCAAAAAGTAAGATTTATAAACGGTTTTGTAGTCACCGAATCGTATGAAATTCTATAATTAAATTTGTTCGGATGTTTGAGCCAGGTATTTAACCTGGAAGTTCATCGTCAAGAAAATTATCCCTGGAATTTCAAAATGTTGCGTCATAATCAACTTTGTTAAGTTTTATTAAGGAGTTGGGATACAATTTCATTTCAACTGATTTTCGCATATTCCACATAAATAGACGTGGCCATAATGATTCCACTCTTTCTCTTGACCCTTCTTATATACGAGAGTAATCCGGAAAGTAGTACCCGTTCGTGAAATAAAGACACAAAAGTAAATATTAACAAACATAAAAAATTTTATTTGAAAGAGGATACTTTAAACTACTTCTCAACATAATCTCCAAGCAAATTAAGGCATTTGTCATAACGTGTGACAAGTTTCTGTATTCCTGCTGCATAGTCCTTCGCCGCCAGCTCATTGAGATACGCGAGGGACCCATCTTGCACAATTTTTTGCATAATGCAGATGGTGTTTAACAATTTCATGAACAATTGTTCGAGAAACATTGGGAAAATGCTCACAGATGTCATCAATTGTGACGCGCCGATCGTTCCTCACGAATTCGTCAACTGTGCTCACCAGTTGGTCTGTAATGACAGACGGTCTCCCCGAACGCTCATCGTCGTGTGTGTTCCCCCTCCCCATGTTGAAGTTGCGACACCACCGCCGAACAGACGACTCGTCCATTACATTGTCTCCATAAACCTCCTTTAATTGGCGATGAATATCACATGGGCGAACGTTTCTTGCATTGAGGAATTTAATCACTGCCCTCACTTCACAACTGGCGGCGTTCTCAATTTTTTTAAACATTGTAAACAATCACAGAAACAACACAGGCAATGCTAGCGTCACGCAACTTGGCTCAGAGAAGGCAGACAAGCCACTGAAGCTAACTGACCTCGTCCAGCGGCTACTCGCGTCGTCAGCACTTCATGCGGCACGAACGGGTACTACTTTCCGGATGACCCTCGTATTATGATAACAATAATTTTTTTCCGACTTGAAATTCGTTTAAAATTTTAGTTTTGCTTTTTGTTATTCACATTTCATTTTGCTTTAATTAAAACTCTTAAATTTAAATTATTAAAAGTAACCGTTTTCTATTATGAGGGTCATCAATATGGTGTAGTGGCTAACGTACTGGCTTCCCACCCAGAGAGTCCGGCTTTGAATCCTGGAGGCGGTAGATATATTTTAGGGGTAGCCCGATCCCTACTTCAGGTGCTTCATGGAGAACACTTTGAGTGAGTACACCGTCCGTCGGAGGGTACGTTAAGCTGTGGACCCCTTGGCACCTTTTATCGCTTGGGGTAGGCTAATGCCGACGCCGGGTTTCTCTCCACCCTTCATCCTTTCCCGTCCATCTCCTTTGGCGCAAATGACATCAGGTATCGCTCGCCTCCCCTAACTACAGCTACCACCCAACAAAAGTCAAATCCTCTAACGCGATAAATCCTGAATAATGCTATTATACCATGTGAAACCCACATGTGAATGCCACTGCTTGCATTCACTTGGACTGCTGGCCCACATTTGACGTTTGGAGCATCTTTTGCCTTTCCACTTAAATAGTATCCTCATAAACTTAATGACGGAAAGAGTCTTCAACAAGATCCTCGGGTCGTTAAGACGAAATGTTCTTATGGTGAGAGAGGAAAGTAAGGCCACGTACTTCAGAACCGAATCACGATATAACAGTTAAGAACTGAAAATTCTAGTTATGATGTTTCTTCTACGTGAAACGAACGTATTATATTTACACATGCAATGGAAACGATATTTTGTTCTGAGTATATGTACTATGCCCAGTACGTTTAAAGGATATTACATAGTATGTAATACGCTTTTGACGTAATTGACGTTAACGACATGATGCTAACGTTTAGAGAAGTATTCATCTCGTAGAGGAGTGATTCTAGTCAGGCTGAGGTTTTTAATATTTCGTTCGAAGGATGGCCAGCTACTACTCGTATGCAACATAACTCGTGGTAACCTATCGCGTGATATACAGAAAAAAGTCGCATGCAGAAACTGGAAAGGACTTATCATTTCAAGAAACATATCTTACTATGCTTTGTACTCTAAGTTCATGGCTTTTCTTCCGGTGAAGCATAAAACTAAATTTGATATGGAAAACTAACATAATGGTGTTTAGGTATGGGTAGTCTCTGAACCCATCATTCAAAAGCAAATCTTCTACATCTACATAATACCCCGCAAGCCGCCGCAAGGGCGTGTCGCGGGGGGTGTAAGGTCACCAACCGTAAAAAGGAAAAATACCACATGCAAAAAAACAACACGGAAAATCACACCCACAGCAGCGCACACACTCATGCAAAAATCCCTTCATCCAATACTCATGCAAACACATATACCGCAAAACAACTAAAAAACTGTACCCCATGATACAGCACGAAAGCCATCCTACAACACGGAAGCAAGGACACAACAAGCAAGAAATTGAAACATCATTACCACATGAAAATGCACCACTAAACACTCTACCCCCAAAGAGTCTCTAAAAGGCAGGGAATGCGACCCAACGTTGCAGGTCGCAGGAATTTCCCCCCGCGGAGGGGGACGAGGGATTGAAAGGGAATCTTAAGGGCTAAGTATTTCTTTTGCCGAAGTTAAAATGTCCTCTAATGAGATTTTTAATATTTTTTTGTATCCTCAATGTTTAAATCTTACTACAATGACAGCGGCCGAGCTAAAGTTTCCTCCCGCGGAAGTAATGACAGGTGTTTCGCTTTCATCTCTCTTTGAAAAATATTTTCCCCGTCTTTTATAATTCTTCTGGGCGATAATTGTCTTTGCGCAGGCCGTCATATGTACGCCTGCTGACGATTTGTTCAGGCGGAAGCTAAGTTTCAATGGAGCGTAGCGTGTTGCTCCCATCGTTGCCGAGCTGAATATGCAAGCACTTGTACTGCAACTTGCATCAGCTGCTGCTGACGTCATGCTGCATTTAAAATCAATGCCATATCTTCATTTAACATTTGGGTAAGAGTATTTCATAAATTGAATTTTTACACCAATAACTATGTGAATGGAAATTTATGAAGCATCTTCTTGGAGCAATCCTTGTTTTTTTTAACATAACCATTTATTCTGGCGGGAATTCAAGTATTGAGAGCGCTGAATTTTTATATAAATACATTTTTTGATTAAAATAAATCATGTTGTTGTATAAATTAGTTTTTTTACTATTTTATTGTGTTAAAATAAATTATAACAATACCTCATTTGATATTTAATTAAATATAATGCTTAATGATCTCTTCACTCTTTCCCAGTAATGAAATTCGGGAAAAATGTATCGCAGATCAAATTACGAATTCCTAAAATTCTTCCAGAAAAACATCCTTTCGCACTTCTTTCTTGTTCAACAGCATTTCCGGTGAGTCACCGTCCATATATCTGCTCGCATCATTGTGAAAAATCAACGTTTTTAAGTATACGCAGTTATTTATTATGCACTCAACAATATAAAATTAGGTGAATAGAAGGAGGCATATTACATTTAGTGGCAATGGCGGCAACAACATGTATCACCATACTCGTACGACAAGGTTAAAGTTCGTTGGATATAACAATTTATGAGTATTTTATTTCTTCCTTCACGCATATGTATCCAAAAAAAATGACCTAAAATTGTCAACCATCTTTACCCCATCAGCATTGCAGCTTTTATTGATAATCACGTCTGCACGCTCTGCTCGCGGCTATTCGGCATCCGCTCACAACTACGAAGGTGAAAAGATCTAGACTCATTCACGCATAGCTTCTACTTCTGGTGCATTCCTCGCGCCATTTCGAAACATCTTCGTAAGATAATCATCACTTGATGCGGGCTGCACGGGAGCGCGGCCTGTAAGACACTTGTCTTGCCTCAAAAGAGTTTAGGCTGTCAACAGGTAGAGAGTAATCCGTTAAAAGAACGAGCACTTCAGCCCCTGGATTCATAAATATGAACGCTCCGGTCCCTCCCACCCGCATCCCACTCGCCCCCCTCTCCCCACACCCTCCTCCCGCCGCTCCCTGCCCCTGGACATAAATTACCCGCGCCTCCCCCTTTCGGCGCCCTTCGAAAGAGTTATCATGCCGAGGATCGGCTGTCCCCTTCTCTTGCCACTGACGAAGCTGACACCCCTTTTGTTGCTTCCCCGGGCCCTCCATTGCATTTTCAGGGGGAGAGTCCTTCGGAGCATTATTTCACCGAAGCATTCGGGCTTGCATGTATAGCGGTCAGATATTTCTGGGCGGTGTGGCTCATTGCCCAGGTCGTGTGATCTAGCCCCTCGGTGTTGAGTTTGGTTCGGAATCAATCCTTAGCACGTTCATGAGCTAATGATTGATTGTATTTTGTGATCCGGTTTCAAGGAAAATGCACTGAAACCGGAACTCAGGGGAAAAGAAAATTAATTTTAATTAAATTATGTATAAGCGGTCCTTAACATAGGGGCAGTATATTACACTGGTTGAATAACTATTTATTTCAGAAATGATATATTTTATATCCACTCTAAAAGATCACATTTTAAAAAATAGACATAAAATTAATATATTCAAGGAAGGATTAAATTTAAATGTAATTCCTTTTGGTATGGTGAGCATTATGGTGCCAAAAGACCTTTCCCAGTATGATTACCGCAGTGCCCATATATTTCCGAAATTTTTACATTTACTGGAATTTAATTTAATATTAAATGTATATTTGAAATCTTTCCAAAGCGTGTATATTGTTTTATAGCTCATGGGGTAAAGCGTTAGACTTCTGACCGGGTTCGATTTCCGGGCAAGGAACTCTGGGCACCTGCAGCTCCACCTATGCTCCAGCTATGTGATTTTTCGGGTACCAGATCTTCCTGGGAAACCATAACCGGCACAGGGAAAGGAACTGGTCCCCTACCCTGATGTGTGAATTTCACACGCCGTCAGGCTTAGTACTGGGTGAACTCTACCATCACCTATCAAACCGACCTTCGAGTTGATTACGGAGTTTATTGTTTTATGCTATTGTTTTATAAACCGTTAACCTTACAGAAAATATCTCATGAACCGTTCTAGTTGTTGACCATTCTTTCAACCTACAATTGTTTCCTCATAGTTCCCCAAGGTGGCATATAAATATACAAATAATCCAGCACATATGTGATAAATGCATTTATTAATCAAGTTAGATTTGACACTTTCTAAAAATTGACATTGTTTATGAGATAGAGTCAGTAATTTCTTATTTATAAAGATCTTCTAGTGCATTTTTGGGCGGGAAATCACTCGATCCCACCGCATTGTAAAAATATACACTTTGCCGCTATAGAGAGAATTCTATTGATTTAGTGTGTTGTAAAAATGTATTTAAATATTACAGGGCTGTGAATGATAGAATTGGGACATCCGTTTCATGATTTTAATGTGTTTAGGAGAACTGTTCAAGTAAATTTCTCCTTAGCTATATAATTGTTGAACTGGGCCAGAAAAATAGCCCAAAATTTGAGGCATTAAAAAATAAAGGTGAATACATGCGGTATTTCTGCAACAAAGCTGCCATTTTTTAAAAGGATTAAGGAAAAATTAATTTTTTCTTAGCTTTTCATTTTCATATTCAATAATGGACCCTTGTTTAAGTCATCGATGATTGCTACCGCAAATCTTCCGTGTAAACTATGTTTTATATATGCATTAAGAAGATTTTGGCATTACATGATTAGTCTAAAACGCATTTTACTGAAATATAGGAATGGACCGCTCACGGAGCGTGCAATTCCGTAAGATGACGTAATTGAGAGCTGACTCACACACACACGCACACACACCTCAAAAGAATATAAACGCAAATTGAGTGTTTCTTTAGATTTTCTTGGCTTATCTTCTAAGACCGTAGAAATGAGATAATCAAGTTTATTCTCAAGCCAGCAATTGAATTTCTCTCCATGGCTCTCGCGAGTCAACTCACCTCGGAAGTTAGTTCTCACAAATTTTGCGAAGATGACGATGGAGGCGAGTCAAGGAAGGTGAGCAATTGGGAGCCGCTGGGGTCGAGATTATTCTCCCGCCACTCGTTTGTTTCCGAGCTGGAGTCATTGCCGTGGCAACTGAGCTCCCGTCCTCCTCCCCCCCTCCCTCCCTCGACCGCTCTCAACGACTCCCAAGGCGGCCTTCTATTAATATTAAGTCCGCTGTCCCCGCTGCATGGCTCTTCGCCCCCCTCATTCGGTCTCCTTTTCTTCATCCAACCGGATAAAACTCCCGTGTCCAACCCAACGCACGCGTGAAAATTTCCTTTTTGAAAAACCTTTTCTTATTACGAAAAGAAACTCCCATCACCTTCCGGGATCCGGCGACAGATTAACTTCCCAAGAAAAGGAATGGGAATTGCATAGGCGCAGGAAATCTTTGTGGAAGGAAGGCAAGCGGTAGGAATGACAATCATTTATGAGCTCGGTTTGATTAGAGTTGCCTTTGCAATTTTGCTCCTCATGCCCGACAAATAATTTGGCTAGTCGTAAATAGTGAAAAATTAAGACGAAATTTGATAGCATTATGTGAAACCCACTCATTATCGTTTTATTGTGAGGGCCGCAAATTTAGCCATTAGCCGAAAATTAAGATCTATCAAATATAAATTTAACTATGGGGTTAAGTTTAGGTATTGTTGTTCAGTTTTATTCCACTATCTACAAATGTGGATTTGGAAATGACGGCTACAAGTCAGTGAATGTGAAAATAAATTGCATAACAATGTTATAAGCAAATTTGATTGATCCTCCAATTTTTTTTGTGAAAGTATGCAACATTACCCTACGAATGAGAAACGATGTAGAAGGAATGGGGAAACTTAGGATTTACTGAGAGTAATTGACTCTCTCATAAAACGAAATTGGAAGATAACAGTCAATAATTTACCATAAATGCTATTTGTACAGTATCTCTAAAAATATGAATAAATTAATTGATAAAATTTAGTTAATATGTGTTTTCTCCAATTATTTCCCTAAAATGATCTCAGAAATATAAGAGAACCAGGTCGAAAATGAAGTCTATATTTAACCTCCTGGATAAAAATTATGTGGTACGAAGCTGATTGACTTAAAAGTTGATTTAATGGGTTTACTTTGGTTATGATAATAAAATTGGTGGTAGAAGTTGGATGTTTTTTTGATTCCTACGTAATGTTAGGTACTCTGTGTGGATTATATAAAACTGAAGATAATACCTAGTTACTCGACCCAGGCAGAATTTTTTGCAAACTTTAACAATCAGCATTCTATTAATGAGTGCACCTTATATACTTAAAAATTTAATCTAATAAAGAAATCACCCAGGCTTAAATACTTTATAATGATAAAATAATTAATAGTGATATTGACATGATCTACTTAAAATCTAAGACGTCTTTTGGAGTGCCGCGAGAGGCTTTAATGTCAAATACTTAAGGCCAAAGCTTTATAATGTATTATTAGGACTAGACTATTTAAGAAACATTTCATTACTTATTTTTAGTATATTGAAATAAAAAATGCCTATAACTCCATACTGTGAGTTGAACTCACGTGATTTAAATGAAAATTGGTGGTAAAGGATGAAGATCTTAAATACAGGTCAACAGATTGGCCGAAATGGACTTTTGGAAAAATGAACTTTTATCTTAATGAGATTTATGAAAGATATTATACAGATATCTTTTAAAAAAGAGGAATAGGTGGAGCTGTCCAGAAACGAAGAAGATCAAACCAGCCTAGGGCTCTTTAAAAATGTTTATAATGTTCCAGTTTGCTATGGACAACCCAAAAGACATCATGTGTGGAAAAATAGACTCAAATTAAGAAAATAAAATTTTAGAGCGAACAGATTTAGTTTATAATTATCACTCTAATGTAAACAATATCGATTATTTAAAGTAAAACATAGGCTCCCAAAAATATATATTGAATGCTTTCACCTACTACTGCATTCACAGGACTTTAATTTACTCAAAATTGTATAATTTTTGCTCCCCGTAACTCTCCCTGCCATTCCTATTTTTAAGGAATCGAAGCCAAGTAAATCATGGTGTTTATTAGAGTCTAATCTAGTTAGTACGATTCTACGGCCGTCTTACGCTTTTCTGAATATGATATAGATACTACGACTGGAACTGTCTCAGCGAAAAGGCAGTTCCAATTTTCCTATCAGTTGCTGAGTTCCAGAAAAGTAGAAATTAGGTAAGAGTAAAATTAACAAAATGGTAGTCGAATGGAAAGACCGCCATTACTAATCAAGCCTTTATGTTTGCATTATTAAAAGCAATAACTTTTTTTTCTATGTTTCATTGTGTTGGCGTTTAGTGCCTATATGAAGACATTAAATCGCAACAAATTTTATTTTGGAAAGAGATTCTGATTAAACATTTACACAATTCCTGTAGCGTACTTAAGCGGTGGCATGAGAGCGAAACAAATATGAGTTTTCTTTAGGCCAAAGATCAATATTTAAAGGCCTGCATTAATTAGACTTGGCGAGTGACCAGAGTGTATGAGGATCCATTGCTGTCTGAAAGTTCTCATGCATTTAAACTGGCTAACAAATAAATGAAGGAATGACATGTGAGCCACGGGATGAACTGTGGAAACGAATTGAGGTGGTAGCTGAACTGATTTAGGCAGTTTTATTCGCGAAGAGTAAGGATTTTTTTGTCTATTATATAACTCAATCTTTTATATCTATCTTTTGTCAATTATATAATAAAATCTGTCTATTATATAAAACAATGGCGGGTCACGGTAGTCCAGGGGCTAGAGAATTGGGCTATTGACCGGAGGGTCCCGGGTTCAACTCTCGGGCAAGACTCTCTGGGAACCTGCAGCTCCACCCAAGCCTTGTGATTTTTCGGGTACCAGACGGAGATGGAATCCTTCACGAGGCTGTAGAGTAGACCTTGCCTTTTACAGACTCTTTGGGGGTAGAGTGTTTCGTGGTGCATTTTCATGTGATAGTGATGTTTCAATTTCTTGCTTGTTGTGTCCTGGCTTGCGTGTTGTAGGAGTGCTTTCGTGCTGCATCATGGGGTGCAGTTTTTTAGTTCTTTTGCGGTATATGTGTTTGCATGAGTGTTGGATGAAGGGATTTTTGCATGAGTGTGAGCGCTGCTGTGGGTGTAATTTTCCGTGTTGTTTTTTTTTTGCATGTGGTATTTTTCCTTTTTACGGTTGGTGACCTAACACCCCCCGCCACACGCCCTTGCGGCGGCTTGCGGGGTATTATGTAGATGTAGATGTAGACCCCGTTAAAGATTCCAGGATATTCTCAAGCACACGCTTTGTGACTGGTACAGGCCAATCACACATACAAGCACTCAAGAAACACACACACACACATTCAAAAGGGCCCAAATTCTGGGAGAATCTGGACACAGGCACAGATAAATCGAGCATTGCCCTACACTTACTCAAGGAATACCATAAAACATCAGAAAAGGAATTGAAGTTGATCAAACAGACCCACAACCACCTTTTGGACGCATACGAAAGCATTTTCATACACCAATTTAAAAATGTGGTTGTCAATATCGATAAAAGGCCGATTCCATTCTCCCCTATGTATTCCCTTTTGAAATGACTTCTCTAGATTTAAAACATATTTCTGTTGGACTATGGTCCAACGGAAATATGTTTTAAACAACCCCCCCCAATTCTCCTTCATAATCCGTTACTCGGATACCTTACACTTTTGCCCCAACCCCCACCCCCCTTCCCTTCTCCTTCACTAATTACTCCTTCCCGTTCCACTCAGTCCCTTGGTATATGTTTTCCCTCCCCCCCCCCTCCTTCCTCTTCACCTATACGTACCCCTCCCCTTTCTATCTTCTAACTATTTCGATTGGTCCCCCAACTACCACAGTTTCTATATAAATATGACGTTTGTCTCCGGTTGTTTACTTTCAACCTTGTTTTGGAGGTGTTTTCCCTTCGGTTCGCTGAAGAGGGCCACTTTGTGGCCGAAACACGCGTGTTCGACGCTTTTCCTAGTTGCTCTTTACCTGTGTCCAGATTCTCCCAGAAGTTGGGCCCTTTTGAGTGTGTGTGTTTCTTGAGTGCTTGTATGTGCGATTGGTCTGTGCCAGTCAAAAAGCGTGTGCTTGAGAATATCCTGGAATCTTTAACGGGGTCTACTCTACAGCCTCGTGAAGGATTCCATCTCCATCTTAAATTCTTTAACAGGGTCTCACAGCCTCGTGAAGGATTTCAGTCAGGATAGTGTGCGTGTGGCTGTGTGTTGGTCCCTGACGCGGATTAATTTCCCGTAAACCACCACAGAGGGTATTCTAGTCGAGAGGTTGTGGTTGGTCCCTGACGTGATTCCCGTTAAACCAACACAACAATTGGTCTGACGAGAGATTTGCGACTAAATATTACGGCCATTGGAGCTTTCTTCCCCATTCTTATTTAAGACAGTAAGTTGATGAAGAAATGTCAGCGCCTGCAATAAAGGTATTCAGAGTAAAAAGCGAGAGGTAAAGACTTTCGAAGGCAAAGGGATATAAATATATAAGAACAGGAATTGAAAGGGAGTTGATGCAGAAGTTCGGATTTATGAGGGAAATGCTCTATTAAATAAATTAAAAGATTGCTATTCAGAAGCAAGCTATTAACCTCATCTTAAAAATTGAATCCGAAGGAAATGAATAAAAACGATTTCCTCTCTAAAGGATGACACAGAAAAAATTGAGTGGAATAAAATATCAATCCATGAATGCCATTGGAGAAGATCTACGAGTGCGAAACAGCGTCATTTAGAGGAATGCGGTGACCAATGGGCCGAGTAGATGCGGATTCTGACCATAATTTAGGAGTTACGAAAAGTAACGTCCGTTTCCAAAAGATAAGGCAGGGGTGGCAGGTTAGAAAATAGAATGTAGAAGCATTAAATGGTTTGAAAGGAAGGAGTACCAACAGGCGGTAGAAAAAATCATGGATGATGGTAAAGGGCTAAGTACTATCGAAGAAAAATGGGAAAATATCAAGAAAGGGTTATCGAAAGCCGCAAGAGACACTATTGGAACCGATAATGTGAAAAGGACTAGGAAACCATGGATCACGGATGAGATGATTACAAAGATGGATGAGCGGATAAAATGGAAGAATGTGAATAAAGAGTTAGGCAAAATGCAGTACAAAGAATCAAACAATAAATTGGGTTGGGCAACGAATAAAGAAAAGAAGCATAGTGGAAGACGCAGTGCGAGAATATGGAAAGTCTGCAGAGGAAGGGTGAAATTGGTGTGCTGTACAGCAAAGTTAGATCTATATCGGCAGAGCCAGAGAGAAAAAGGGAGAGCTACGCTAAAAGTTAGAGATAAGGCGGGTAAGATAATAGTTGACATGGAAAAGGTACAAGAGAGATGGAATGAATTTATAGAAGAACTCTATAGTCAAGAACTTAGACAACAAAGTCAGACATAGAAATAGAACATGACGTAGAGGAAGACAGTTTATGATCAGGCATTCTCGACGATGAGATAGAAAGGGTATTAAAGGAGATGAAACCAAAAAAAGGCCGTGGGGGTGGATAACATTCTCGCTGAACTATTGAAATGTTTAGGAAAATGTAGGAGGAAGAGGCTACTTGGGCTGATTCGTAGCATCTATGATGAAGGAATCTGGCCGGAAGACTTAGTGAATTCAGTTTTAGTTCCTCTTCTTAATAAGTTAAAGGCTACATCATGTGGGGACTACAGGACAATAAGTATGATATCCCACATAGATTAAGGTTTTCTCTGGATCATAAACAGAGGTATAGAGAGTATGGGCATATAATTATTTAGGGGATGATTGGTTTGGGTTTAGGAAGGGGAGGGGTACGCGTGATACCATTGCAGTAGTGAGATTATTAATGGAGAGGAATATAGAACACAACCAGGGGGCGTTTGCCTGTGTCGTAGATTTCGAAAAGGAGGAGGGAGTTGATGACAAGGACGTTGAGTAAGGATGTTAAGAAAAGACTCGTAAAAACTTTGATATGGAGCGTAGTTATGTACGTTGCGGAAACGTGGTCATTGAAGCAGGAGGATAGACGAAGATTGGAGGCTTTTGAAATGTGGGTGTGGAAAAGAATGGAAAAGGTGAAATGGACTGAGAAGAAAACAAATGAGGAAGTACTTGGAATGGTGGACGAAGAGAGGGGTTTGCTGGGAGAAATGCTATGGAGTCAGGAACAGTGGATGAAGGGGGTATTGGCCGGCAGTTAGATGTTGAAGACTGTAATTGAGGGGAGAATGTTAGGCAAACGAGGAAAGGGAAGGAACAGGATAGGGATTTTGGACGGGATGAAGGGAGGAAGAAAGTACTCAGAGATGAAGAGCGACCTGATGTAGAGTAGGAGGTAGTTTTTTGCTAGGGAACTCTATAGTCAAGAGCTTAGACCAACAAAGTCAGACATAGAAAAGGAACATGACGTAGAGGAGGACAGTTTATGATGAGGCATACTCGACGAGGAGATAGAAATGACATTTAAGGAGATAAAGCTAAATAAGGCCGCCGGGGTGGATACCATTCCTGCGGAACTACTGAAATGTTAGGGCAAATGTGGGAGGAAGATGGTATATGGGCTGATTCGTAGTATCTATGAGGAAGGATCCTGGCCGGAAGACTTTGTGAGATCAGTGTTATTTCCTATTCCGAAGAATGGAAAGGCTACATCATGTGAGGAAAACAGGACAATAAGTTTGATATCCCATGCAGCTAAAGTTGTTCTCACGATAATCAACATAAAAATAGAGAGTGGGGCAAATGATTACTTAGGGGATAATAAGTTTGGGTTTAGGAAGAGAAGAGTTACGCGAGATGCCATTGCAGCAATGAGATTATTAATCGAGAGGAATATAGAACGCAACCAGGAGGTATTTGCCTGTTTCGTAGACTACGAAAAAGCGTTTGATAGAGTGAACTGTGAAAAACTAATGAGTACATTGAAGAAAAAAAGAATAGATTGGAGGGAAAGGAGGCTAATCCGCAACCTCCACATGTCTCCGACTGCTCAGGTGCGAGTTGGGAACGGGGAGTCTTGATGGGCAATGTTAGGAAGAGGTATAAGGCAGGGTTGCCCATTATCACCGTTGCCATTCAAAATGTATGTAGAGGAAATGATTCAAGAGGGATGGGAAAAACTGGAAGTAGGAATGAAAGTGGGTGGGGAATTCGTAAAATCAGTTAGGTTTGCTGACGACCAAGATTTAGTTTGTCAGTCAGCCAAGGGGTTGCAAGCATTGCTGAGTGAATTGGAAATTCAGTGCGACAGGTATGGGATCAGAATCAACAATAGTAAAACAAAGGTTATGCAATTTACCAGGAAGAAAAATGCTAAGAAATACATCAAAATAGTTTGAAACACACTAGAGCAGGTAGAATAGTTAACTTGTCTCAGAATTGTTTTTAATCAACACGGTTAAAGAAGCAAGGACGTAAGGACAATAAATGCGCTAGGTAAAGAAGCTTTGACGAGGAGGAGGCAGTTGATGATAGGGATGTGGAGAAAGGATATTAAGAAAAGACCTGTAAAAACTTTGATATGGAGCGCAGCCATGTACGGTGTGGAAACGTGGTCATTGAAGCAGGAGGAGAGACGTAGACTGGAGGCTTTTGAAATGTGGTTGTGAAGAAGAATGGAAAAGGTGAAATGGACAGAGAAGAAATCAACTGAGGAAGTACTTAGTATGGTAGGCGAAGAGAGGGGTTCGTTCAAGTTAATTAATTTTTGCATTATCCTGTGGTTTTGACCGTGGGCATATCATTCTTCTTGACATTACCTCCTAAAATTCTGTCAGTTTTTTTGTGGTCAAGTAATTGTTATAATTTCATTCCAATGATAAAAAGGTATGTTCATGTGTTCATCGTCGTCTTGCGCATTCGTATCGGAGGATGGAAAGTGAATGTTTGGGGAAAGTGAATAGAGCAAAGCCAAATAAGTGGAAGGTATAGCTTATTGAACAAGGTTCGCGACGGGGCTAATCCGACTTTAATTTGGTGATTCTTCAGGCTGGAATGGGAATGCGTAATGTAAGATAAGTTGCTCTCCCTTTCGGAAAGTGAAAGTAGCAGCCACCGATGGCACGGACCGCTCCGGGTCGCCTCTCCCCGAATCGAGCACCGAGCTCTCGGCCGCCACATCGATTCGGCGGTGTTCTTCCCTCACGCATTCGAGGTGTTTCTCCTCCTCCCCGAAGCGGCGCTCTTTTGACTCAGGGGCCGAGGCGGAGTGTTCAAGGCCAGAAAACCCTCGAATACTCCTCCCGCAGCACATCCCTGACCCCTCCCTCACCCGCTGTTGAATTATCATCGCCAATACACTTTCAGACCATTTCGCAGCCTCCTCCCCCATTTTGACTCTCGCCCTCTCTCCCAACCCGTTTTACCGCCTTCCTCTCCTCCGACCTACGAATATTAAAGCCTCTGCAGGTGACACGAAGGGGATGAAACGGCGTGGAGACGGTGGTTTTGGGTTCTTGGGGGGGAGGAACCATTCACTTATTCCCGTCCCTCCCCCTTCTCCCGTCCCCCCTCCCCCTTCGCATCTTGCCAAGTGTAGCGGTTTGGCGGGGGTCCGTCTCTCCACGGCCTGCCTCCAATCGTTCCGCGCAAAAGTCACCTTCCATACTTTCTGTAAGCACACGTACCCTTTGAATACGCTTAACTTTACATACCCGAGTTTTCCAATTTCTAACAGGTTCGGTTCAATTGGATGCTGTCTTGTGCAATGTTACCCGGCTGCAAGAGTCTGCTTAAGTTTTCCTAATACGCAGTGTGCATACTAGCAATAAATGATGTCCTCGCGTGAGCCACCCTATGCTTATGCTCTATTTCAGTTTCGTAAGTGACAATATATATTTTTCTAACTCTAAATCTTACTATAATAGTATAGGTACATGAATTTGTCCGTACTTTAAAATTGTGCTAGAAGAAGGCTGATGCGGGCTGGGTGGGGTGTGCTAAGGGGGTGTGTAAGCAATTGAAATTTTGGCACCTGGAAACATCTGTGTTGTGAAAAAGGATCTCCCTTTATCTCAGGGTTACCATCAATTAAAGTGCTTCCCTTTGGTTTCGGGTGTTTGGTCATTCTGTAGGTTTAACTGAAGACTGTGTAATGTCATACATGTCAAATGTTTTCGGCGGAAGCCGAATATTTATTTATTATATTTAAATTGGTTTTCATTTTTTTAGTGAAACTACGCTTCAAATCCCCTAATGGTAGAAAAACTGCGATTCTACTATTATTTATGCTAATCAATGTAAAAATATTACATTATGACTCCGAGTCTCAGTTGATAATAAGTAGTTCTTATCTTTTGTCATAAATACTTGTTATATGCCGAATGAAAACTATTTTTCTACTTTTATCTTCATTCTCTTATCATTATCTAACAATTTTTATTCAAATATCGCTACAGTTTATCACCAGTCTCCATTTTGCTCAAATGGTCCGATGTGTGAGAATAAACATGTAAATCTCCCCGACAAAAATACGTGGATGTGCATCGTCTACCCTCAAGATGTTTAACATATAATTCGTTTATTGTTCACGAAGAATAAGGTGGACTATATTTATCTAGGGTAAAATTTTGTAACGGTATTGAACTTCCTTCCGCGATAATACACATTGGCAGACAATACCAAAATCTACGTACTCTATGAGGTTCGTACTGAGTCCTTGGATAAATTTCGAGTAAAGGTTTTAAGATTGCCCCTGGTCAACTTTGGTTTGAAATTTTTAATGAAGATTTCGTCCGAACGGTGCTTGAAACTGAATGTATCGTTTTTATTGGCCTTGTACAGCAATGGATTTCGTTTACTCTCGCTTGTCATTCGGGATTATCGAAATAAATAAGAATTCAGATGCATTAAAAATAGGAAAACAGTGCATTCCTTATTGACGTATACTCTCACATTGACACAATCTGTGCATTTTGTTTGATTAGCAATGGAATTTTTTTAAATGACTGTCACAATCTCGAAGGCATAAGCAGTTAAGGAGTTATCCTAAAATCGAACTCCTCTAGTTCTGTCTTTACAAAGAATCTTGAAATTTTCCAACACATTGAACAATTTATGTTGAGGATACAATGAAGAAACTCTAGTGAAAAATATGCACTCCGAACAAAGGGACTGCAAAACAATGCAACATTACTTAACTATATTTCATCAAAACGTTAAAAATATAAATTTTCTGAACTGTAAGAATACGATTATCTTAAAAATGATCCAATTTGATCAATTCTGGAACTACGTGCAATTAGTGATTTTGGAGGTTACATTTGTACTCAGAAGTGAAGCGAGTTCTCTGCCAACCTTATCTGAGCGCTTTAAATGTATTTAAAAAATTAAAAATCACATCTATACCACCAGTAACTAAAAATGTTGGCTCATTTAAAGGAATTATTGCTACCAACATAATTCTGCATTTCAGAAACACATCGCAAAATCACTAGAATAACTTCTGAATTGGAAGAAATGAAAAGACACAATATCGCTGGCCAAATTTCCTCCGAATCGGATTGGAGGAGGAGAGAATAAAAATTGGGGGTGAATTTGGTTCACGCGTGACCTAAAGCGCTCGTGCTGCAGCAGTACCGAGTATTTTGGCCGTCGCAGTCTCCGTTGTAGGTGGCACGAATTGAAATTGCATCGGGGAGAATTTCGTGAAAATGGAGGGTGAAGTTTTGAAGCGAAGGCCTTCTTTCGGGCCTCCCTTTGGGAGTCTCTTTGAAATGATGACCCGAGATTACGAACAGGGCGAGCATGTATAAGCGAGCATTAACCGCTTTCGCATATGGTAGTAAATATTTATTCTCCCTCCCCCAAGCCGTCGACTACGACGGAGAAGGAATCTCCGAGACCTCGCTGAAACCATTCCCTATGCTCATCTCGCTTCCCCCGCTGTTCCTACGAGTGTTTCCTCTTATTTATTTCCCTCCTATCCTCTTTTATTTTCCTTTTATCCTGAGCCTGAGTCATCAAAAGCAGCGGCGGGACTAACAACTGCTGAGAAATTGTCCGCATTTTCCGTTTTTTATGGCTCAGAATTGCCTTCCCTCTCCCCATTACAATCCAATAATGCTCCTAGCGCCCGTTTATACATCGGCCAGTCTGCTCGCGCATGGTCAACATCTCCGAGGCTCCCACGGCCCTCCCCTCCCCCCGCCCGGGGGAGCCCCCCACCCCTCCTTCCTCGTTCCGCCTACATATATCGCTAAACTCCTTTCCGCTCCTGAAAAGTCGGCCATTAGGGGATTCGGGGATCGGGTGAATGGAGGCGTCTTGGGGTGCATGATGGTGGAAGCAGTGAATGGATAAACGTCTTTGATTTCAACCGAGGGCGAAATTGGAGGAACTTCTTCCCATTCTCTGATGGCCGGTTTATCAAAAGGGACGAATGACAAGCTCCGAAGGTGAGCTAAGGTCATGCGTGTGCGCCCCATTACGCGAATCGACTGAACCGTTATTGTACGGTATGCTGCGCCGGAAATGTCCCGATCTTTTGCGCCTAACATTTTGCTCCCTGCGACTCCTGGACCGCCAACCGAAAGAGAATCTCTTTGAAAGAGCAAAGGAAAAGACTCAATTGTATGTAGCTTTTCTCAACTTTTCATTCATCGCTGACAGTGAGTGTAGTTTCGAATGAGACTCTCATGACTACGCTACGGATTTTAGAAACGATCGCGAGATTCAAAATTCAGTGCTGCTGGCGATTCAAGTTGTCATGGGATGCTTTATACACGTCTTTCCGTTATGATAAGGAGGAATTAATACATTCAAATAGCAGTTCTTTTAAACCTATTTGATAAATTTTCGCATTAAAACATAAATTAAAAGATAAATTTCCCAAGAAGATAAGTATTAGTGCATATTTTGGAAGATAAAAACCCTTGAAAATTTTACTATCAAGACTTCATTGCATCCATGGCAATGAGCAGAATACGTGAGATTTAAATTTTAAATGGCAAAATAGTATATATATATATATATATATATATATATATATATATATATATATATATATATATATATATATATATATATATATATATATATGTATATATATGTATATATATATAATTATATATGTGTATATATATATATATATATATATATATATATATAATTATATATATATATATATGTGCGTGTGTGCATATATATATACACACACATTCAAACACGAAATCCCCATAAATGAGTATTTGTTCGCCAAACGGCGAACAAATACTCATTCATATAGAAACAGGTGTAAGGAAAAGGGATAGGAACACAAATAAAGGACGAACACAGGAGAGGTGGGGAAGGTGGAATCCAGCAGATCACGAATGTAAAAATATTTTATTATATTTTTACATTCGTGATCTGCTGGATTCCGCCTTCCCCACCTCTCCTGTGTTCGTCCTTTATTTGTGTTCCTATCCCTTTTCCTTATATCTGTTTCTATATAAATGAGCATATTATATATATATATATATATATATATATATATATATATATATATATATATACATATACACGCACATATAGTGTATTTCCCATTGGAATGATTCAACTACTGAGGCCCGCTGTTTCAAAAGAAAAAAGGGCGTACCCTGAGTTCATAATTCCAGCTCCTTAGTATGCTCGGTAAGAGTACCCCGCTTGGGTTCCGATTTCCTACCGGTATATGGTAACGTTATCGCGCTGCTGTTTTTTGTAAAGCAAATTGGCCGGAGGAAGGGGGGTGGATGTTACCGTACACTGCGTCCATTCCTCTACCTGTGCTGAACGATGAGAAAATAAAACGGTCAAACGAAATAGTCCTTCCTGGAGAGAGAGGGGGCAAGCAACGTTTTTACGTCAATATTAATGTTCACTCGCCGGCTCTTTCGAGCGAGAATCTCCAGATTTTTGAAGGGTCCTCTGGCCTCGGCAAAGCCACTGCCCCGAGCGGGGGGGCAAGGGGGGATGAGGGACGGGAAAAAGGGGTGGGGTGGGGAAGTCAACTTCCTCCCGTCGTTCCCAAAGAGCCTTGCGGGGGCGGAGGGGGCTGGGTTAAGGTTTGTTAAGGGGGATAAGGAGGGGTCAGGGGCAAGGCTGTGGGATGGAGAAGAGGTGAAGACTGAAAGGTAAAAGGGGTAGAATGGGGGCGGAACGGAGGAGGAGGCCAAGGGAGAGGAAAGGGTATTCCGAGGACGTTTTCCGCTGAAAGGGAAAGAAAAATGGAGTTTGTCCCTTTTTATTTGGGAAAATGGAAAAAGCTGAAATTCTGCAGGTTTGCGGTTACCCATGCCATTTGCTGCATCAATCAAAGTGGCACCGGAAGCGGGGAGGGGTGGTCGGTTGGACGGGACTCCCAAGCCATCTACCCTATCCGACCCACTCCCAAGCTCTATTCCACCCAGCTACGTGCCTCCGGCATACGCATTATATACATTATATATATATATATATATATTTATATATACACATTATTATTATTATTTGGTAATTACCGGTTGAGGTAGGTTTTTGGAAGGACAAAGCTACTAAATAAAATATTTTATGACTCCTAACAAAACACAAAATGAGGCATTCTACTCTCTATCAGGTCCCTCTTAATCTCTGAGTACTTTCTTCCTCCCTTCATCCCGTACAAAATCCCTATCCTCTTCCTTCCCTTTCCTCGTTTGCCTAACATTCTCCCCTCAATTACAGTCTTCGACATCTAACTGCCGGCCAATACCGCCTTCATCCACTGTTCCAGCCTCCAAAGGATTTCTCCCAGCCAACCCCTCTCTTTACCCACCATACCCCGTACTTCCTCATTTGCTTTCTTCTCTGTCCATTTACCCTTCTCCATTCTTCTCCACACCCACATCCTTACTCAACGTTACTCTCATCAACTCCCTCTTCCTTGTAAAAGCCTCCTTGCCTAGCGCAAATCTTCTCCTTACGTCCCCACTACATTGACCGTGTTGGTCCAAAACACTTCCCAGATACGAAAACTGTTCTACCTGCTCTAGTTTTTGCCCTCCTATTTTAATGTTAGCTTAGCCTTTTTCTTTCTAGAAAATCGCATAACCTTTGTTTTCTTAATATTGATTCTCATCCCATACCTGTCGCACTGAATTTCCAATTCACTCAGCAATGCTTGCAACCCCTTGGCTGACTGACAAACTAAAGCTTGGTCACCAGCAAACCTAACTGATTTTAGGAATGATATATGATATATATATATATATATATATATATATATATATATATATATATATATATATATATATATATATATATATATATATACATATTATAAGGGGAGGGATGGGTGGCGGGATACGAGATATGTCGCGGGGGAGATGTCGTTCATTCTTTTAACGGCAAAAAGGAATTGAGTTTGGTGGTGGACGGGGGAGGTCGTTAGGGGGGTGCGCGTGTCCCTCATCGGTGAAGGGGTTGATTTCCATCCGGATCGCGTCACCGCGTGCGTCGTCTTTTGGTGATATTCGAAATTTCGGTAAGCTATATCAAGTCGAAAAATTGATTTCTGCCGGAGTGTAAGGGATGGCGGGGGAGGAGAGTTGGGTCGTAGACAGAGGAATCCCGTGATCTGGCCAGAATATTCCGTGTGGGATGGAAAGGAGACAGAAGGGGGTGTGGTGCGGGTGGAGAGGCGGATGATTTGGGTTGTGGAACAAGGGGGCGGACGGGATATCCGTGTCGGGAGGTAGGGTTAGAATATGCTCGGGTGGAAAGAGCCCTCTCCACCGCCCCTGACTTCTCCCGACCCACGGGTTTCCGCTCTTCGGGGTGCAGTGGGTGGAACGGAAGAGAGGGAAGTGCCGGTAAGTAATCCAAAAGTCCACAAAGACACTGCAGTGTGGATTGGTGACCACGATTGCTTTGTATTTTGACAGCTGAGAATGGCTTCCTCCAGTTTCATTTCACAACCTCATTCGGAATCGGTATATTTACTCTGAAACAATAGGAAAACTTTTTTGTTCGCTATTATTTTCTTTGAAAATATAAATTGAATATGCAATGGAAATTTGAGTTTAAAATTATCTAATGAATAATAATGTTCAATTCAAATATTTTTATGGAGAATCAGTTATGGGCTCTCCAATTATACCATCTTAAAAAGTTGATTTTGCAAATATGTTGTCATGTTGCTTTAAGAACACTATGTAACCGAAAGATTCATAATATTGCTTTAAAAATATTAGATGAAGATCAATCAAAATATGACAAGGTGAAATATGGAAAAATATATTTATCAACTGAGTCTTAAAACCACCGCTGAATGGTAGGAAAAATATTAAGTGAATTGTTCTTTAAATTTTTTATGTGTGTGTAATACTTCAATATTTTTGTGTAAATATTAGTACACTGGTATTTTATGGAAATGCTAACTTTTGTAACTATAATCGTGTGTATGTATGCATGCCTATATATATATATATATATATATATATATATATATATATATATATATATATATATATATATATATATGAGGAATGACCACGGGGAGAAAGCAGTTGTTGAGCTCAGCAGGAGACAGCGGTTAGTCATCACAAACACTTGGTTTAGGCACCTTAAAAGACGCAGGTATATGTGGAAAATACCACGTGACTCAATAATGTATCAGCTAGATTATATTCTGATTAGACAAAGGTTAAGGATTAGTGTGATAAATTCGCACGGCTTCCCGGGAGCGGATGCGGACTCGGACCAAAATTTAGTTGTCATGAAATATATCGACCGTTTCAAAATATATGGCAGGGGTGGCGGGTTGGAAAATGGAATGTAGACGCATAGAATGGTTTAAAAAGCAAGGAGTACAAAAGGACTAGGAAACAATGGATCACGGATGAGATGATCACAAAGATGGATGAGCGGAGAAAATGGAGGAATGTAAATACAGACTTAGGCAAAATGAAGTAGAAAGAGATAAACAATAATTTGAGGCGGGCAACAAATAAAGAAGCATCGTGGAAGACGGAGTACGAGGATATAGAAAGTCTGCAGAGGAAGGTTGAAATTGGTGCCCTGTATGGCCAAGTCAAACCTTTATCGGGATGTAAGAAAGGGAGATCCATGCTAAAAGTTAGAGATAAGGCGGGTAAGGTAATAGTTGAACAAGAACGAGCAAAGAGAAATGAAAGGTATATATAGAAGAAATGTATGGTAAATAACTTACATTCACAAAGTTAGACATAGAAAACGAACATGACGTAAAGAGAGATAGCTTAATGCCAGGCAGAGTCGACCTTGAGATAGAAAGGGCGTAAAGGGAGATGAAGCTAAATAAGGCCGTGGGGGTGGATAATATTCCGGCGGAAATATTTAAATGTTTAGGAAAATGTGGGAGAAAGAGGCTATGTGGGCTCATTCGTTGTATTTATGAAGAAGGATTCTGGCCGGAAGACTTTGTGAGATCAGTTTTAGTCCCTATTCCGAAAAAGGTAAGGGCTACATCATGTGAGGACTACAGGGCGATAAGTTTGATATCCCACGCAGCTAAAGTAAGGAAAATGATTACTTTTGTGGTGCCTAAACCAAGTGTTGGTGATGACTAACCGCTGTCTCCTGCTGAGCTCAACAAGTTGCTCGGTGGCATGTATACCTGAATAATAACGAAGTTCGTCGGTTCTTCTTTTATCTCTACTAGTAGTATTCTATCCGTTACCTGCTCTATGTTGACTACGCTCCCTCCTACTTTTTTATTTAATACTATGGCAAGCCCTCGTTGGCTCTCGTCCCCGCCGCTGTATATTATTCCATACTTATCACTCCAGTAATCCACGCTATCTTTCCAGCTCACCTCTCATACACCTAACATATCTATATTTCCCCTGCCCATCTCTCGCTTAACATTCGCTAACTTCCCCGTCCTCATCATTGTCTTAACATTCCACGTTTATATTCTAACTAATTTGGTCTTCTTCTCCTGCGTCTTCTGTCCTGCTGCTGCTGTTTTTCCCTTGCAAGGGTTTCGTGGGATGACGACCGCGGAAGCCTTGCCTCCCCCGCTGCCGGGCACGACACACGGTCGATTGGGCCGAGCCCCGTAGTTGCAAGGACTCAAAATCTCTCTAATGTCCATCATGTTAATCTTGGGAATGATAATTGAGGGGGTTTCCCGTTGCCTTCCTCAATAGTGTTTTTAACATGACACCATCACTTACTGGCCGCCCCACTGGGGTCAGACGCCATTGCAGCTGCCTCACTGAGGAACAGACGCTGCGTGGACTACCTTATGTCTTGCTCCTAACCTTCGACCTATCTGGAATGGGTGACCCTACCAGGAGCAATAATTATTACTCCCGGCAGCACGGCTCTAGGGGTCATCGGAAAGCACAAGCCCATCCACTACGTCAAGGTTGTAGTCCAGGGAGGGATAGATATGTATACATATATATATGTATATATGTTGGTCACGGTAGACCAGAGGGTAGGCGTTGGACTGCTGGCCGGAGGGTCCCGGGTTCGATTCCAGGGCAAGGCACTCTGGGCACCTGCAGCTCCACCCAAGCAAAACTGATTTTTCGGGTACCAGGTCTTTCTGGTAAACCATAAATAACCGGCACAGGGAAAGGAACTCGCCCCCCTACCCTGATGTGTGAATTTTCACACGCCCTATAGGGCTTAGTACAGGAAGATCTCTACCATCATCTACTAAACAGACCTTCGGGTTGATTACTGTGTGTGTATATATATATATATATATATATATATATATATATATATATATATATATATATATAATATATATATATTATATATATATATTATATATATATATATATAATTATATATATATATAATTATATATATATAATTATATATATATATATAATAATTATTATTATTAGGTAATCTACCGGTTAAAGTAGGTTTTTGGATGGTCATAATTACAAATTAAATAATTTGTGACCCCTAGCTAAACACAACATCCTATTTTACATCAGGTCCCTCTTCAGCTCTGAGTACTTTCTTCCTCCCTTCATCCCGTTCAACATCCTTATTCATCAAACGTTTTTTTGAAATCTACGAAACAGGCAAATACCTCCTGGTTGTGTTCTATATTCCTCTCGATTAATTATCTCATTACTGCAATGGCATCACGCGTACTTCTCCCCTTCCTTAACCCAAACTGATCAACCCCTAAGTATTCATTTGCCCTACTCTCTGTCCTTTTGTTTATGATCCTGAGAACAACTTTAGCGGCCTGGGATATCAAAATAAATATATATTGCGTTGGACTACTGACGGGAGGGCCCGGGTTCGATTCCCGGAAAAGTCTCTCTTGGTACTTACAGCCTCGGGTACCAGGCCTTCCTTGGAAACAATTACCGTTAAAGGGAAAGGAACCGGCTCCCCTATCCTGATTTGTGAATTTTACACGCCGTTGGGCTGAGTACTGGGTGAACTCTACCATCAGCTACCAAAATAACCTTTGGGTTAATTACTGATTTCAATAAATCAATAAATATATAAATATATACATTGAGTATATATGTGTATGTATATATATATATATATATATATATATATACTACCTTGATCAAAAGGTTCCCGGAATAACCACCGTGTGGCGCTCCCATCGTTCCGATTTGAGTTCTGTTTTTTTTGTTAAATTGGTACATCTGTTGTTGATATTCCCTTTAAATCTTAGTCTCATAACTTGACATTTGCAAAAGTTACGGTCGGTTTTCGGTATGTCCATCAGTGCTTCCTGCGATTTTTCCATTACTTCCTCTCGGCTGCTAAAACGCGTTCCCCGTAATGGTTTTTTAACTCGATTGAACAGAAAGAAGTCACAGGGAGCCAAATCAGGTGAATTCGGTGGCTGTTGGATGGTATTTGTTGCATTTTTCGTCAAAAAATTACGAATAATGATAGCACTGTGCGACAGTGCGTTATCATGGTGCAAAATCCACGAGTTTTCTGCCCACATTTCTGGTCTCTTTCGGCGAATTGCTTCACGCAAACGTCTCATAACGCCCAAATAATACTCTTTGTTTACTGTCTGGCCTTCTGGAAAAAATTCATGATGCACTACACCGTTGTAATCCATGAAAACCGTCAGCATTGCCTTCTTTTTTGACTGAAAACGACGTGGTTTTTTTGGTCTCGGCTCATTTGGTGAACGCCATTCACTTGCCTGATGTCTGGATTGCGTGTCGTACTCATAAACTCCAGTAATGATCCTTTTGATGAATGTGGGATCGGATTCAGCCTCGCAAATCATGTCTTTTGCGACGTCAACACGGTCTCTTTTTTGCATGAAATTGAGGTCTTTTGGAACCAACTTTGCTGCTACACGACGGAAACCCAAATCATTAACCACAATGTCTTGGGCGGATCCATAGGCAATGTTCAAGTCCTCCGCTATTTCTCTGATGGTTAATTTGCGGTTATTGACCAACATTTCGTTTACTTTATGAATTTTTTCACCGACTTTCGATGTCGATGGTCTGCCACTGCGTTCATCATCTTCGATTGACTCACGACCACTTCTGAACCGCTCGTGCCACTGGTAAACGACCGTTTTTTTAGAGAATCGTTGCCGAAACACTTTTCCAACATTTCCAACGTCCGTGCGCCACTAAATCCGTTTTTTACGCAAAATTTAATACAAGTTCGTTGTTGCAAATTTAAATCCATTTCTGCAATTGTAAAAAATCGCCAACACACACAGAGATAGATGTACTCTTGGCTACGTAACTTTTGCAAATGTCAAGTTATGACACTAAGATTTAAAGGGAATATCAACAACAGATGTACCAATTTAACAAAAAAAACAGAACTCAAATCGGAACGATGGGAGCGCCACACGGTGGTTATTCCAGGAACGTTTTGATCAAGGTAGTATATATGTAAAACATCATTTGTACATATATGTACATAATTTCTACAATGGGCCGGCCTTAGGAATGTCCTGTAACCGCAGAATACGTGCTGTCGTTAACTGTATCAGTTTTGCTATCGGCTATGGGTATCTGCCTTTTTTAGCCACGTTTCTCTGTATGTTTATCTCGTTGATTCATCGGAACGTTTGTATTGGGCGTAAGGTATTTCCACCGTGAGCGAATTGGAGTGAATAGGGGTGTGTGGATTTCTCGCCAAAATATAATTGTCTCAGAAGAACACTAGGTACCATCCTGTGAATTTTTAAATCCATGTGTTGCAGCCTACGTCTTATCTGCTGGTTTGACAGGGAAAGCCGACAGTTTGCACTCGATTTTACCCAACTCTGGTACTAGTTTTGTAGCCCCAAGTTAAATACATTTATGAAATAAACTTTGGGGTTATTTTAAGTTACTGTTAGAATTTAGAGTTCTGATTATTCAGAAAGGCAAATTCATATGATTTTTCTCTCGTGGAGATTGCCGTGCCGGGTATGTTTTAGCATTTGAGTTGCATTGGTGGAAAGTATTTTTACTAATATAGATAATTTATTTTTATTTCTTTTGGGAAGGAGAAAATTTACGTTTTCGTTGCCATTCGTAAAAAAATTTGCTGCTTAAAGGGCACTTCTTTTCGCTTACAAATTTTCCGTCAATATATTTTTCATGAACGAGATTTGGCAAATTGAAATGTTTCCCTCCTCATTGAAATCATTACGTTTGGCATATTGCATTTGTGAAAATGTTATATTTCAATCCAGGCCGCTTTTAACATTTCCTGTGGACCTTATGTCATTAGTTTTTCGGAGTTTAAATTTATAATGCTTTTCTTCAAATTCTTCATGCATTTGATTAATAACATTCAATACTTTTCTCTGGAATATGTTTACCTAAAACGTGAAATATTTCTGGCTTTCTTCTAGTGTTCCGTTAAATACTTTGTCTATAAAAGATGGTGAAAAACCAACGGACCCCTCTAATTTTCGAGCCCGGTTCAAATCTGGCAACGTTTTAATGAACAATTACCTTAATGTTCCTGAGTGACCTCATAACGATCG
This sequence comes from Hetaerina americana, assembly GCF_022747635.1. NCBI lineage: Eukaryota > Metazoa > Arthropoda > Insecta > Odonata > Calopterygidae > Hetaerina > Hetaerina americana. Next base: position 82,122,749 of record NW_027287538.1, read on the forward strand.
ATGTGTTGATCGTTGATACTTTGGCGATTCAATATCAAGTGCCGTTGTGATCTGAAAAGCGTTTTTGTGATATCATAAGACAGGAAACCGCAATATTTATGTAGTGAACCACGCTTTTCGTAATCATTCCGCTTTATTACATTAAATAGTGCGATAACCAAGAATCTTTGCATGAAATTCTACTTTGAAAATAAAATTAATCAGTGTAGAAATAAATCATACGTTTATTGGATAGCTGTATTTTCATTTTACTGGGATCAATCAATTGCCGAAAGAATAAACAAAAGCAAATGTCCTTTACGTGAGGAATGGCTGATAAAAAAACTTTTGCAATGTTAGTGCCTGCTCTGCACAGTACTGAAATATTAGGTACCTTTTGGCAAGCTAAGTTTGAAAATTAACAACTGCCAATCGCCGTAATTTTTTGACGTTATATTCATCGTCAGCACAGATTACAAACCAACATATGCTTCCCCGAGTAAAAATATTTTTTTTTCATCATTATCCATGAACAATTTTGTATCAAAAGAGATAAGTAGTAATCTCTAAATTGACTTATTTTTCTACTGATATTATGAGGGATACCGTGTCTGCCTTTGGTGCCGAAGGTCGCTGCTTCAAGTCCCTTGGCCGGCGGAAATTTTTCCGCTTCAGAAAAAATTCGCACATGATTTTTCTGAACGAGGCAACCACACGTTAGCAGAAGAACCACAATAATGGTATTTTGGAATGCGAAACATAGCCCGCTGAACCCGTGGTGAAAGGCAGCGATTTCACCATTAGGCACTGGTGGCGCAGACCGAGTGGGTCGGCCCGGCATCAGCTGCCACAACAGCGGGCGAGAGTGAAGTTCACTGCATCGGCCGCAGTACTGCGATGTGAAAGGCAACGGGAAACCACCACATTATTCTCCCTAAAATATGCAGTCTTATATTGCATTCAAAATACTGTAGAATGGAAAGATATGCGCTGCAGTAAACGAGGATTGAAATACTAAAATAATAAATAAAAAACAAAAGAAAATAATTTTTGGGGTTGGCAATTTTGCCAAATTTGAAAAAATGAATAAATCTTTCACTAAGCTGAATGTGGTTTGTTTGATGTATCATAGGAAAGGATTATTTCATGGAAGCAGTTTTTCTCTCGCTTTCGTTACCTTACTTGAGATTTCACGTTACCGGTCCCTGGAGAACGACAGTGATTTTGCCTTGAAGGAGAAGAAATATATGAGGTGGATGGCAGTGGAGCCGAGGGAGAGGGCGGTGTCCGAATGGCGAATCGAACGGAGAGGGGTGAGGGGGGCGAAAGAGTGGCGGGGCGGCTAAGAATTGAAAATGGGGTGGGATGGAAGAGGAAAAATGCGAAACGGAAAGATGGAAGGTAGCGGGGGAGGGAAGGGTCTTGGGGGTGGGGGGGTGGGAGGGGAGTGTTTTATAGGGAAGTGAAGGGGGGAGGGTAAGAGGTGGCTGAGAGGAGATCGGGAGGGTGAGGAAGTATTCGGCTGAAAGATTGAGTAAAAGGGGAGCGGAAATGACCAGGTAAGGCGACTCTCCTCCCCTTTTTGAAATAAATGGAAGGAAAGACGAATGGGGAGAGTGGGACGGAAGGTTGTGGAAGGAGAAATAGGAAGGCTTTGTGGGAAGAGAGTGAGAGATGGATGGATTTACTCCCAAAGAAAAGGGGGCGAAATTGAGACCGCCACCATCTAACCCTCCCCCCTTTCCCTCCTAAACCCACGAAAACTCTTTTCATTTAACGAAAATAAGAAAAATGCCACTGGTTTGCTGGGAGTGGGTCGGGTGGAGACGGTGGTTCCTAGCGGATGTATACCCTTCCCTTCTAAGCCGTCTCAGAAATTATTTGCGAAATGACGCACTGCGTACGGCACTAGAGTACTCCCACCTGTCTTAGCTAGAGGAGTAGTTCATCCTCTTAGCTTTTCATCACCGTCATAGAAATCAACCATAAATGATAGATCAATCCAATCCAAAAAGGTCATCCAATATTGGATGACCTTTTGCCATAAACTAACAACATATTAGACTATCATTTTTATCCTTAATCTTCAATACAAAATAGTGCCCAGTGATCATTTATATAAATGCTTGGCACCCTTTCGCTGACTTCAAATGAAATCTTACTCGTAAGTTTTTTTGTTCAATTCCATTACTTTTTAAGTTTATGCTTTAAATCATCACGTTCTATTTCAACGAACTAATTCACCAGTGTTCCTGGGCGGACGAGGTATTTCCGTTGTGGATTTGATGACAAATATAACATTTAGCTCATAATTTACAGAGTTAATGCAGCATTGATTTTTCCTCTAAATCTGTAATCAGTTTACTTCATTTTATATAATATATTCTTTTAGTGGAATCAAAACTATCAAATATTTGTCAAATATGTGCTATGAAGTCCCTTAGTTACGTTACAGAGGCGCAGAGTACATTCGTTATACTTAAAAATCCTGAAGAGGTTGTTGGTTACTAACGACAGTAATAGACGAGTTTCAATAGGAAAGAAACGACTTTCCGCAATTTTCATAAATATTCTAGATATACATTATGAAGGAGCTATTGGAATTTGAAAATACATTGATCTATAGTGAGAGGAATGAAGTACATTTGCTAATGAAAAAAATAATAAAATGGGAACAATGGGAGAAGCAATTACTTGCAGTATAGATAAAGATAGCAAGTACAAAGTGTAAAAATCATTCCCCTTGACCGGGATATTTTACACTTTGAAATTGTTGCATTGTAATGCACATTATCGGATAACTCCGTTAAAAATTATTGCCGTGGCTAATTCCGTAGTTTCCCTGAATTTGCCATAGATAAAGTCGTCATTAACCAATTTCTTAGCAATTTGTACGCATTGGTCAAAATCAGTAGGACTTCAGCTCCAGAAACGTTAGCATGAAAATGATCAGCATAAAAATGGCAGTTGACCTAACGGTAAGAATAAGAAAGACATTTCAATATTATCAAATTACGCCAAGCTCAAATTTTGGAAGGAATGACTACCAGAGGCTCAGGGACGCGCTCCATATTTCAGTGACCTCAGCCCTAAGGGAAATTCGCTCACATCATTCACTTCCAAAAAGGCATTCTTTGAAAGTCCGGAGTTGATATAATGTGCTTATCATTGACCTAATCTTTTATTGTATTTCATGAAAAGCTTGCTTTATTCCAATGCTCTTCCTCAATGGTAATAACTTAAAAGAACATAGCAACCATGGTTTACCAGCCATCACTCAAATACTGTTGATATGATATTTGGAAAATATTTGCGACTCTTTTTTCTTTGAACGAATTGCTATTGTAACCTAAGAATAATGCATTCAAAGATATTTATCGTAAAATTTTGGTACCTGTTTGACAAAGCAAGGTAAAGTACATAGAGTTCTTCAAAAGTGAGCCTTGTCCCCTGGGAGGAAGAGTCGGAGAGGAGGAGTCCGTGGGAGTCATGGGAGGTGGTGGCATGTCAGGGATCGTGTGGGCTTCCTTACTTTTAAGTTTTATTTTAGCTGGAAGACTCGGAGGAAAGTAGATGGAGGTGTGGGGCCAGGAGAGAGAGAGAGTTAGGGAAGGAGATTTCTGGAAAAAGGGTACAAGAAGGCAGCTGGATTATTCTTCGTATTGTGCCTTTGTAATCGGCCGCTCCTCGAGAGAAAAGAGCAAAAAGGGGGACGGCTTTCCCCTTTTCCTTCTGAGGACGGGGCGATGCTCATCGGCGCGGCAGAAGAGCAGCGCGTACTTTCCCTTTATGCTCCACCCACGCCCGCATTCCCCCCTTTCGCAAGCACGCGCACCCCACTCCAAGCATACCCTCATCGCGCCACCGAGAACCCTTTTCTATCCTCCGCCGACGTTTCATCAGGGGCTCCCTCCCCCCGCATCCTCCGCATAGGTATCCGTGCGCAGCTACGCTCATGACGGCCCCTCCACCCTCCCCCTCCCGTTCTCCTCTCGCCATCCCTCCCCTCCCCGCTCTTTTTCCTTCGAGCTGTGGTGGAATCTCTTGAGACCGCGTTGTTACTTGTATCGAGGACGCCTTCGTATCTCTTGCAGCGATCACAAGGGCGATAGCTGCGAATTAAAAATAGTTGGTGCATGCTACCGAAATAAAAAAACCTGCGATTGATATGATTGCGCCGCAAATGGTAACACATCGCACATTTGCCGATGTATTCCGGCATTCGCATTTGTTAACATTTTCCAATATATAGCTAGTTTTCTTTATTAGATTCTTCTTTGATTTTGTTCAATGTCTACACTATTTCCATTATCACCGTTAGCATTTGTGTCGACTAAATTATATCATTTTTCTAATCAGGTTAGTCCTGGAAATTATTATTATTTCGCTTGCCAAGCGACCCTCTTGAGTATGAAATATTGAATATCCTCTCACGGGGCACTGTATTTTCTCAATATTCTCTCAATGCCTCTTCTTCCGTGAATACGAGTAGGTCCGATAAACCACACATTCTTTCCATATGTGCTGATATTTACATCTCCCTTCCATCTCTATGACTTTTGGGATCTATGAGAGAGGGTTGATATTACATTTCCATTTGAAGGCATATCATTCAAATAGGTAGTTGTTGTCATTTTAATATCAGGGCGAATCATGATTTTGACTGTCTAGTGGCGAAAAATATGTCAATATTTAAATTAGATTCTAGCAGTAATCAGTGAATGAAACCATATACGCAATGCTTGTCAAGCTATGAAAAGCATTCAATAGCATTTGCTGAAAAGGTTTTAGTCAATAATCTTTTTCGGAAAATTTGGAACGAAGTCTTTGCCAAAAAATATTTTGTTAATGATAAACAAGGTGGATAAATAAATAATAGGAAGTTGATATATACTTTACTAATGAAGATGCCTAATGACCTATAGATTATGAATTACATCAATCAGTGTTTTCTGCATTTGAACATAATAAATAACTTATTTTGAGCCTTTATTTACAGTGCGTACGATTCTTCAAACTCTTCCTATTGTTTTCATAAGATTTAATCCTATTTTTCGAGTATTCTTTTTAAGCACTTTTTGAAACACTGCCATAATTCAGCTCAATTCTTAAAACTCTAGGGATTTTGCAAAAATATTAGCTAATTTATTGGTTTTTCTTCGACTACCCAGAATAGATATTAGTATTGCATAAAAATTCGATACATGTTGACATTTTACCTTGTATTTGAAGACAGCTCCACTAGTTGTGTTTCTAAGACCTCTGTACTAGTATATACCCGTAGTTACTTTTAATTTCAATAATACGCAAATAAACACATGAAATGCGGAATCAAGTAAATGGTTTTTTTATGAATTTAAAATATGAAAAAGCTTACTGGATAATCTCGACCGTGTTTGTCTCGAACAATTCCGTATTACTCGAAAGTGGGTCTAAAGCCGTGGAAATCGCTGATACTGACAATGCATCTAAAGATATTAGCAAGAAAGAAAGGAAAATAATGCAAATTTTTAGTAAGTGTAACAAGCAGTATACCCACAGACATCCAGGTTGTGAATCTCATGGCCCATGTCCTGGGCTGGACACCTCCATTGTCTATGAAAGCAAAATTAAATATCCCCAATTCCTGAATAAAATTATACACTCCAATGAGGAATTGTGGGAAAGGATAAAAATTTTTTCACAAATGAAAAAGCGGTGATTACCGCGGATTCATTCGTGCCTCTCACTCAGGTCAATCGTAGATACAGCCCAAACGCGTCCCTCATTTGGGAACGCCTTCTTTCCCAGAGATTGCAGGTTCTTGCTTGGTCCAGATGGTCAAAATATGTAATCTTTTTCCTTTGCTAGAATTATCGAGCTCAGCTATTACAGCGGCTTTTAATACTGGTATTATAAACGGCGATAACTGGTACAATAATCCTTTATCTTTCTTTACTTTATTAAATATATAGTACTCTTTTTATAAAATCCAAGTTTACAACCTGGCACACTCTCCTATACCGCTCTGTATAGCCTTCATCTACGTCTACATCTACACAAAACCCCGCAAGCCGCTTCAAGGGAGCGGCGTGCGATGTAGGTCACCTCCCGTAAGCTAGAATGAAGCCACATACAAAACTGAATTATACCACTTCTGCACAAATATTAGTTTGTTCATGCATTCGGCAATCTTAATCACACGAAAGAAAGTGCTTATATGCGGCAATATTTAATAACAGGTTACGTACATTCAAATCATACTGTACAATTGTTAAAAAGATGGGTATGTTACATAAAAAGATTAACGTGTAGGAAGAAACATACAAGATATCGACAAATATAAAAAAACACAGTAATCAACCCGAAGGTCGGTTTCTCATGTGATGGTAGAGTTCACTCAGTGTGTGTGAGCGACGGCGTTTGAAATTCACACATCAGTGTAGGGGGGCCAGCTCCTTTCCCTGTGTCAGTTATGGTTTCCCAGGCAGATCTGGTACCCAAAAAATCGCACAGCTTGGGTGGAGCTGCAGGTGCCCAGACAGGCTTGCCCGGGAGTCGTCAAACCCGGGCCCCTCCGGTTAGTAGTCCAACGCTCTACCTCCTGGACTGCTGCGTCCCACATAGAAAAATATATACAGTACCAATTCTAAATATCTACTACGTGATTTCTGGTCTGTCTATTACGATCGCTTCTGTTTCGAGGAAAAAAACGACATTTTAAATTTATCCATTTTTATCCATTTTAAATTTATCCGTAGGACGAATCTCCCTGATTTTACGTGGGTGATCTGATCTACCGTAGCAAGTGCGTGACTGTAATATGTCCTCAGCATCCTCAGATAAGTAACCTTCCTCAAATGTTCGCTGTAAATTTAGCCTGTGGTCAACTAGCGGCTCCCATTCTAATTCTTTCGATAGTGTCTTGAAACTGCTACCTTGTCCACAGCAACTTTTCACAAACCTGCCTACTCTTCGTTGCACTCGATCTGGTTACAAAGATAAGCCGACTTCATGAGGATCCCATACACTCGGAGCATACTCAAGGTGGGTGCCTACTAACGTGAAACCTACTAAAGTGTGTAAGGCAGAATGGCCTCGGAGCGGGGAGGGTGAGAGGAGCGAGGAGGCGACGGGTGCTCACACCCTGGACGTGCGAGTGTATGTGATGTACCGCCCAATGTATTGATAAAGATAACTGATTAGTAACATTGATGCAAGGTAAACTTCAGATACGTTGATACGAAAGTGTGCAAGTGCAATTTCTTAGGGAGTATTTTCGGAAAACAAGGATTAAAATGAAATTTTCAGACCAAAATGTATGAGAAAAACCTTTTTAGAACTTCCAAAGCACGTCATTCTGAAAATATCCCTTGATTTTTGCAGCAGTTGATTGGACTACTTATAAACATATTTTTTTAATTTCAACTCTAAGTAACGTAAATTATTAAATCATCTCGAAAATACTCTTGCTTTACTGAATTTTTTTGCAGAAAAGTAGTACAAATTCTTAATTTTCTCCCTGCTAAGCCTCTTCATTTTGCTTGGGCGTAATGGAGTGTTTTTACTGAATGAGGCAGAGAGAGACTAGAGATATTTTCAGTGGGGCCGAGGATTGTCAATTATAAGAGTATGAGGTATAAGTGATTTCTTTCGCTTCACCCTCACTCCCAAAAGATGGCTTCCCACATATTTATTTACTACATCTTCAACGTTAAGTGTTAAAAATAAAGTATATCTTTTGTTTATGTGAACTTTTTCCCATTTTCATCGGTTACTATTTACCTAACTAAGCAGTATAAACAAAAAGATCATTCAATAATATTTCCTTTGTTATCACCACTTTAATAAAAAGGTATATCAGATTTATTGTCATTAGAATATCTCATTTAGAAATTTAATCAATTAGGTTTTGATTAAGTAAAGTAACAAGCGTTTTCTCATAGGCATCAAAGGAAGCAATCTAGAATACCAAATAGCATGGACGACAACGCACGGTTTGAATTAATAGAAAATCATACCCAATGGGATAAAGTGTTAGTTGAGTACAAGTTAAAATTGAGCCGGAAATACTTGACCCCCGAGAAATCTAATAGATTACGTTACCCGATTTTAGCCGAGAGATTTTTCGTAAGACGTGTCTTCTTAAAAATGAAACAGTGCTACCATTATCTTAGATCCAAGATAGTTTTTAATTAGTACATGTTAACAATAAAAAGATGTTTCACTCGCTATCAGTTAGGGACGCAAATCTTCCTGGTACTGAAAATGAGTGCTTTCAGACGTGAAGTGGTGGAATTCGCACATGATAAAAAAAGTAACAATTTTGCACTAGATAAGTTTAACAGTACCACCGGGTTTTGATGTATAACATAATCTTCAGGTCCTGAAGATGAATTTCGTTGCATGACATCACCTGAAGATGATGCAATGCATCGAAACGCGGTCGCACTATTAAACTTATCCGGTGGAAATTTGCGACTTCCTTTTCTTTATTTTATTCCTGGTACTCTTCTTTTTATACCATATGATCGCCTCATTTGCGGTAAATATCCACGAAGGAGGTTATTGCGTGAGGATGGGCCGAGGAAGTAATAACACGTTTACTGCGACTATTGTAACAGCTACTTGCATCTCCTTCCCTCTCTTTTCCTGCCATTTTGTTGCAAACATTGAAGATGGAAACCCACTACGGAAACCCACACTACAGAACGACACTTGCCGACTTGCCACACTTGCCGACCCCGGTGGCGGCGGGGTAACGTCCTCGTCTTCCATTCCAAGGGTCGCGGGTTCGATTCCCGCCTGGGTGAGTTTCCCTCCATCTAGGGCTTGGGTGTTTGTAAATGTGATAATTGTTATCGTTGTTAACAGTTCGATGTAAAGGCCAAAATGCGCTGTGTTCGGACTAATTCTGAATAAATAAAATAAAAAAATAAAAACCCCCACTATTGGTTAACTCTCCCAAGGAGTATCTCCCAGCAGCTTACCAGACAATGTATCGTGATGTAGTGCGGGTTTCTCGGCAAGACAATGTCCGCTACCCAATTCCCTTGTTGCTTCAGTGTAGCTACTATGTAGCTACTTTGAAGTCCCTATCCCCGAAGGCGCGATGCTATATAAATCGAGACGCTCCTGGAGCAGGACCCCAGGACCAGGAGACCAACAGGAGAGCCGTTACGGATACTAGCGGAACCTTCAAGAAACCTTTTTGAAGCAGAGCAAGGTCATCTAGAGGCTACCCGTTGCCTTTCGAAGGCTAGGGGGAATCTTCTCCCTGTGCTCGAGGTGAAGATGTCCGGACGCAGGCGTGCGTCTTCCTTGGGCGACAAGCTTCCATCCTTTGGGATAATTTCGCCGACAGGACTACGGACCATATTTTCTTCGGAAAAATCATCTGCGGTCATCCCCGGTCCATCCGTGCAGACGCAGGCAACTATGGCGAAAGGTCCTTCTCAGGGCCAAGAGACCACCGCCTCAGGAGGAGACAACGACCGTCGGAATTAAGCGGAAGGTTTCTGGAAAGCCTTCTCTTAACCCTTCTCAGCAGACAGCATTTGAAGCGATGGATGATGGCGCCGATCCGGCGCTTTCATCAGACGAAGTATACGGCGACGGGTTTACTGTCGTCTCGAAGCGGAAGAAGAAGAAGACAGGTCATACATCGCCGATCGCTGCCACCCTCGGAGCCAATACAGCCACACCGGCCAACATAGAAGATCACCCGAAGAAACCTCGCGTCCCTGCCATTGTCATGTATGGTGTAACAGGGATGAGCGAGGTAATTACCGTTCTTGAGGAGAAGATCGGGAAAACATTCGAGTCGGAGGCCAGGCGTGCCTCTACTCGCCTTCTGGTCGAGTCCATAGCGGATCATAAAGCAGTGCTGGATCTCCTGGGTGAATTGAAAATTCAATTTCACACGCACCCGACCGACAGAATACCGGGGGTGAGGTACCTGATTAAAGGTATCTCCCGGGGGAAACCCATGAGCAAGATCATAAAGGCTCTCTTAGAATTGGCCTACTAAGTACGGAGCGTCAGGCAGATGACTGTCGTGGAGGCTGGGAAACCAGTTCCCATCGATCGACACATCTGCGATCTGATAAAGACTCCAAGGGCGGTGAATGCATTCAACATTAGGAAGATACTTCACTGTCGAGTACAGGTGGAAGCATTTCGAGGAGAGAGCGGCCCAACGCAGTGCCTAAATTGTCTCCGATTTGGGCATATCGCAGTCGCTTGCAGGAGCGCACCACGATGCTTTCGTTGTGCCGGCTTGCATCCCATTGATGACTGCAAGAGGACGCGGTCTGACAGTGCAGCCTGTGTCAAATTTGGAGGGAAACATTCAACAGTGTCGAAGAAATGCCCCGCATTTCTGGAGGCCCAGCAACGCCACCAACCCGATGGAAAAATGCCGGCGCAAATCCGAACCACCACCTGGAAGCCGAAGCTGGTGGCTCCTCCCAAAGACACAGCACCCGGGAGGCTGGTGACTGAAACACTCACGGTGACTGAAACACTCACCTTTTCCTCGGTGCTGAGAAGGGAAGAAGTAGCCATCGACGCCGCAGAAACAAGGGAAATAGGCGATGCCACTTCCCCACTCCCTCGAGAAAAAGAAAACCAGGACAAAGGTGAGGAACCTCCCACCCGAGCCGTCGCACCGAAAGATGCCGACCAGGAGAAGAAGGGGAAGAAGAAAGAGAAGGGCAATCCTAAACCCCTTCCCTCAAATCTTCCCCAGCAGGAGGAAATCACCACACCTCCACCTCCTGCTGTGAAAAAGGAAGACAAGGGAGCGAAAGAACCCAAAACTACTGCATCTGCTAAAGACGAAGAGGACAGGGAGCTATGGGAAACCATACTTACCATCAGTAAAACTCTGCGGAGATACGTCACCTCAAGGGAGGGAAAACTTCTCCGTACCGTACTTGAAGGGCTAGCGAGCATGCCGGCTGGCATGGCTAACGGCCCACTGATGCTCGCCCAGTGGAACGCCAAAGGGATCTTCGGAAGGGGAGAGGAATTCCGAGCCTTCCTTCAAGACAGAAATGCCAAAATCGCTGCCGTCAATGAAACTCATCTCCATCCAGGTGACAAATGGAAGATTCCGGGGTGGTCCATCTTTCGGGCCAACCGGGATGCCCAGCACCAGTGGACATTATCAGGAGGTGAGGCGATACTCGTTCACCAAAGTATTGAGCATCGGGCGTGCAGGACAATCTCTCACCCGTACGTTGAGGCCTGCTTGGTAGACATCAGAACGAGGGAAGGATGGATAAGATTGTCGTCAGTATACTATCCTCCGGCAAAACCGTGGGACGAAGACCTAATCCTACAACTTATCAGAGACGGCAGCAGCGCAGCACTTATTCTGGGGGACTCGAATGCATTTCTAATACAGGAACTTCCGAAGGCGGCGGTGGCGAACCTGGCCAGCAAACTTAACGGCTGCATCAAAATTTCCTTCTTCCCGTCCGACTGGAGGAGAACAAGAATCATCTGTCTTCCAAACTCGCAAAAGACTGAGTTGGGTCCCGGACACTTCCGGCCCATCTCCCTTCTGGACGGCTTTGGAAAGATATTCGAAATGATACTGCAGGGGCCGATCCGCGACTTCATAAGGGTAAAAAAATTCTCCCGGAGGAACAGTTCGACTTCCGTGAACGGCACTCAAAAATCCATCAGCTAGCGAGGACTACAGACTTCATCACGGAGCCTTCAATAGGAGGATGGCGGTAGCCGGTGCCTCCTTTGACATAAGGAAGGCATTCGACCGCGTCTGGCACCCAGCCCTTCTGTTGAAGATGCAGCGGCTCCGCTTCCCGGCATGGATCTGGCGCCTAATCAGATCCTACCTGCAGGATAGGACATTCGTCACCAGCTGGCTCAGGACGGACTCTGGGGTTCGACGGATACACGCCGGCGTGCCTCAGGGCTCAGTTCTTGGGCCTATGCTGTTTAATATCTACACTCATGACATCCCTAGGGATCATGGGCGTCATGGCATCCTGTCAATATATGCATACGACGCGGCGCTACTCTACCGCTCTTGGCAGAAGAACCTTGCTGCCGAGCGACTTCAGGAGGCCATCGATGATCTCATTAAATGGTATCGTCGATGCCGGATTGAAGTCAATGCCGGGAAGACGAAAGCCATCGTCTTCCAAACCGGCCGAGGAGGGCCACCAAACGAGTGAATGTCGGTGGGTGGAGTCTTCCTTCCGTGGGAGTCTGAAGTCCTTTATCTCGGTGTGCTGATGGATCGAAAGCTCACCTGGAAATCCCAGTGCGAGCGTGCCCGCGCCAAGGGCTTTGCGGTGATGAGTCGACTTCGGCCGATTCTTCACCCGCGAGTCCTAAGCGCGGACACTAAGAGAAGACTGTACCGGGCGTGCGTGCTCCCATTGTTTACGTATGCATCACCGGTATGGTCTGGAGTGCCAAAGACGTGTCTTGCTCGAGTCCAGGGAATGCAGACTGCTGTACTTCAGTGTAAATTGGGGCGGGGTCGAACCCGCCTCAAGCACGCACCGCGACGGGAATTTGGAACCGCTAGACGTTCTACTTCCGAGGGCAGCGCAGGATTTCTTCAGAAAAGCAGCGGAGTCAGACTTTGCTGTTATCCGAAGATCCTCCGAGGCACAGGTCTGGCCGTGGGATCGTCACAAACAACCCATCGCTAGCCTGGACACCCCTGCATCACTTCCGCCAGGGAAGAAGCTAAGGAAGTGCTAAGAGGACTTCCCTGTAGTAATAAAGCCGCCAAGAGACAACGCAGACGGGACGCCTCCACAAAGAGGTAGTCACATAGGGCGAGTAGCAGGACCCCATTCCCTTCCCGATTCCTCACCTCCTACCCTGCCTCTGAGTCCGTCGGTCGTAGGTTCCTATGACCACACCAGAGATGACCAGCCCCTCCCCGCTAACTTGTCCCTATTCCCCGGTGCCTGAGCCCCATTGCTTGTTAAGGGTTAATTAAAAGACTCATTAACCGAATACAACTCGCTCATTCTGTGCTACGCTCCCACCAATGATGTCGGGGCCGCCAACCAAGCGACAGTTCAACGGAGTGGCGACCACTGATAAAATACCAGCACCAGGAAGTAAAATTAACAAATAACAAATAATGGAGGCGGGTATAATAGAGTCGCGCAATCGCAATATTATACTCATTTGTATAAATGGGTTTCACCTTAAACCTGCAAAATAAATTGGCACGCTAATATCGAGTTACTTATTCATGGAAGCCATTCTAATTCGAACATAGGTCTTTGATTTCTCATAAACATGTTTACTTCGTGTATGTAAGATTACATTTTTAATTTCTAGGAATATTTTTCATTTTTACTCTTTTTCGAGGAATCAAGACATTGGTAATAAAAGTGATGATAATAATTAATATTACACGAGTTGGTGGTCTACGGCTGAAGATAAGATTTCAATGGCTGAGGACTAGGCATCGCTGCATTTCTAATATTCCTCTAGCAAAACATAACCTGACATCCCACGCTATATCAAATTGTTTATCAATGTCGAATACTTTCTATTTTTCATCATTCTCCGCAATAACGTTATCCTTTTCCTCCCCTCCTTTATTTCCCCCCCTCATTTATTTCCTCCCCTCCTTTTCATCTCTTTTGACTAACGTTCTCATGCGTCCCATTGTCTTCAGCCCTCCATCTTCAATCATAATATTTTGCATAAGCCTTCCCTGCTTTCCTTGATGTCTCTAAGCAATACTATTTCCTCTCAACCGGTTCTAGAATTCTCTCAAGATTTTCTCTTCTGTCCATGGTACTCTTCTTCACATCTGTATTTCATTTCGCACCTATCACCTTGATTGAACGACCATATTTCCGTGTTGCACAAAACCACGCTTCCTCCGAATGAAAGTGTTAACGAGCCTTTTTAAAATATCCTTACTCGACGTCATCAATTCCTTTTGACAGCTTCTTTGCCTAAAACAATTCTTCCTCTTTTGTTCCTATAATTTGACCATTTTGATGCAAAATAATTCAAAGATACTAGGAAAGCTGTGACCTCTGATCTTGTTTTTCCCCTCCTTAAGGTCTAGCTTGGTCTTCTATTTTTCTAATACCTAAAAGTGTTTTATGTTTACATGAACTCTTATCCTAATTCCATTATACTGATTTCCCTAATCATCTCAGCAATAAAGGTAACCACTTTGCGGATCGACTAACGAAAGCTTGAGCATCAGCAAAACTTACTGATGATATGGATTCCGAGCCGACTTTCATTCCTACTTCCAGTTCTTCCCATGCCTCTTCAATCATTTCCTCTACCTTCCTTACACCTCTTCCTAACACTACCCATCCGGTATCCCCGTTCCCCACTCGCACCAGGGTAATCTGAGATATATACAGTTTGCGGATTAGCCTCATGTCCCTCCAGCGTATGTACTACTATTTTCTGCAATACCGTATTATACTATGTATAAAAGAACGGAAAGATGTGAATTGTAACACGATTTTGTATTCAAAGTAACGACCGCTGGTAAGAATCGTGCTGATTACGGTAATCGATTGAATAGGAACCCAATGACTACTTTCAGGTCGCCATCGTGGTCTTCCATTTTGAATCTAAACTCCCATAAAATGCTGGCTTTACGGAGAGCCTGAACTCGATTTCCACCGCAAAAATATTTTTTGAATTATTCTTTCAGAGAATATCGGTAATAAATCATGCCCTCTCTATTAAACTGCCATTATGTATCTGTTTTTATTTTGATACTGAGTTAATGTCAAGAAATGACCATACAATTGCAAATTTCCTAATTTTATAGAGCCGAAAATTAGGTAATATATTCAATTCTCATCTCTGAAACTCTCCTACCTTTCCGTGAAAAAATTATAGCTAGCGAAAATTCGCGGGGAAGATAAAATGGACGGAAGAGCAAATAAAGGAAAAAGCATCGGGCGAAGTGGAGGAGGAATGGGGGCTGGTGAATTAAATCCCATGAGGAATGGAAAGGTGTGCATGCGGAGCATTTTGATTGGCGATGGAATGTTGAAGAGTTGATGCAGGGGAGAAATTGTGGAAAGCGAGCTAGTGGAGGAATATGAGAGAGATGTTGAACAATATGATGGGTGGTGAAAATTACTCGGAACTGAAGATGGGTTTACTATAGTGGAGGAAAAGAGGTTGTGTTTCATTAGCCGAGGTTTGTAAATGTTCTTTTGTTTAGTCAGTAATTGCCAAAAAAATGGCTACAAACGTTTTTATTTCAAACGGTAAACTACCAATAAATAATAATTAAGCTACTATATGTAGGTTGAAGAAAAAATCTGAAAAAACATCGCCTTATAATGATGTTGTTATTAACAGAAAACTAAATTGAATACGGGATAACTTCCTGCTACCGACCGATCGAAGCATTAGGACTGCGCCGCTAGGCGCATTTTATACCGATATCCAGCTCTGCTGATCAACGGTTGTTGGATATAAGAGGCTCAAGGGCAAAGTTCAAGTTAGTGAGTATATTTAAGTGCAGTTGGTGGCAGTGTTATATTTGGTGATTATGGTGGTCCATTTACGCTTGTTTTAGCACGTTTGTATTTGAAATGGGGATTATCAGTGTAGTCCCATAAAGGTTCTAATAGAGGGTTACCAGTATTTCCTATTGTTTGTTGAAATGATGAGGCTAGGTCGCTTAGATAGGTTAAGTAGGTTCGGTATTTTGAGGTCCTTGTGAATGTCTGAGTTTCTGACGAACCAAGGGGCATTAGCAAGGGTTCGCATTGTATTATTTTGAAAGCGTATCAGTTTCTTCATTTTGGTTGCAGCTACTGATCCCCAGGCTGGGTAACCGTAAGTTAAAATAGGTCTTATCATAGATTTAAATAGAAGTACTTTAGTGAGAAGACGGAGGGGACTGGTGCACTTTATGAGGGGATACTATAGATTGAGAAAACGGCCGCGTTGGCCTTGTTAAGTGCATATTGAGTGTGTGTTTGCCAAGTGAGTTTCCTGTCCAGTTGTACACCATGGAATTTAGCCGATGATGCCTGGGGGAAATTTTCCTTGCCGTAGTAGATGGGACTTCCTGCTAGGAGGTTTAACTTTACATCCTTCCAGAGCCGACAATGTATAAGCGAAAGTTTACGGCCGTTCGGTGGTAGGAGTTTTTGCGGCGCTAAGGGGAACGCTGTTATCCGTCGATAAAGGGATTTCCGCTTGCCCTCGTTGAACCTTGCCACCTTATATTCATTTTAGAGATTCAACGCAGAACTTAATCATTTTCAGCTTTTTCAGTGCGAGATTTGAGTCTCTTTTCCACATAGTTTAACTCTTGCGAATCTGAGATTATCATATTAGAGACTGATTGGTGAATTGAACGAAATATAGACAAAACATTCTGTTTAGAAAAACAGCCATGAAAGAACTGTGCTATCAACAAAACGTCTCCTCGTTTACAGATCGTAAACTTGACATCCTTCCAGATTAAGGAGAATGGTGGAGGTTTTCTGAAGAATTACTACGATAAGTTTGTGAAAACATACTTATGTTAAATGTATTTACACGTGGCATCTATGATTGTATCCACATCAGTAAGTTACGTAGCTCAACTATCAGTAGAGTGATGAATGATGAAAATATAGGCTGTAGAGCCGTATAGGCTGATAAAATGAGAGGTTCGATCTCTCGTTATCCTTTCGTCGAATTCACATAATAAAATTATGCATCAGTAAATTACTGTCAAAATTCCCTAGCAAGAGTATTTATTCGTGGTTGAGGTGACAAACGCCGAGGCCGTTCGTGTAATTTTAGTGATAAGTGGTTGATTTGTCAGAGAAAGCATAGCACTAACTACATCGGAATCAGTAAAATCCTACCGTAAGGCGCAAAAGTGCCCACAAGTTAGCGCTCCATTATTTGCGAGTCGTACTCCCCTTGAAGTGATTTCCACAGGAGTGAAACCAGAAGTAAATGGGAGTACTCCGTTAAATGCTGATTCGAACCGAGGCGCATGAGTGTGGAGCCAGGGGAACCATTCTCCCGTAAACCAACTCTTTCCTCGATATTCCGTGGACCCGCTCTCCTTCCGCCTCTTTCGGGTTCGGAGCGTGGGGTGGAGCCGGGAGTCCACGCCACAACCGAGGGTGGGTGGCTTGCACCCTGTCTCGCACCATGCTGCACGCGCAATGGCATTCAATTCGGCTTCAAACGTGCCGAAGGTGCGCCCTGCACTGCCCCACCAACCGACCGCCCCTCCACATGAGCTCTCCTGCCCCATCGGCGCGTAAGTGTGCATGACAAAGGGCCCTCCGGGAGTGGGTTGGTAGAGGGAGGGTGGTGTGGGCGGAAGGGAACCAACCCCCTCACGTCTTATTTACTCCGCGTCGTCTCCCCGGGGTAACGGGGCATCCGACGTAATTTCGACGGCTCCGAGTGTTGTGAGGGAAATGAATTGCCTCGTCGAGAAGAATGGCCTGGAGGGGGACGCGCGTGGGGGGGGGCAGCCTCCTTCCCACCCACTCGCGCCCAGACTTTCCGTTTACACCCTTCCCGTCCCCGGGAGGAAAAGGAAACAAAACGAAGCAGAAAATGCAAATGGCGGCACATCAACATGACGTATCGCCTCAATCTAGCAACATCTATTAGGAAAAATTGCAGCAGAGTGACTTCCGCGAATATAATTTAATGCGCAAACTTTTGAAATTCTTCTCCAGAGGGCTCCTTTGGGCCCACGTGTGCGTGCTTTCTTTGAATGTGGATGTTGTGTGTGTATTGAGGAGGGGGAATTGAGGGGGGGGGCAGAGAGGGAGGTGTGGGAGCGCCGGAGGCGTCGCGACGGGGGTTCTATTCCCTCCGTATCAATTCTCCGCCAGGAGCTGCAGCTATTTTTCGTTCCTCTTCTCTCTCCCTTTCCCTTAAAAAATAATTCATGGAATATAAAGCTAAAAGAAGAAACAAAGATGAATCGCGGAGCGTTTTTGCATGATTCATGAGAGAGAGTATTTCCAATTGGATCGCCGGAACGCCTCCTGTTTCTCTTTTATTCTCCTTGCTGTTATTTATTTCCTCTAATTTCGTGGAAAAACACACTTAGACAGATTATTCAAATCTCTAGAAGCAAGGATATTTGAATGACACACAAAGGGAATTCTCAAGTGAAAAAAACGCTGGGATTACCTCGATGTATCCGCAATCTTTCATGGTCCGCTTTTACGAGAATCCCCCTGGTGTGAGGGACTCAAAGCAGGCGCTGCAATGTGCACCGTGCGTACCTGCGGAGGAACGAATCATTTCTCAAAAAACAAAAGGTTACTTGTTATCCAGATGCCATCGCCGGTGTCAAAATCTTCGTGGTCAACGTTGGAAGACTACTCCACTTGGATTGGGTCGGCGAGGTGAAACCGAATATATTTCCGCGAATACTTTAAATATTAACGCTGGGTTGATTCTTTGGGTTGATTAATTTTGAATTTGTGTGATCTGCATGTTTTTAGTGATACCACGACTTAATTTTCACGGAGTGCATTTGGTCATCGGCGTCGAAACATCATTGATCAGGCGTGTTACCCCAACTTGTAAGTCAACTTAAATCATTAGTGTGGTAAGATCATTTTAATGCTCCCATTTTAGAGAATAGAAATAAAGAAAAGATGAGATGCAAAAAAGGCGGAGAAAACAACTAAGAGGAGGAGGAGAGATGGTGAGACGATGAGGGCCATGATTAAGACAAAGCTTAAAGATTAACGCAAAGCGTCACCGAAATGCTCATGGATTTGGGGTGGGAATCATTGGCTGAGAGACGATTCAATGCAAGATTGAAATTATTAAATAAATTTAGATCCGCATGTTTCAGCACCGAGGTCTCGCAAATTATTCGTACTCCTACATACATTGGTCGCTTGGATCATGCATATAAAATTCGGGAAATAGATGCCAGAACTAGCCGACTCAAGGACTCCTTCTTCCCACGGACAATACGGGATAGCAACTGCAGGGTTATAGATAGCAAAAATTCCACTTGCCACCCTCAGCGTCTAAAAAATAATTAGTTGTATTTAAATGCATGCTCTTCCACTAACCTTATGTGTTTTGTTATAATAACACATTCTTCCCGAATGACCTCATTCATGTTCTGTTCATCTGTTTTTAAGTTTCCCTTTCAATCCCTCGTCCCTCTCCGCGGGGGGAAATTCCTGCTACCTGCAACGTTGGGTCGCATTCCCTGCCTTTTAAAGACTCTTTGGGGGCAGAGTGTTTCGTGGTGCATTTTCATGTGGTGTTTCAATTTCTTGCTTGTTGTGTCCTGGCTTCCGTGTTGTAGGATGGCTTTCGTGCTGCATCATGGGGTGCAGTTTTTTAGTTGTTTTGCGGTATATGTGTTTGCATGAGTATTGGATGAAGGGATTTTTGCATGAGTGTGTGCGCTGCTGTGGGTGTAATTTTCCGTGTTGTTTTTTTGCATGTGGTATTTTTCTTTTTTACGGTTGGTGACCTAACACCCCCCGCCACACGCCCTTGCGGCGGCTTGCGGGGTATTATGTAGATGTAGATGTAGAAAAAAAGACCAGAATTTCGGCGAGCGGTGGAATGCAAAAGAGAATATTCATACTTTTGGATCATTTTGGATATAAACATCTTTTCGGGGGACTTTTAAAAGTACTTGTGGCATTTTAATCGTATTAGACCTGGAATATTATCGATTTTAATCATTGCACTTTTTTCGTGAATTATTTTTCAGTTAAAACTTTTACACATATGGATGGGGAAAGTTTATGAAAAAGACAATGAAATTAATTTATTGCCATCTTACATAAATGACATCGTCTATTTCACTGACCGAATGGCTTTGCTGTCATCACGGCAAATTGCGTTTCGGAGTCCTAAATCGTGAGCCAAATGCGACCGAAATTGCTCCTGGCCATTCACTTTGCCTCTCTCAAGTTGGAAAAAATGTTATTGTAGATCTGCAGTTCTAGAAGACTCTAAGGAAGGAGAAAGCGCCTTGATCCCGAATATATATTCTCGATGAGCAAGCATTCCCGAAACTTAAATGTCCAACATATTGAGCGAACTCGGTATTGGGTGAAACGGGACTTTTCACGCCGGTTGCTTTACTTATCTTTACTCACAGTCCGCGATATGATATAATGATCGGTCAAAAGTAAAATGTAATTAAAATCGAACAAAATGGAGAACTTTTTATTCCTTGTAGTTTTACTCGCTATTATGCAATTAATTCGTTGGATAAGATGTGGTTGGAATGAGAATTATCCGTTTCGTGATGCGTATTACGACGGTTGTATTTGCATGACTGCTCGTGTATTTGCTCTTTGGATCTCTATGCCGATTACTTTTTATTGATGGGGAATCACTTCTCATGCAGTATTTCGTCCGGCATGTGTGACGTTGAAATCTTTTGACCCGTTAGCGTCGCTCGTATACGTTGCGCATTCTGCTAATCAGGAACTGAGGCCATCTCTTTTCATCCATCCCTAGGTATCTCTCGCATTCTCATCTTTATTTAGTTCTGCATCTTCTCTGAGGTCCCCTATTTATTCAGGCCAGATTTGTGTGAAAGCCGATCATTTCTTCAAACTTAGTAGGTCTCCTGAAACCCTATATTTCTATGACCAATTGATATGAGTTACAGAGGCTGATTTTAACATTGGTCATACAATTCAAATTCAGTGGTTTGGTGCGTTTCTTAGTTAGATATGCACCGAAAGGGGAATAGAAGATATTGGAAGAACAGGAAAGATAGTGCTACAAGGGAATGGCGAAGATGAAATGGGGGTAAGGAATAAATAAGGAAGAAGTTCCAGAAGTAGGATTACGAGGCTAAATAATAATAAGAACTCTAATTTAAGGATGAATTAATTGATCTTACATGAGTGAAAAAGAATTTATATACTTAGGAATAGTCGAGAGAAAAATTGTATGTCCCATATTACTGAGTATGATCATAAATGAGATAGATGGAACAAACAGGACTGACGAGCTAAAGTATAAATTTGTTGTCGGAAAAAAGCAGCCGAAGAAGCATTTAGTGAAGATAAGGGGCAACCGGGAGAAGGAAGATTTTTTTGCCCCGTGATGATGAGAATATAATCAATTTTCAGGTTTACATATAAAAATCTATTCTAAATTAAATAAGAGCAATATTCTTTACAAACATGCATTTAAACTTTTATTATAGTTATATTTTTTTTAAATATCTCAAAAGAAGAGTTTGAAATTTACATGCCTTATCAGAACATTTATTGAAATATGTCCAAAAGGTCACCGGCCAAATCCGTTGATTGCCTCATCCAAAATTTGCATATCATACATTTTGACTGGATTTTCTGCTAAGCCAACAGTTTTCCGTTTCCAGCTGTCTCCACTTTTGTTAGCGCCTCTCCTTAGGAAAATTGCTGTTTCATTGATGCAAGCTCTCCATCATGATGATGTTAAAATGAATAATAGTTTATCATACTTTGCGTGATTACATACGACGAAAATTTAATGATATCATAGGACTGTATTTCAAAGGATAATCCGTAAGAAATCGTTCTTCGTCTCATCCAACCATTTATTCGGATGTTTTGTTTTCTACATAATATTGGCAAATACCTCTGAACTTGTCCTGAAGCATGATAAATTCTTGTTGGCATTTAAAGCACTGCTTTTTATATATAAATAATAAATTCTTATACTCTACCATAGCACCATGTTTGGAAGGGATGATTTATGCTCTTGGAGAGTGATTTTACAGTTTTCGAACTGCCTCCAGTGAAGGAATATTTTGAGGATAGGCGGCCATGTATTTGAATAAAACACTTGGGTGTTGGAAGACATGGGACGCTCGAGCGACGATTCCGAGGAAGAGGGAGAGGAGGGACCCAGGGCTTTCGGGAGGCTCCAGCGTCAGTTGTACCCTTGAACGAGTGCCCCTCTTCGCAAGATCTCATCCTTTCGCCTGGCCCCTCCATGTCCCGCGGCTTAAGACGTTTAAAGCCCTCCCGAGTACTCTATGTTTATCTCGTTTTATCCGAAGGTATCAATTTTTCGCGAAAAACGGAGAAATGGAGCGTTTTTATCTGACCGGCTGCAGGAATCCCAGCACTGCACTCCTCAAATGGAGAGCTCAGAGTTCAATGGGATGACTCCCGAATCTCTCTTCTTCGTCGAATTTGGAATTCGATACGTCTCCAGAAGGGTGGGGTGGATCTCTCTGAGGGGGGATTACAAACATCTTGACGATGGAAGGCCCAGTGTGTGGTGGTAAAATATAGCCAAGGAAATCCTTGAATGCGGAATTTTAACTTGGAAGCATCGGGTGTGGAATACGGCAGCCTCGAAAGATCTTCCGCAACGAAGGCTTCATAAATGCGTTTCATACATCACTTGCAGTTTTGTGAATATAAGGTTCGCGCAAATACGCGCTCGTACATGGGTCGCGAATTTTCATCTGTTTTCGTCGCAAATGTTTGTGTTTAGTTTTTTTATATGAAACAGTTTTTGTGATTCATGGCTCTTAGAGGACTTCTGCAAGTAAATTGGTGAATTGCAAAAAATATGATAACTAGCGGCAGTAAATGGCGTGTTGTGAATGAGTTGCCAACCTCTTGGAGTGTCGTGGTATTTTATGATTAAGTAAATGCGGGTGCAGTGCTAAATGGATTTCTCAATATCAATTGCGATTTAAGGGTTGCTGGATTCGGTGGTGGTTTTCATGTGCGCATACTTGTGCTAGTATAACTAATACTGGCAATAGCTCTTCGTGTTTACATTTTCTCCGAAAACAATTGAGCATCATGTTATGTGGAAAATCTAATAAATCATTTCCGAAAGAAGGTTCCCATATTAATTGCACTGTGTGTGATGACAACACACATTTCTCCTATTCTGAACTATCTGAAAGTACTTGAAGGAACATATCTAAGAAGAAGAAAAAGAATTGGAGATGTCCTGACTACCGGCGATTACGGTCAACGAATAATGATTAAGCTACTACGCGGAAAACGATCACAAGTGGTCAACGAACGCACCTTGGTCTGTTCAATATGAAACAGGAAAAATGGAACATAAACAACGTGATACAAATGGGCGTTGCAAAATAACTCAGCAATTTGATTCCTTTAATAGAACTGTAAGTGATATGTTTACCTGTAAGAGTCTATCTTTTATGTGCGAAAAATATGACGAACTAAGGGGAAATATTAAAGTGGGTAAGGACCTAAAAGACGTAATCAACAATTTAAAGGTGGAACTACATAATAAAAGCAGACATGCTAGTGATTTAAATAATAGGATTAATGAACTTGAACATAACTGATGGGGAACAAGGTGGAAGTTGAGGGTCTTGTGTTGAGTAACACTGATATCTCACCAATCTTGGCTGTGGGAAAGATCGCCAAGGAAAGTGGCATGGACTACGACCTCATGCCTGAAAGATAATTGAAACATTCCACCGAGTTCAGTAAATACCAAGAACAAAGTTAATAGCATATTAACAAATTTAGCAACAGTGGATGACATACATAAGATTATTCACTAAATGGATATGAAACCATTGGGCCACGATGGTATTAGAATAATGGACTTGAAAAGGTGTCCTACCGGTATTTAAGGATATTGTAAATCATTCAATATGCAAGGCAACGATCCCTAATGGTTTAAAAAAAGCTGTCATAAGACCTATATACAAAGGAGGGTCTCATAAAGACTTGTATCGTATAATTATCGCCCAATGTCAAGACCACCTGCCATTTCAAAAGTCATGGTAAGGTTAAAGGCAGATAAATTGATGAATTTCCTGGACAAGAATGAAACAATATCAAAATTTTAATTTAGTTGCCGAAGAAATAAAGTCCACACAAGCCATTGCACTAACTGTAAACAGTATCAGAGATGGAATGGATAGAAGGCTTCAAAGGATAATAACAGTTATAGATCTTAGAAAAACTTTGAACACAGTAGAAAAAATGTATTGCTACAATATTATACTGCATAGGAGTTCGTGCACCCAGCCACCTTTGATTTTCTAAATATTTAAAAGATTGAAAACTAGTCAGTAAAATAAATAATATATGAGTGTAGTGAAGATCAGAAGATGGAATAAGGTGTGCCTCAAGGATCTACTAATAGTAGATCTAGTATTTAGTAATAGTAATCTAGTATTCTGGGCCCTATACTATATATAATATATATAAAAGACCATTCAAGTACTGTCATTTCTGCTAGTTGCTATTGTATGGTGATGATGCAGCACTCATATACTCATTTCGAGGGATAGGAAACTGAAAGCAGTCATTCGCGGCATGAAACTTGACTAAGATAATATCAGTAAATGCGTACATGATATTAATCTTGTTATCAATGAGAAAAAATCCCGTCATGTTTATGAAACACAAAATAGCTCACATCATTGGCATTAAATTACATTAAATTCATTCACATTCCGGCCTAAATTACACCACCAATAACTGTGATTGCCTCATGTGGAACAAGTAAATAAATATAATTACTTGGGGGTAACCAGGGATCCAAATATCAACTTTGGTGAATATTTTTAAAATAAATAACAACTTAAATTACATCCTTCTTTAAGCTCACTACAATACTAGTTTTTATAGTTTGAATGTCATCAAGTTAGTAGAAATTTAAAACTGTAAAAAAACAATAAAATCT
Organism: Hetaerina americana; assembly: GCF_022747635.1. NCBI lineage: Eukaryota > Metazoa > Arthropoda > Insecta > Odonata > Calopterygidae > Hetaerina > Hetaerina americana. The sequence goes on from NW_027287538.1 coordinate 82,147,364, forward strand.
CCTGGAGAAAATGTCAGCGGCTAGATGTAAAAATATCCTCGATGGAATAGATATCATTAAACAATTAGAAATTCTGCCTGAAGACAGATTGTATACTTATTCCATTGCATGTAATACGAAACAGTTTTTTGACAAATTTGATTTAAGTAAAAATGAAAAACCATTAAGGGACAATATTAAGTTTGTATAGATGCTATATACATATATATATATATATATATATATATATATATATATATATATATATATATATATATATATATATATATATATATATTCAACTATAAACACAATAATCAACCCGAAGGTCGGTTTCGTAGGTGATGGTAGAGATCACCCAGTACTAAGCCCTATACGGCGTGTGAAAATTCACACATCAGGGAAGGGGGGGCAGTTCCTTTCCCTGTGCCGGTTATGGTTTCCCAGGAAGACCTGGTACCCGAAAAATCACTTTAGCTTGATTTATATACACACACACACATATATATATATATACACATATATATATATATATATATATATATATATATATATGTATATATATATATATATGTATATATATATATATATATATATATATATATATATATATATACCACGATTTTTATGTCTATTTATGAGAGTCTCACTTGAAGAAGGCCTCTGAGAGGGCCGAAAGCTTGAAGAATTTACCGTGTGAGTGTCCTTTTAAATGCTTCTATTCTATTCTATTTGTGTTATATATATATATATATATATATATATATATATATATATATATATATACAGAAAAGATAAATAAAAAAAAGGTTTAGAAAAATCAAGGTAGAATAAAATTGGAGGTTACTGTACTTATAATTTTTAATGAAATACGTAAAGATTTAAGAATACTACGGTCAGTAAATGCTGTGAAAGGGAGAATAAAAGACTGGCTATTATAAAAAATGGAATAGGGCCTGGAACAAAACATGACGTAGAATATATGTAGCTTTATAATTGGAGCATTTAAGCTCTCATTTTTGTTAGTGTGTAACCTGCTGTCAAGCCAGAACTGGCAGGCTAAGCAGGACCAGAATGAGTATTCAATTTATAAATTATTTATATATACAGCTATTAGTTGACACAGGAAAGATCCAAGAGAGACGGAAGGAGTATATAGAAGAACTGTTTATTACAAACCTTCGACCAGCAATTTTATGCATTGAAAAGGAATATGGCGTAGAGGAAGATAGCTTAGGTCCAGGCATACTCGACGAAGAGATAGAAAGGACATTAAGGGAGATGAAACTAAGTAAGGCCGTGGGGGTGGATAACATTCTCGCGGAACTATTGAAATATTTGGGAAAATATCGGAGGAAGAGGCTATATGGGCTGATTCATAGTATCTATGAGGAAGGAATATGGCCGGAAGACTTTGTGAAATCAGTTTTAGTTCCTATTCCGAAAAAGGTTAAGGCTACATCATGTGAGGACTACAGGCAAAAAGTTTGATATCCCACGCAGCTAAAGTCGATTTAAGGATCTTAAACAAAAGAATAGAGAGTAGGGCAAATGAATACTTAGGGGATGATATGTATGGGTTTAGGAAGGGGAGAGGTACGCGTGATGCCATTTGAGTAATGAGATTAATAATCGAGAGGAAAAGAGAACACAACCAGGAGGTATTTGCCTGTTTCGTAGATTTCGAAAAACCTTTTGATAAGCTACATTTGGAAAAACAAATGGGAATGGAAGAAAATAAGAATAAATTGATGGGACAGGAGCCTAATCCGCAATCTCTACATGTCTCAGACTGCTAAGGTTACATTGGGGAACGGAAAGTCCGGATTGGCAGTGTTAGGAAGAGGTGTAAGGCAGGGTTGCCCATTATCTCCGTTTCCCTTCAAATTGTATGTAGAGAAAATGATTAAGGAGGCATGGAAAGAACTGGAGGTAGAAATGAATGTCTGTGGGAAATTCGTAAAATCAGTTAGGTATGCTAATGACCAAACTTTAGTCTGTCAGTCAGCCAATGCGATACAAGCATAGCCGAGTGAATTGAAGTGATTGATGGTTGAGGCCGAGACTTAGTGGAAATCCATTGCGAACAGGAGTTTCACTAAATAACTTTGCAGTTTCCACATAAAATGTTTTATGTGGAAACTGCAAAGTTATTTAGTGAAACTCCTGTTCGAGTGAATTGAAAAGTAATGCGACAGATATGGGATGAGAATCAATATTCATAACACAAAGGTTATGCGATTTTCTAGAAAGAAAAAGACTAAGCTAATCATTAACATAGGAGGGCAAAAACTAGAGCAGGTAGAACAGTTTACGTATCTCGGTAGTGTTTTGGACCAACACGGTCAAAGTAGTAAGGACGTAAGGAGAAGAATTGCGCTAGGCAAAGAGGCTTTCACAAGGAGGAGGAAGTTGATGACATGGACGTTGAGTAAGGATATCAAGAAAAGACTCGTAAAAACCCTGACCTGGAGCGTAGCTCTGCACAGCGCAGAAACGGGGTCATTGAAGCAGGACAAGAGACGTAGACTGGAGGCTTTTGAAATGTGGGTATGGAGAAGAGTGGAGAAGGTGAAATGGACAGAGAAGAAAACAAATGAGGAAGTACTTGGTATGGTGGGCGAAGAGAGGGAGAAGGATTTGGGAGAAATCCTATGGAGGCAGGAGAAGTAAATGGAGAGGGTATTGACTGGCAGCGGGATGTTGAAGACTGTAATTGAGGGGAGAAATTTAGGCAAACGAGGAAAGGGAAGGAACAGGATAGGGATGTTGGACGGGATGAAGGGCGGAAGAAAGTAATCAGAGTTAAAGAGGGACCTGATGTAGAGTAGGATGTTGTTTTGCTAGGGGCACCAATTATTTTATTAGTAATTATGTCCATCCAAAAACCTACCTTAACCGGTAGATTACCTAGTAAATAAATACTACTATTGTTTATTATGAAGATCATATCGCTATGGAAGATGATAAATATTGTCTTTAATTGTGTATAGATTGTCTGTAATTCTTTGTATATCATATATGATAAAGATTATTCTACAATTGTAAACCCTTTTGAAGAAATATATATAAGATTTCTTCAAATAAAAAAAATTGCAGACTTAGAATTGATTCAATTTTTAGCATCTAATTTCCTAAGTTAGAGAAGACATAATATTAGAGTAAAACTTTTAAACGGAATTAAACGGTGCAATTAGATGGAAAAATGTATCAATAGACGTACCCAAGAGTCAAGCACAAATTAAACCTGGGTAGACTGCTCTATACATTTATTTGGTCTCTCTCGTATTATGCAGTAACTGCGTAAGGGTATAGTCTTCATCTTAGCCGTTTATACTTCTTAGAAAAGTGCACGCATATGCATGTAAGCATGTAGCAATATAAGAATGATGGTGAAAAATTAATGTCGAAAAAAATTTTAATGCAATGGCTCACAGATGTTAATGGGAATACTTTGAAGAAGTCCTGATTCATGAAGACATCCTCGTTTGAAGTAAATGGTTCAACTCTACGATACGAGACTTCAAGAAAAAACGTCAGCAGTTAGGAAACAAGCGAGTGGCTGTAGCGTGCGTTGCGCTATTTCCATTAAAATGTAGAGCGTCAATGGACCAGTAAGCCCGTGTCTCCGGCCCGCAACGATGAATCAATAGCGTCTCGCCATTTCTTCCTTGAGGGGCATTCCGGATGATTTGATTTCACTCTTTGCTCGGCCCTCTCTTTTCCGACTTTGATTTGCAGGGCACAATCCTACCTCTACGTGCCCGGCACCCTAGCTGGCCCTCTTCATTTTCTCGCGGTAACATTCCGAGTCATAGTGCTCTTATTCCCAATTTGCTACCACCCCGTCCCAGCGGCTGCCTTCTTTTGGCCGGAGGGACAGCACAATCTTAACGATTCACGCGAGACGAGGGGGAGCAAGGAGATATGAGCCGGCCGACCCTTGCATTATTGCCCGCCTCACGGGGAACGTTTCCTATCTCGGCGGGCCTCGGAGAGTCGGGCCCGGGGGGTGGGTTTTTGGGGTCGCGGATGTGGAAGTACAACTCAGAATTTTATGAAGCCCCCGCACGTCCAACGGGGGAGGAGCCGGTTAAGGATCCGGCCTCCGAGGGAAGGGGGTTTTAGCGGGCAGTAAGTAAGAGGAAGTAACCTTTGAAAAATGCAAGTGCGCCTTTGATCACACCGTGCTTAGCGCGGAGGTCACTTTATTAAGGGATTGGAGTGAGTAGAGGGTTGTGGGCGATGGAGAACCCCCCCCCGTGTCACGGGCGCACCCCTGACCTTCTCCACCTCCTCCTCCCCACACTCGTGTGTGCTACCGTTCGCCTATTTTGCGATACGGCCCAGCGGCGGCGCGCTCCGGGAAGGCGACGGCGGCGGACGGAAGCTCCGCAATTGCCCCTTAAATCACGGGGAGGCGCCACCGTGGATATCTCGGGGCCGGCCGATGCATCGGCGGGAAGGGGGCGCCGCTGCTCTGAATTGTAAAATGTGCGGGGGGCGGGGTCGGATCGGGTCCCACCGACGGGGTACAGGGGGGTAGGGGAATTGTCCCTTTCGGGAATGGGGGTCGCCTTTGGCATGTGAGGCCTGCCGAGGTGGGTAAGGAGGAGGTTGCGGAAAGCGAGGAAGACCTTGGCGTCGGACGGCGGGCGAGGGACAATTTAAGGCCATTCGAGGCTAATGCTACGGAAGCGGATGAGTATCTCCGACATTTTTCCCGTCGGACTCTTTATCAATTGTCGTTACTTTCGTCGAGGAAGCGTAGGGTGCCTGGGTCTATGGAAGCCCGTGTCCGAATAGGGCGACATTATATTCATATTGCCGAGAAGAGAAATTTCCGCTGAGGTAGGATTCTATATTTGAGTTTCACTGAGGTAGAGGGAAGATAATTTTCTTAGCAAATGTGTGAGTTTTGAGAAAATCAACGGTAGTTTAAAGATGGCCAATGAAGCCAATTAAGATTTTCGTCGATAGCAATGAAAAATATCTTCATGGGGTTTTTATATAATTAATCCTAATTTTTTCGACTCACTTTTTGACATTTATGATTTTCGAGCATGTTTTCGTTTATTGTTCAAGGTGAGTTTAATTCACACCTCTATCTCTATTTAGGTGATAGCAAAATATTTGCCATATAATCTCTATTGTATGAAATTTATAAAAGCTGCTCTCAACAAAATACGACTTTTTTTAAAATTTCAATTTCCAAATCAAATTCTCTTGCGCGAAAAACTTGATTTTCCAGTATCAAGAATCTATGCTCTCGGTTTTATTTACGAATGTATTTTTCTTTGCTACACTATTACCTGTACATAACCGTTGCATTGCAGTCTGCAGAAACTGAAGAAGCCCGAAGGTTTGGTGATCAATTTCGTTTGGTGTCTCTCTGGATTATCAATTTTTTCGTGCACTCCACCGTCGCTCCCAAAGCGAATCGTGCCTTATCAAGAAACATTCGCATGTTTGTGTAATAAACCGAAGTGTGAGAGGGAATATCTACTCGGTACGGAGGGCCGCAGTTTTCCCTGAAGGAAATGGCTCTTGGTTCGGCCTATCGACTATTTTGAGATCTCTGGAAATCAGGTCACGCCAAATGCTTTTTACATTTGTGATAAAACCATTCTTATGTAGTTATCCAGGACGCTGGGCAAGCAGTCGGAGGCCTTTAGATAAGGAAGGCATTCAACGTAACTATTATACATATATTTGCATTTGAGTTTTCATTGGCTGCTCAAGATCGTAGAAAAATTCGTCCGGAATACCAACGGAGAATTTCAGCAAAACATTATCTAGAAAAGACCAGCGTGGTTAAAATATCAATAAATGGAAATATGGGGACGAATTGCTAAAAATAAATTAAACGACATGAAAACATGACGTTAAATAATATTATTTATAGCAATAGGATTCATTTTTGAGAAAATACACTCAGACCGAAAAACATTTTAAATCTTGGATTGATAATTTCTCTCGCCGCAAGCGATGAAATAATGATTTAAAATCCCAGATTTCGCGGAGGGTAGAGATAGTTCATTTTTAATAGCGTTCACCTGTTTATCATTATTTTCATCGCTGACATAATCTCTAACCTACATCCGCGTGATATGAAACGCTAGAATGAAGGCTCTTGTGGCGAACTTACTCATAAGTCCATATTTCTTAGAAATCGTATATTTTTCCCAGAAAAAAAGTATTTTTATGGATTTTTTCATTAATTTCTGTTAAAGTAATTATAAACATGAATGATTATGAATACATATATATATATATATATATATATATATATATATATATATATATATATATATATATATATATATATATATATATATATATAAAGCGTCTGACCCCAGTGGGGCGGCCAGTAAGTGATGGTGCCACGTTAAAAACACTATTGAGAAAAGCAACGGGAAACCACCTCAATTACCATTATCTAGATTTATTGATGGACAAAACAGAGATTTCGAGTCCTGGCAACTACAGGGCCCAGCCCAATCGGCCGTGTGTCGTGCCCGGCAGCGGGGGAGGCAAGGCTTCCGCGGTCGTCATCCCACGAAACCCTTGCAACGGAAAACCGGCTGCAGCATGACAAAATACGCAGGAGAAACATACCAAGTTAATTAGAATAGGAACGTGGAATTTTAGGACAATGATGAGGACAGGGAAACTGGAGAATATTAAGCGAGAGATGGAAAGAGGAAAAATAGATATTTTAGGTTTATGCGAGGTGAGATGGAAGGATAGCGGGGATTACTGGAGTGATAATTATAGAATAATATACAACAGCGGGGACGAGAGCCAACGAGGGGTTGCCATAGTATTAAATGAGGTTGGAAGAAGCTTAGTCCCCCACCTTCCCTACCAACACCAGGAATTCCACCGAGCCGTTGCCACCAACAAAACCCTTCTCAATCCGTCCCTTCCCCGCCGGCTGACCAAGCAAAAGATACTGCCGAACACGTGCTGAACCTCTCTAGCACAACGCTGAATGAGCACCAAACCTCTCTTCTGGGAAAAGGCCTCTCTTTTTCCCCCACCCCCAAGGTTAATCACGTGACCATCCTCGCAGACGTCATCAATTTTGCCAGAAATCTTAGATGGCGACATTTCTGGGCGATGCAACCCGCCACTCAATCCCCCGCACACACACACACAGCGCTCTCACCAAGTTCCGGCCGCCTTCCCACCTTGAGCCTCCACCGCTCCCTCCAAATCACCCGGTCGAAATCTTTATCAATCTTCTCCTGTCCAAAACATCTAGTCCTTCTTTCCTTAAATCTCTAAATCCGAAAACTAATCTCTCCCCGGCCGAATTAGCTGAGTTAAAAAAACTCACACGCAACCCCAACCTAGTCATCACTTCTGCCGACAAGGGTTCGACAGTTGTAATCCTAAACACTACAGACTACCTTCAAGAATGCAACAGATTACTCTCCGACACTTCCTCCTATCAACATATTCCTGCTGACCCTAACCCCGCATTCCAAAAAGAAATAATCGCTTTCCTCCGAGACAATGGCCCTAAGGAGAATCTTTCCCCCAGGGACATCTCCCTCCTTTCCCCTTCCCAACCTCACACCCCTCACTTCTACATCCTTCCTAAGATCCACAAACCCAACAACCCAGGCCGCCCTATAGTCTCCTCGCGTAGCTCTCCGACCGAAAGAATTTCCGCCTTCGTGGACCACTATCTCCAACCTTTAGTTCACTCCCTACCCTCCTTTATCAAAGATACCTACCACTTCCTCAGATTGCTCCACTCAACTTCACTCCCTCCTGACACCCAAATTACTATGGCTACAATCGATGTCACCTCCTTATACACATCCATCCCTCACCAAGAAGGCCTTTCTTCCCTACGTTACTTCCTCTCCAAACGCCCTACCCCTCAAATCCCCAGTACCGATTTTCTCATTGATCTTTCCAACTTCATTCTCACCCGCAACTCCTTTTCTTTCAACAATAACCATTACCTCCAAATAAAGGGCTGTGCCATGGGTAGCAGATTCAGCCCTTCATATGCAAACCTCCACCTCGGTGTCCTGGAAGAGAATTTCCTTTCCAACTATCCTCTGCAACCTCTCCTGTGGCTCCGATACATTGACGACATCTTTCTACTATGGCCACACGGCATAGATTCCCTAAATTCCTTCATCTCCAAACTCAATGATTCCTCATCTTTGTCTTTCACCTCGACCATTTCATCCTCTCAGATTACCTTCCTCGATGTTAATATTTCCCTCAGCAACAACAAATTCCTTACCTCTGTTCACACCAAACCTACTAATAAGCAGCAATACCTTCATTACAGCAGTTGTCACCCCTCCCATACCAAGCGCTCCCTCCCTTACTCTCTTTCTATCCGCGGTCACCGCATTTGCAACCATCCCGAATCCCTTAACCAATACCTTAACAACCTTCACCACTCCCTCCTCCAACGAGGATACCCTGATTCTCTCCTCCATAAAAAAATACTTAAACATTCCTACACCCCCAAGCCTGCGTCAACCACAGACTCCCAGCCTCTCTCAATCTGTACGACCTACTTCCCAGGCATTCAGTCTCTCAAAGTCATCCTCAAAGACCTATTCCCCATCCTCAAAAATCACAACACTTCCTCCAACCTTCTCCCCAATTGCCCCTCAGTCACCTTCAAACGTCCCGCCAACCTAGCAGATATCCTCAAATCCACCAGGCCACTCTCAAAATCCCCTCACACACCCAGAGCCATACCCACTCCATGTCATCGAGCAAGATGCAAAACCTGCCCTATTTTCACCACTCCACCCCACTCCATCCCACCATTCAACTCTCTCCCGCCCTTCCCCTATTCCTCTTGCACTTCCAAGAATGTTGTTTATCTTCTTACCTGTAAACTCTGCCCGTCCTTTTACATAGGCCAATGTTCCACACCACTTAACATTAGGATTAACAACCACCGCGCCTCGTGCAATCCCTCCTCCCCGTCCGCGGGTCTCCCCATCCCTAAACATGCTTCCCATCATAATACCCCCTTCAACCAGTGTTACAATGTTTCCGTCCTAGCGTCCCTTCCCACATCCGATAACCCTATAGAATTAAAAACCCTTGAATTGGCTTTCATTTACATCTGTATGGCCTATCAGCATCCGGGCCTCAATGTCGTTCACTGATGGGAGTGGCCTAAAACTGTTACTTCCACCCCTTCCCTCTCCCTTCCCTCTCCCCAACCATTCCTTTCACCCCTCCTTCGCCTCCCGTTCTCCCCTTCCCCTGGCCCCCTTCCCCTTTCTCTCGCACCCCTCACCTCAACAATTCCAGCAGTCATTACTTCTATATCTTCAGAGGAAGACGGATTTTGTCCGTCGAAATATCAAGAAAATACGAGTGAGTGTTCTCTTTTTTTGTGTTTCTATATTATGTGTTACTGTGTATTGTACTATATATATATATGTATATATATATATATATATATATATATATATATATATATTATATATATTATATATATTCATTCACATGGAAGAAAAAATAAGGAAAATGGATATATATGTATATGTATATATATATATATATATATATATATATATATATATATATATATATATATATATATATATATATATAACACAAATAGAAAAGAATAGACACATATAAAAGAACACTTACACGGTAAATTGTTCGAGCTTTCGGCCCTCTCAGGGGCCTTCTTCAAGAGAGACTCTCTTGAAGTTAAGAGCATCCGCCCGGCAAGTGGAAAGATCCGAGGTTCGAGTCCCGGTCAAGGAAATATTTTTACTCTTGTGATCCGTTCGATTCCGCCTTCCCCACCTTTATTGTGTTCGTCCTTTATATGTGTTCCTATCCCTTTTCCTTATATCTGTTTCTCTATAAAGATGAGTATTTATTCGCCGTTTGGCGGGATTTCGTGTTTGAATGTGTATCTGGCCAATGTGGCTCATCTCTTTCTTCTGGCTATGCGTGCCACGAAACGCACTGTTCCTTTCCTGTATGATGTTGTATGGATTCTAAACCACTGTCATTTCCTCTTATGTATTGTCTATTTCTCCTTTGGTGGGTGAAACAGTCCCCTGACGCCATCTCTTGGCTAAAAGAATCGGGGCGCTTGGCGACATATAAGACCCACGGATCTCAGGGTAAATTACGTTTCCTCGATAGCTGCCTTATAGCAGGACGTGCCTGTGTTCACCGAGTGTCTAAAATCGCCGGCGTCCGAGGCTTCGGTCGCCGGGGTTTGGAGAGCGGCACTGCCGGACTCTCTCGGAAATCGAGGTTCCGATCGTGTTTTGTTTCGAGCGGCGGTTGACCGCCTAGTTCATCAAGAAGCGCGCAGTTTGACTCTCGACTTCTTCCGCCGGGAAGGCCGTACTTTTGTTTTGTTTAGTGGATCAAGACTGACCTTGACGCCTGGTGTAGAGCTTAGGCTCCTTTTGTTTGCTACCGCCGGGTGCGTGTGAGGGGGAGGGAGCGTTCGTGAGTGTTTTATTTCCCTTTAAAGTGCTCGTTTTTTTTTGTTGCGCTTTCCTTCTTCATGCTAGTGTGCTGAATTTTATTTCTTCAAATGGCTGTGCGCCGTTTAAACACGCTCGCCTTGCAAGTTGACGAGAAGGCGAAGCCCCCTACCCCGTTGGAGGTCCACCTCTTCACGTTAGAGTCGCTGGGCCTCACACCCGAAGAGATAGTGGCGATCCAATTTGGATACAATCGCCATTTGATATTCCTGAAGTTGGCAACCGAAGCTACAATGACTAGGATTTTAGACAATACTCCGCGGAAACTACCGTTTCCGTCTTTAAGTGACCAGAGGACGACAATAACAATTGACGAGACTTCCGGCAGCCCGTGTAATGTCAGGGTTCTTTGTCTCCCCGTGGAGACCCCATTGGAAGACATAACAGGCGAGCTCCAACGCTTTGGTAAAATACATCGCTCGTGGGAGAACAGGTGGGAGGGAGAAAATATGGCGCGGGTGCTTACTGGCACCAGGGTTGTGCGGATGACGGTCGAGAGAAATATCCCCTCGTACCTCCATATCGGCGGCAACCGGGCCATCATCATCTATGAGGGTCAGCGCCGCACTTGCGCCCGCTGTAATCAAGAAGGCCACGAGCGCAAGACCTGCCCTCGGAACCAGGGAGGTAAGAGCTATGTGGAGGCAATGATGATGCCCTCCAACCCTAACGCCGCCGTGGAGATGGATCAGCCCGAAGTGGCTGTGGAGGAGAGAGCGCGGTCGCTTCTACTCATCGAGGGTGCGGTCCCGGCTGCTCCCGTTGGTCCCCCGCATCTCCCTTCAATTGGAGGGAAATGTCAGCGGGAGCGAAAATCGTCAACGGAGGAAAGGGAACCGAAAAAGAAGAGGACAGACAAACCCAAACTCCTGGTCTCGAATACCGTTCTACAAATGGTTCACATACCTACCACCTCGCCTAATATCACACGACCTCCAGCCCCCGTCTCCGTGAGCTCGTCAAATGAGGAGGGATGGTCTTTCGCCCCCCCTCCCCCCGCTCTCGCCATCGACGCCCTCGCTACGCAATCCTTGCATCACGGGTTTCAAACACCCCAAGAACCTCTGGTGACAGGTGAGGAGGATGCATCTGATTGCGATGTTTTCCAGTCCCCAACAGCTCATCCCTCGACCCCTTTATCATTGACTGTAAAGGAAGCGTCACCGACCCCGGAAGTCGACCCGCATACAAGTTTCCCAAAGTCAAAAATCCCACATACCCCATCTTCTTTCCCCATTAAGGACAGTCAATGTGTCGACGATCTTCCCAGCGCGTCTCAAGATACGGACCACAAGCAACTATCTCCCCTGATTTTTCCCGACCACAACCCTTCCGCAGATGAGCCCCAGTCCGCCACTCCGACCCTCCCCGAGGGTGCGTCCTGCCCCTTGGCGGCCCCCAGCGGTGCTCCTTCGAAGAAGGCCCCCTGTGGAACGCTGCCGAGTTACCCGCTCTACGTGGAGACCACGGCTGGCTCTTCCTCTTCGGACGAGGCCGGGGGGGAGGGATGCGGCGAAATGCCGCGTCCTCGCTCGTCGACCCGTTGGACGAGGCGTCCCGGGAAACGGCGAAGCACTCGTCGCCCGGGGTCGAGTCGCGACCGGAGCGACGCTAGCCACGATCAGAACTCTGGGAAGTGATGTCCGGTAGCCACCCGGTGCCGGACACACTTCGTCCATCGTTGAAGAGTTTTTTTTTTGCTGAATGACTGATTGAATCGATAATTTCAACCCTGCCGTTGATAATTTCTTACAATACATAATTTTCCATTGCTAGCTAAAATCTCCCTCCTAATATCTGTGGACCTTGTCTTCCTTTCTTTTTTTTCTTTCTAAATGTTAATGGTCAAATTCACGAGTATGCGTCTGTATGCATATGCTTATGTATGTGCGTGTGGATATGCATGTGTGCGTATGTATGTACAAGTGGATATGTATGTGGTATATGTATCATATATGTATCCATGTATACACTTATACTAAAGAAAAACATGATGTACCCATAATCTGTGACCTGATATTATGCATAATGCTAACAAACTCTGTAATATTCTGAACCGAATAAAATAATTTATATCATAGCTCAAGTGGTTAAGAGCATCCGCCCGGCAAGTGGAAAGATCCGAGGTTCGAGTCCCGGTCAAGGAAATATTTTTACTCTTGTGATCTGTTCGATTCCGCCTTCCCCATCTTTATTGTGTTCGTCCTTTATATGTGTTCCTATCCCTTTTCCTTATATCTGTTTCTGTATATATGAGTATTTATTCGCCGTTTGGCGGGATTTCGTGTTTGAATGTATATATATATATATATATATATATATATATATATATATATATATATATATATATATATATAATATATATATACATAATTATATATATAAATACACATACATGGCAGTGGGTTGTTAAGGACTGTATTTGAGGGGAGTGTTAGGCAAACGAGGAAAGAGAAGGAACAGGATAGGGATGTTGGACGGGATGAAGGGAGGAGCTTTGCCTAACACTCTCCCCTCAAATACAGTCCTTAACAACCCACTGCCATGTATGTGTATTTATATATATATATATATATATATATATATATATATATATATACATATATATATATATATATATATATATATATATACATACATATATATATATATATATATATATATATATATATATATATATATATATATATATATATATATATATATATATGCTCTTATAGCATCGTGAACCTTTCGCGGAGCCAAAGGAAGCGAGTGGTTTTGTGCAACTTTAACGTTGATATGGCCCGAGAGGAAGTTTAATTGGAGGGAGGGTTTATGTATTAGGTTGCAGGGGGTGATGGAGGAGTCGAAGGGTTAGGGAAGGCACTTTGGAGCGATGAAGGGAGAGGGGGGGAGTGGCAATATATAAAGTATATTTATGGCTTTCACACCCTAGACTGCGGACTGCCGATCCATTTTCAGTGCAAGAACAAATGAATCCCGGTGGGCTTTTGGAGGTTTTGAGGCGGCGGAGGAGGGTATGGGATGAGTGGGAGATGGAGGGGGGAACACGGAAGTGGGACGGTGGAGGGGTGGTGGGAAGAAGAATTGCCTCGAAATGGAGGAAGAATGTTCGACCTGGAGTAATGCAGGGGGCCGGTGCGGGCGAGGAAGGGTCTGGAGGGCAATGTAGGGGTTGCGAGGGGGAAAGGCGTTCGCAGCACCACTGGGGGAGTCTGTGTGCGCGTGGGGACGCCAAGAAAGGGAGCGCTGGCTAGTCCTAACGACGAAATACTATAACTTCCCTAATTGCCATGGTTGCGATAATTTATGTGGCTTTGCCTCTTCTGGATCCCACTAGCTCAGTCTTCCCATATCATCCACGCATACGTTTTACTCAGCGAGCCGCGGCATGGGTGTGTAGCGGGGGGTGTAGGTCACTACACGTAGAAGAGAACCAAACCACATGTAAAATCTCCCGCCTCCCTTTGCCTCTCTCTTTTCCTTCTCCATCATCGAATGCCCGGTTTCGGGATGGCAAATGAAGCAAATGGCGAAGGGACGGGTCATGTCGGCTTTTGAAGAACGGAGGGACTGAAAAAGGGCAGAGTACTCAGCCTTTGATGAAGTCCAGGGATATCGGCCAAAATATTTCAAAATTTAAGAGCATGGAGAAGTTAGAGTATCGCTGATCATTGTATAGGTGGATCGTCCCTCTGAGTAACTGGGGAAACGGGAATCCATGGGCGATGGTCTTTCTTGGAATCAAGAACTGACAAGGGAAGCCTAAAGATCAAGAATTGCACAGTCTCAAATTCTGCTCGGTAAGACTCGTGGAAAGGGCCAGCTGCTTTTAGATTGGACCGGGAACTCCGACATGACTTTTTTTCGCCAGGATGGACGCTCCCCTGGCATTTTTGGAAATTTTTCATTTTTCTTTCGGGTATTAGCAAGCTATTGAGTTTTTCCGGGTAAAACTAATGATATCATGCATTTAGAGTAGTAATTAGAAGGAAGGAAATTTATAATAGGAACAACGTGGGAACACATGAAGGGAAAACATTTATGTTCGCCTTAATCTTTGAAAATATGCTAGTCGCCCATGACAGGTGCCAAAAACCCTAAGGTGTGAGCGACCGGACCGGAAGTTGTTGGTTTATTCTCCGTCTCACGGATTCATATTTACGATATATTTTCATAATAAACGTATTGCGAGTAATTGCTTGGATATGTAGCCTGGAATGATTCCACGCCGAGAATAGAGCTAAAGAAAGCTAAGTTTTGCTTAAGACATAGTAACCAATAAATATGTAACTAATTCTAACAACGATAGTAATAATGGTATATGCGACATTCAGCTTATTATCCATAGATAAAATACTTCTATATGCATACAAATAGAGCTTCTAGTGAAGGATAGATCAATGAAATGTGGACCAGATAAAATGTTGGCACCGTAATTGAATACTACCTCGATCAAAAATTTCCCGGAATTTATTCAGAAAATTAAAAAAACAAGTTTATTCATCTAAATCTATATTGTCCCCTTCAAAGTAATCCCCATCGACTGCAACACACTTATGCCAGCGCTTGATCCAATCCTCGAAACATTTTTTATATTCGGTTTTCGGTATGTCCATCAGTGCTTCCTGCGATTTTTCCATTACTTCCTCTCGGCTGCTAAAACGCGTTCCCCGTAATGGTTTTTTAACTCGATTGAACAGAAAGAAGTCACAGGGAGCCAAATCAGGTGAATTCGGTGGCTGTTGGATGGTATTTGTTGCATTTTTCGTCAAAAAATTACGAATAATGATAGCACTGTGCGACAGTGCGTTATCATGGTGCAAAATCCACGAGTTTTCTGCCCACATTTCTGGTCTCTTTCGGCGAATTGCTTCACGCAAACGTCTCATAACGCCCAAATAATACTCTTTGTTTACTGTCTGGCCTTCTGGCAAAAATTCATGATGCACTACACCGTTGTAATCCATGAAATTCGTCAGCATTGCCTTCTTTTTTGACTGAAAACGACGTGGTTTTTTTAGTCTCGGCTCATTTGGTGAACGCCATTCACTTGCCTGATGTCTGGATTGCGTGTCGTACTCATAAACCCACGTCTCGTCTCCAGTAATGATCCTTTTGATGAATGTGGGATCGGATTCAGCCTCGCAAATCATGTCTTTTGCGACGTCAACACGGTCTCTTTTTTGCATGAAATTGAGGTCTTTTGGCACCAACTTTGCTGCTACACGACGGAAACCCAAATCATTAACCACAATGTCTTGGGCGGATCCATAGGCAATGTTCAAGTCCTCCGCTATTTCTCTGATGGTTAATTTGCGGTTATTGACCAACATTTCTTTTACTTTATCAATTTTTTCACCGACTTTCGATGTCGATGGTCTGCCACTGCGTTCATCACCTTCGATTGACTCACGACCACTTCTGAACCGCTCGTGCCACTGGTAAACGACCGTTTTTTTTAAAGAATCGTTGCCGAAACACTTTTCCAACATTTCCAACGTCCGTGCGCCACTAAATCCGTTTTTTAAGGCAAAATTTAATACAAGTTCGTTGTTGCAAATTTAAATCCATTTCTGAAATTGTAAAAAATCGCCAACACACACAGAGATAGATGTACTCTTGGCTACGTAACTTTTGCAAATGTCAAGTTATGACACTAAGATTTAAAGGGAATATCAACAACAGATGTACCAATTTAACAAAAAAAACAGAACTCAAATCGGAACGATGGGAGCGCCACACGGTGGTTATTCCGGGAACCTTTTGATCAAGGTAGTACATTGTATGTTTGTTTATTCGTTGCATAGCCGGGTAATTCGAATCCCTTTGCGATCGCGGGGAAATTCGATTCGGATTTTTAAATTGTCGGTTAAGAATTAAAGCCCCTTGTACGAAGCGTGATGATCACCACGTGTATCAAGGACGCTGAAGAACCAAGGATAGAAATGGAAGTCCATTCCAGGCAATACTCAAAGTGACAGGGAGCATAAAACACTTGCACAAAGAATCACGGTCTATAAGTGCGTCTTTGGGTAGAGAATTTTAAGAAAGATACTTAAAGACGATGACATTTCTCGCTTTTTGTATAACTATCAAGGATACGGTAAGAGGGTCACACTAGTAAGGAATGCTGAATGCGCCAATATGCATTTTAAAGACCAGAGAAATGCTAAGATTAATAATTGCTTCGTGAGGCACGGGGGGAAAATTTGATTTTATGGAGTAGAGAATCAGGGTATCCTCGTTGGAGGAGGGAGTGGTGAAGGTTGTTAAGGTATTTGTTAAGGGATTCGGGATGGTTGCAAATGCGGTGACCGCGGATAGAGGGAGAGAGTAAGGGAGGGAGCGCTTAGTATGGGAGGGGTGACAACTGCTGTAATTAAGGTATTTCTGCTTATTAGTAGGTTCGGTGTGAACAGAGGTAAGGAATTTGAAGTTACTGAGGGAAATATTAACATCGAGGAAGGTAATCTGAGAGGATGAAATGGTCGAGGGGAACGACAGAGATGAAACATGAGTCTCGTATGTTGCAATAGTTGCCGTGAGCATGTTCTATTTTCCGATTTCGTGTCCATTCCCTCCCTCTCCCTTTTCTCTCCCCAACCATTCCTTTCACCCCTCCTTCGCCTCCCGTTCTTCCCTTCCCCTGGCCCCCTTCCCTTTCTCTCGCACCCCTCACCACAACAATTCCAGCAGTCATTACTTCTATATCTTCAGAGAAAGACGGATTGTTTCCGTCGAAATATCAAGAAAATACGTGTGAGTGTTCTTTTTTTGTGTTTCTATATTGTGTGTTACTTTGTATTGTACTGTTCGGCACTTCCGTGTAACGTCTACGAAAGCATATATATATATATATATATATATATATATATATATATATATATATATATATATACACACGAGGGTCATCCGGAAAGTAGTACCCGTTCGTGAAATAAAGACACAAAAGTAAATATTAACAAACATAAAAAATTTTATTTGAAAGAGGATACTTTAAACTACTTCTCAACATAATCTCCAAGCAAATTAAGGCATTTGTCATAACGTGTGACAAGTTTCTGTATTCCTGCTGCATAGTCCTTCGCCGCCAGCTCATTGAGATACGCGAGGGACCCATCTTGCACAAATTTTTGCATAATGCAGATGGTGTTTAACAATTTCATGAACAATTGTTCGAGAAACATTGGGAAAATGCTCACAGATGTCATCAATTGTGACGCGCCGATCGTTCCTCACGAATTCGTCAACTGAGCTCACCAGTTGGTCTGTAATGACAGACGGTCTCTCCGAACGCTCATCGTCGTGTGTGTTCCCCCTCCCCATGTTGAAGTTGCGACACCACCGCCGAACAGACGACTCGTCCATTACATTGTCTCCATACACCTCCTTTAATTGGCGATGAATATCACATAGGCGAACGTTTCTTGCATTGAGGAATTTAATCACTGCCCTCACTTCACAACTGGCGGCGTTCTCAATTTTTTTAAACATTGTAAACAATCACAGAAACAACACAGGCAATGCTAGCGTCACGCAACTTGGCTCAGAGAAGGCAGACAAGCCACTGAAGCTATCTGACCTCGTCCAGCGGCTACTCGCGTCGTCAGCACTTCATGCGGCACGAACGGGTACTACTTTCCGGATGACCCTCGTATATATATATATATATATATATATATATATATATATATAAATATACATATATATGCGGGAGGAAGGAGGAAGGAAGCGACCACCGAAAATTCGAAGCTTAGTGAGTCTCTTTTTTGTTTTTCTGTATTTATTTCTCTGTCCACTAGTGCTAAATTTTATACAATATATGTATACATATATATATATATGATTACAAAGATGGATGAGCGGCGAAAATGGAAGAATATAAATACAGAATTAGGCAAAATGAAGTACAAAGAATTGAACAATAAATTGAGACGGGCAACAAATAAAGCAAAAGAAGCATGGTGGAAGACGCAGTGCGAGGATATGGAAAGTCTTCAGAGGAAGGGTGAAATCGGTGCGCTGTACAGCAAAGTTAAATCTTTATCGGGAAGTAAGAAATGGAGATCAACGATAGCAATTAGAGATAAAGCAGGTAAGGTAATAGTTGACGCAGGAAAGATCCAAAAGAGATGGAAGGAGTACATAGAAGAACTGTATAGTGAAGAACTTCGACCGACAAAGTTAGACATTGAAAAAGAATATGACGTAGAGAAAGATAGCTTAGGTCTAGGCATACTAGACGAAGAGTTAGAAAGGGCATTTAGGGAGATGAAACTAAATAAGGCCGTGGGGGTAGATAACATTCCCGTGGAACTTTAAAAATGCTTAGGAAAATGTGGGAGGAAGAGGCTATATGGGCTGATCCGTAGTATTTATGAGAAGGGAATCTGGCCGGAAGACTTTGTGAGATCAGTTTTAGTTCCTATTCCGAAAAAGGTAAAGGCCACGTCATGTGAAGACTATAGGACTATTAGTTTGATATCCCACGCAGCTAAAGTTGTTCTCAGGATCATAAACAAAAGGATAGAGAGTAGGGCAAATATTACTTAGGGGATGATCAGTTTGGGTTTAAAAAGGGGAGAGGTACGCGTGATGCCATTTCAGTAATGAGATTATTAATCGAGAGGAATATAGAACACAACCAGGAAGTATTAGCCTGTTTCGTAGATTTCGAAAAAGCGTTTGATAGAGTGAATTGGGAAAAAATAATGAGTATATTGCAGAAAATGGGAATAGATTGGAGGGAAAGGAGGCTAATCCGCAACCTGTACATGTCTCAGACTGCTCTTGTGCGGGTTGGAAGCGGGGAGTCGGGATGGGCAGTGTTAGGAAGAGGTTTAAGGCAGGGTTGCCCATTATCATCGTTGCTGTTCAACCTGTATGCAGAGGAAATTATCAAAGAGCCATGGAATGAACTCGAGGTAGGAATGAAAGTGGGCGGGGAATTCGTAAAATCAGTTAGGTTCGCTGATGACCAAGCTTTAGTTTGTCGGTCAGCCAAGGGGCTGCAAGCATTGCTGAGTGAATTGGAAATTCAGTGCGACAGGTATGGGATGAGAATCAATATTAATAAAACAAAGGTTATGCGATTTTCTAGAAAGAAAAAGGCCAAGCTTAACATTAAAATAGGAGGACAAAAACTAGAGCAGGTAGAACAATTTACGTATCTCGGTAGTGTTTTGGACCAACACGGTCAAAGTAGTAGGGACGTAAGGAGAAGAATTGCGCTGGGCAAAGAGGCTTTTACAAGGAGGAGGGAGTTGATGACAAGGACTTTGAGTAAGGATGTTAAGAAAATACTCGTAAAAACTTTGATATGGTGCGTAGCTATGTATGGTGCGGAAACTTGGTCATTGACGAAGGAGGATAGACGTAGACTGGAGGCTTTTGAAATGTGGGTATGGAGAAGAATGGAGAAGGTGAAATGGACAGAGGAGAAAACAAATGAGGAAGTACTTGGTATGGTTGGGCGAAGAGAGGGGTTTGTTGGGAGCAATCCTATGGAGGCAGGAAAAGTGGATGAAGGGGGTGTTGACCGGCAGTGGGATGTTGAAGACTGTGATAGAGGGTAGAATGTTGGGCAAAAGAGGAAAGGGAAGGAACAGGATAGGGATGTTGGACGGGATGAAGGGAGGAAGAAAGTACTCAGAGATGAAGGGGGACCTGATATATTGTAGGATGATGGATTTTGTGTTTTGTTAGGAGTAATAAAATATTTGTTTGGTAGTTGTGTCCATCCAAAAACCTACCTTAACTGGTAGATTACCTTTAAAAAAAAATATATATATATATATATATATGCATAGAAGTACGAAATTGTGGTGTTTTAAGTGGATGATAGATTTCAGGCAAACGAGTTGTTCCACTCCGTCGCCATGCTTTTAACGATAAACTCCTCAACCCCGCCTAAAATGTTGTGCTCAATTAAGGTTAAAAATGGCAGTTATTGCTGGATTTTCTTATTTATGGAGCGGGGATGAGTAGCGGAAATGAATAACACTTGTAGTTCGGGCGGCTAATTAATGTGAGTAATATAAAACGGCTTGTGATGACTGGAGGTGGGAAAATGGCGGTCGAGGCGAGATGATGGGCCGAAGTAAGGGTGAAGTATACTATATGGCGTGTGCTCATTAATATAGAGAGCAAAGTCCTCGCCCTCTGCTATGGCGGCCTAAACCAGCAGAAAAGTTGTTAAAAAGAAAAAAAGGACGTCACGAGCAATGATTCAAAGATATGGGGCTAATGAGTAAACCTTCATTCGATAGAATCATAACTCGCTCACAAAATCTGTTGTATTTATATTGGGAAGTCCGATGGGAAGCGAAAACCAATTGTTGAAGATGCACTTCCTATTGATAAGAGGGAAGAATTTTCTTCAGTTATACTTTTCCTAATAAAGAGAAGAAACGCGTAAAACTCAAAATATGTATGAGAGTCGATTTTTTTCCGTTGCTCACTAAATATTGGGAATAAATACGAATGAACACATGAAGGAGTAATTATTGCAATGATTCTGAATAGCCATTTGACACTAGTGATATAAGAAAATTCTTTCCTGTAATCTTCAAATATAAATTAATGACATATGCTTATGTTTCCTCTGAGGCATACTAACCTTTGTTGCATTCAGAGCATTTGTTGCATTGCAGAGCATAATCACTTTTCTCGAAAGTTTTTGGAGAAATTTGCATTTTTTGTGATGAATAAGGGTCATCTAATGAGTAATTCTGGCGATGGATAATAGGCTCTCGGTACTGTAAAAGAGGCGTGATTCTAGGAAGACGACTTCGTGTTCTACCAAAACAGGTAATGGGGCTTATAGGCATGAGCCGAGACGATAGCGAGTACCCCTCCTGTGTTTCCCGAAAGTGGCTAGGGTCCGCGCTCGGACATGCGCGGGAGGAGGGGGGCGTGCGAGGGTGTGGCCGCCTCGGGCCGTGTGATCACGCGCACGGCCTGCAGCTGGCCCGGGAACCAACCATTCGGCTAGGGTAGAGTTCCCGTGGCCAGGAGGGGAGGGGAAGTTCTTCCTCGCGGGATAACCTCGAGGAGTGCTTTCATTACATCTCCTTTAAATATTCATTAAAAACCCATTTTGTTTTTAATATTCACGGAAACTAATGAAGAGTGCTAATACCTCTTTCTCTCATACTATAAATATAAATAAATATATATATATATATATTTATTTATTTATATATAGTGATGAGTGGAATATACATATCCATGTCTCTCTCCGAGCGCGGTGCCCGCTGGATAGGGTGGCAGTGGGGTGTAGCCGGGAAGAGGAGCTGCATGGGGCACCCGACGTATGCATGCGGGCATATCGCCCTGGGAGCACTTTTTCGCTAAGAGGATACTTGGTTATTAAATATACATATAGGAGTGAGGAGAGAGACAGAGAGGTGGGGCGGCAAATGAACGTAGAGCTCACTTCCTCCCCTGCATCCACCCACCTTCCTCCACCCTTCCCTCCCTATCCTCCGCCCTCCTCCTTTCTTCCACTTCTTTCCTGAAAAGCTCAAGGTAAGCGAATTCCGACGGAATATTCCGTAAAGTGGGTGGCGTGGGGAAAGAGGGCAGAATATTTCCTCAAATCCCCTATATTTCCCTTTTTTATTTAAATAGAAAAAATATATGTGTTCCCACTCTCTCTCTCCCTCTTTCCATCTCCTCCTCTCCGTCGGTCCCTCAAAATAATCTCCTCAAAAGAAATATCTCTCTCCCTCCCCTTCCTCCACGCCCCCTGAGTTTTTCCTCCTTGGAACGACGGAGCGATTACCTGGGAGACTTAAGCGGTGTGGAAAGAAATGATCAAACGATGCGACGCTCTTTCAAGGCGTGCCAGTAGGGGCGGAAGGCTTCGAAATACCTCACGGAGAGGTCTCGACGATGGAGTGGTGGTCACTTCAAGAGCTTCTCTCGCCGGTATCATGCCGCGGCTACCTAAAAGGCTTACTCCGGCCCTGTCGATCATGTCTACGAGACGCTTGGTTCGATCGCGATGTGCGGACCCGCGCACGCATTGAGGCGCGATTTAAACCAGAGTCTTGTTCACTCACTACCGGAAGAATTTACTCGAGAGAGGTCAGTGGCCTTGAATTGTGAGCGACAAAGATTAAAGACATATCATTTTATCGTTTCTCGTTATTGTAATCGCGAAAAATCCTCAAAATATATTAATTCGATGTTTTGAGGCTCGGCTTGGTGAAAATTCATGATTTCTGAATGAATATATCATCATATGACGAAATTATCACAAATCTGCCCATGCATAAATGTTGCATCAATTTTTTTCATTTTACTCCTCTGTTTTTGGATGATCGTTTTCTAAATTGATATGTAGCAGAAGATGAAGGGCAGTGACTTCATATTTTTTCCAATGCACCATAACAGTGGTGTAGAAAAAAGGAAAGAGTGGAACTTAATGGCTTTGGAGATTAGTGTTTTAAGGGATGAACCCTGAGTTAAGATCAAACATATCACTCCTTTATAAAAGAGCATTCAACTTATAAATTTTGCAAGAAGCGTGCCAATGACGACAGTTAGTGTGGCTACTCTGAGATTGATGATACTTAAAAGAGCGCTTCTCTTAATAATTCTTAGTGTTTTAGCATTTATTCTAATTTACTCTAAAATGCGATTTTGGAATACCAATGTTTAAAGTAATATACGAAGTACTTACATAAAACAATTAGCTTAACTTAGTGGTTAGTTATTACTTATTTTTCTTCTGCTGTATTGTGCTTCCACTCTTCAAATGACATTTCGCAGAAAGTGTAGAATAATGATTTAAGTCTTCAGTTCGCGTGGTCCTTTAGATCCGTCAAGAAGGACTTGAATACTGGACTACCAATATATTTTGTGGGTGACACTTTTTGGGTATCAATAGCTGTACTTAATTCTAACATCGTCTGAAATCTAAATGAACTCAAGAGATTTTGAATTAAAACACATTTGTCATAGTTACGAGAATACCTGTTTCGGTGAATACATTTTCCTGTGTGAAATTTCTTGCATTTCTGCACTCATCAGCGGGTGATTCCACAAAAGTTATTGCTGCGGTATTTCCTCTTGTTGCGTTAAATTTGAAATCCGTCGTCGTTTTTATTTTAATCTTATGTTTGGTAGATGAGCAATTTAGAAAGAAGAAACACGCAATCCAAAACAAAAAAATTTGAATTACGGTAATTGAAGATAAAGTTTGAAAAACTTAGATAATTAAACTTAAATTTCAATGATCTCTGTTGCGCAATGGAATTTTCACAAGAGCAGAAATTGTGTTTACGCCAATGCTGTGGAAGCATTGTAGTGGATTTAGTGCACTTCCTCTACGGATAACTGCACCGTTTTGGAGTTCGGTTCAATTAAAACATTTGACATATTTTACCGATTTAATCTATAAATATGGGTTTTAGGGAGGAGTTTGCAAACATGATAATTGTACATGTCATTTGCTCTAGTAATTTGAATGCGTGGTAAGGTAGTGTTAGTTCCTTATATATCGAAAGTACAATAAAATCTGACTGAACTTCACATTATCTCATGCTCTTTAAAAAAACATGAAACTTGTGCATTTCTAATTTACAATGAAAAAAATTATTCTGTTATAAAAGTAAAAATCTTCAAAATCTACTAATTTATTGTTTAATTCACGCTTAATGCTTCGTGCTTTGCTCTTAGAACGACTCAGATGCAACAAGACGAGCAAATAAAGCACAATTGTTGTACACGTAGGTATACTGCTATTGATGATAGTTCTTCAACCATTGTATTCTTGTCCAAAATTAATAATAATACTTGAATAATACTTAAAAATATTCATTTTTGCCCTTGTACTATTCCTCATATTACTTATGGAGATGTCTCAAAAAGAAATACTCTTTTCCTTCTCAAGGAGGCTACCTACAGTAAACCTTCTTATTCTAGGAAATACTTACACATTTCAAATGGTTTCCTCTATTTAAAAGATCCGTTTATTCCGTCAGTCTTTCAGAGGCAAATATATGTTTGTAATGGCGTTAAATTTTACGATGGAGAGTTTTGCTTTGGATATGTTTGTAAAGAAGATCGAAAAATGACTCTAAGCATGTAAATATACTTATGTATGACCTATTAAGGCGGAATACAATGCATTGAAAAATAAATAAGTCTATAATCTTCAGAGGGTATCGCATTTTGACATCAACTTAATATTTTACAAAGTTGTAAGGTGAGAAAATGAAGGAAAATTCATTTAAAGCCTATACTCAGAATATCACAGCAAAAAGTAAACTATAGATGTGGACCGGTTTCGTAATTAGAGAGTTTTACCTATTCCAAGCATTCTTAAGTTTTCCAAGAAGTAGACAATAGGTATTTGAAGAGCTTTATAATACAAATGAGTAGGCATCAATAAACATGTGTAATAATTGTTAGTTATTTGAGGGTCTTGCTGACTAATCAAATGACCAATGGGGGAAACTTTCGTATTCTACAGCGTTCATGACACCCTTCCCATGGTAATTCTACTCCAAATGAAAAGTAGGATTCGGCGGCGAGAAATGTGCGGCAATCAATTATTTCCCTGACGAGAGCTCAACCGACTCGTTGGCATGTTTTGTGGATTTCCCCACTCTAGGTGAGGGGATAAGATTGGACACCGATACGAAAAAATGAATATGTCTCAAGGGGCGCGATTGCATCTGCACATGGCCACGATGGCCTCGCCCCTCGAAGGCCTAGATTTAGCAGATAATATTATCAATATTTTGATCAAGTTCTGAATCAAGTATAGCGCACTTTTCCTATAAAATTAACATGTGCATAATCAATAATTTCCTTGTCCGTATTTTCCAGGTGGCGTGATTCAGGGTCTTGCTTCAGTCGAAAAAATTCCATATTTTTCGTAATAAAGAACTCAGTATTAAAATCCGAAGGAAAACATTTTGGGAAGAAAACTCTTCCCGTAATTTATTATTTAAAGGGAATGTTTCTTAAACTTGGGCATCTTCTTTCAATGAAGTGTTTAACTGAACCAGTGCTTTTTATCGTTAAAACCTGTAAAATGCCTACAATTGCAATGCTTATGCGCTTAATTAATGAAGGATGAATCCTTAGTTGACCGCAGTAGTTACTTCAATGCATCATGAGTGTATTTGTCCTTAATGCATGCTTTCAGTTCCGCTTTCAACTTACGACAATTCATTATTCCAAATCCGGTATTAAAATATGTCCGAGTGGAGATCTTCTAATTGTTAAAATGCATACTTTTGTAAACTGCGTATGTTACATTTTTACTGGTTCTGGAGTACGTAGAAGTGTGAGTCCGTAGATTCCCATGTCGCCAACCATTCGCTCTCATTTCTTCCCCGTCTCTCTTCCACACTCGCATCACTACCTCACCCGGTTTCCTCCACATCATTGGCTGCAGCTGTACGACTTGGACACTGTTTGCACGGGAAAATATCGCCATGCCTTCATCTTTGTGCTAAAAATCCGTCGTCAGGGGCTCGAAATTTAAACGAGAAAGCAAACGGGAAAGTGGACTTCTCGACATGAAAAGAACTTCCTGGAGATCTCTTTTCAGGCTCCACTCGTGAGAGTGGGTTCCCCAGAGTTATTCCTTGCATGTGCGCTCGAGATATTTTGATTTTGGAAAATTGATTTCTATTTTGATTGCAGAGCACATAATTTTGTTTACGTTCGGGCACCGAAGGGAGTCAAACCGCTATTTTAATCAGCCAAAAGTAATTGACAATTATGGTTTCTTGTTTCTCCGTACGCGGAGGTCGTTTCTCCCGCTAAACCAATGCCCTGGAGAACGGAAATCACAACAGGAAATCTCGATTCACGATGGAAAATGAACTGGCGCTAATCTTTATACTCAATTAACGTGATCTCGATCACTACAATCTGTTCGATACAATTCATGTTAATTTTTTGGGATTCGTGGCCTAATTCTCTTCCAGCTCTTTAGCGTCTTCATTTCTCCTATCTAAGTAACTTCGAACAGTTTATTGATTTTCTTGGACAATTGATTTTTAAAATTAGAAATTAAAAGTATTATATCGAAATCTAACATATTTTGAATAGCATTCTCAACCGGCCCGTGGCAATATTTCTCTAAATTGTTTCTAAGCTTTCATAATGTGACTTGAACTTCGTGAATGCCCAAATATAATAATGCTGTGGATCTTGCTTAGCCATTTCGGCATTTAGAGTTGACTGTTTTTCGGATAATTGATCTATCATAATGAGAATTTTCGATTACCTGCCCTCAGGTATCTTTAAAATTGGTTTTACTGTAATAATTTCCTCTACCGTGCCTGCATAAAAATGAGGAGAAAACGGAAACAATGAGTGTTCTACAAAAGTAAAAAACTAAATAGTGAGAGGGCAATATGAAGAGAATGATCGAACGCGAAGGCGAGGAGGCGAGGCGAGGGCCGAAGAGCTCTAGTCGCGCAGGAGAAGGGAGCTGGCTGAGCCCCAGAGAAGGGAGAAGGGGAAGAACGAGGCAGCTCATCGCTACTGTATGAGCACATTGCTGTTATTGCCAGTCAACAGCTCAAATATAATTATTACCTTTGCTTTTCTGTTTTAATATACACCTTAAGCATTACAGTGCAACAATTTCAAAAGTTACTGCTGTGGCATCTCCCGCAGTTTTTTTGGAAAATACTCTAATCAATTAAAATGTTGTCTTTTTGCGTGTTCATCTTCCATCATTTCACCTCGTAGACATGGAATAGGAAAAGCATCGACCATCTGCTCCTCTTTTCCCCTCTCCTGCAAAGGGTGAGGCCACTGGGCAAGCTCTCTCAGTGTGAAGGATTTACGGCATTGAACGTCAAGCGTATCTCAGCATGTAATTTTTTCAAATCATTCACTTCTGAGGTCGTCAAAAGTAGTAGGCGCAATCGCTATTGAGATTCAATGATTAACAAACTTATATTTATGCTTGGTAATGACCGGAATAATTGTGAGTGACGGATCTCACATAATTTCTGAAATTATTGCCGAGATACTATAAAGGATGGAGCTCCCACGGAGAAGAGATGTGAATTTGGGTTTTCGGAAAAAGTCGACATTAAGTATCCACTTTGCCTTTCCTCAAACGGCCAATCACTCGACGTTGGATGGAAGAGAGTGAAATTTTGTTGGCTGTGTAACCAACGAGCCGTCACAGGCTCCCATATACCATGTGTATATACTGAGAGGCTTATCAAATTTCCCATGAGTTCAGGAGAGCGAATTAATTCATGAGCTTATTCTTGAATTAAATACGTAGATCCGGCTTATGAAAAATTGCGGCAGACGCCACGTTTTTACATCACATTAAAAATCATGGGAAGCGGCGCTTCATCGGCCACCAGGCTCCTCACTTAGTCAAATCTATCCCTGATCAACGATGAGGGATAGATTTGATCAGATGGCTCTGCCATTGAATTGGTCCCCAACTCTCCTTGGAGTGCTGGAGAAGCTCTGAGCACGAGTGTCTGAGTCTATGCCAGCCAGTTAGCCTAGTGCTCACTGCTGATGAGGATTCAACGAGAAATACCGCCAAAACTTGGTGGGCAACAATATAAAATGTAATGTTTCGAGTGCGAAATTTAAAACCTATAAAATATATTATTTGAAATGATTGTGCTGGTAGGGAATATGAAAATAGCGCTTATTATTGTTGCCTATATTTTTGTTGTTTCTCATAACGTTTTTTCAATATCTACACTAATGCTTAATGCTTCCTCACTCAAGGAAGAACTGAGTAAGTCTAAGAAGAAATAAGGCTGCACGCGTCTTGGGCTTCATGACCTTCCAGCATCGCTGACGTCTCTTGCCTCATAAGTGGCCATTCGATGGGCTTTAAATGATAGATTGAGATATATAGACATGAAAACGAAAACATCCTTCTAATCCTTTATCAATTATTCCTCTTTCTACTAGAATACTTTCACATAAAGTTTGCAGCGATTTTCTTAATTTGAATAAATGTTTATGGTAGACCGCATTAATTCCTCGAAATTATTATCCAATTTTCTATCATAAATAGTTGCTCATATAGCTCTCTGCCAACCGTCTTCCATCTTTGGGTATTTTACTTGAAAGACTACGAGAGACTGCTCATGAACCAAAGCATCAGGAAAACTCCGTGTGATTTACATCATGTATCTCGATATATAGTTCATGCGAAGTAATTTTTTCTACCTTACGAGAGTAAAGGTATTTATAACGATACTTAATAAATGTGAAGTTGTGTTGGTTGGTCCTAATAATCATTTTCAGATAGGTTGGAAACAGAGATTGGGTAGGTTTTCGGAAATATTACCTTAACAACGCCACCGAAGATATCACAACATTTTACCTGGTTAAACTTCACGTTACTTCATTCGGAAGTTATCCAGCAACAGTACCGGTAAATTACCGCTTTAACAACAAGCATGCGAATGCAGTCAGGAAAACATTTAGGTATTTTCTCCATGCATGGAAATTTTAATTAGAGAATCGAGATATTTTTCGATTTAATCGAGAATCGAGTATTGCATAACGTATATCTTATATTTATATTATAAAAAAGAAGTTCTCCAGCATATTCAGTCAACTAAGACATGGTTTTCCGCTATTTAAAAAATTGGTATATTATTTAGCCATGATAATCATGTTTTAGCTGAAAATTAAACATAAGCTTTCTCTTATGTGCAAAAATATTTCTTGTCTGATGTCAATATTCAGTGTTAAATATCTAACTTAACTAATCATCCTTGAATATGCCTTAACCAAACTAATAGTTAAATGGTGAACAAATTTTTATTAAAATTTTTTAATCAAATATTGGCGAAGTACTTTTATATATTTATGGAACAAATATCTATCTATCTATTTATATATATATACTTCACACGCCAATTCCCACAACCTTTCATTCGACCAGTGTTTTTCCCTCAGCATCCTAGAATCCCTACCTGATTCAGCTACCAACATAGAGGTGAGAACTCGTGAATCCGCCTACATACTATCCTTCCGTTCCTTCAAAATTCCCACCCTTAACCGCCATATTTAATTTCCCTCCCAGCATTCCCTCCACACCTCCCCTCCACACCTCCCCTCCACTCCTCCCCTCCACGCCCATAACTCTTTCCCCTCTCCTGATCCATAGCATATTTTCAGTGTCTCTTGAAGAAGGCCCCTAAGAGGGCCGAAAGCTCGAACAATTTACCGTGTAAGTGTTCTTTTATATGTGTCTGTGTCTATTCTTTTCTATTTGTGTTATGTTGTGTCAGCCCATTATTGTGCCGCTCGTATGAGTTTTTCCGGACAATCGTTATATATATATATATATATATATATATATATATATATATATATATATATATATATATATATATAATTATTGATTGGTAATCTAACGGTTTTGGATGGGCACAGTTACAAATTAAATATTTTGTGACTCATAGCATAACACAACATCCTACATCCTACAACAACATCAGGTCCCTCTTCATCTCTGAGTACTTTCTTCCTCCCTTCATCCCGTCCAACATTCTTATCCTGTTCCTTGCCTTTCCTCGTTTGCCCAGCATTCTCCCCTCTACCAGTCTTCAACATCCAAATGCCGGTCAATACCCCCATCATCCACTTTTCCTGCCACCATAGTATTTCTCCCTACAAACCCCTCTCATCGCCCGCCATATCAAGTACTTCCTCATTTGTTTTCTTCTCTGTCCACTTCAACATCTCCATTCTTCTCCATACCCACATTTCAAAAGCCTCCAGTCTACGTCTATCTTCTTGCTTCAATGACCACGTTTCCGCGCCGTACATAGCTACGCTCCATATAAAAGTTTTTACGAGTCTTTTCTTAACATCCTTACTCAACGTACCTGTCATCAACTCCCTCCTCCTTGTGAAAGCCTCTTTTCCTAGCGCAATTCTTCTCCTTACGACCCTACTACTTTGACCATGTTGGTCCAAAGCACTTCCAAGATACGTAAACTGTTCTACCTGCTCTAGTTTTTGCCGTCATACTTTAATGATTAGCTTAGCCTTTTTCTTTCTAGAAAATCACATAACCTTTGTTTTATTAATACTGATTCTCATCCCATACCAGTCGCACTGAATGTCCAATTCACTCAGCTATGCTTGCAAACCCTTGGCTGACTGGCATACCAAAGCTTGGTCATTAGCAAACCTTACTGATTTTACGAATTTCAGAAAAAATTTCCTTCCTACCTCCAGTTCTCCCCATGCCTCCTTAATCATTTCCGGTACATACAGGTTGAAGAGAAACGGAGATAATGGGCAACCCTGCCTTAAACCTCTTCCTAACACTGCCCATCAGGACTCCCCGTTCCCCAATCTAACCTGAGCAGTCTGAGAAATGTAGAGGCTGCGGATTCGGCTCCTGTCCCTGCAACTTATTCTGATTTTCTTCAATATTCCCATTAGTGTTTCCAAATTTAGCTTATCAAAAGTTTCTTCGAAATCTACGAAATGGGCAAACACGTCCTGATTGTATTCTATATTCCTCTCGATTGGTGATCTCAATACTGCAATGGCATCACGCGTACCGCTGTCCTTCCTATAACCAAACTGATTATCACCTAAGTAATCATTTGCTCTACCCTGTATCCTTTTGTTGATGATCCTCCGTACAACTTTAGCTGCATTGGATATCAAACGTATTGTCCTATAGCCTCACATGGTGTACCGTTTACCTGTTTCGGATTAAAAACTAACACCGATCTCACAAAGTCTTCCGGCCAGATTCCTTCCTCATAGATACTACGTATCAGCCCATATAGCCTCTTTCTCAACCTTATTTTTTTTATTTCATCTCCCTTTATGCCCTTTCTCTCTGATCGTCGAGTATGCCTGGACCTAAGCTATCTTCCTCTACGTCATCTCCATTTTATATATCTAACTTTGTAGGTCTAAGTTCTTTACTATGGAGTTCTTCTTTATAATCCTTTAATCTTTCATGGTTCTTTCCTGTGTTAACTATTATCTAACCCGCCTTATCACTAACGGTTAGCATATATCTCCCTTTCTTATTTCCCGATAAAGATTTAACACTGGTATACAGCGCACCAATTTCACCCTTCCTCTGCAAACTTTCCATATCCTCGCAATGCGTCTTCCACCATGCTTCTTTTGCTTTAATTGTTGCCCGCCTCAATTTATTGTTTAATTCCTTGTGCTTCATTTGTACTTTCATTCTTCCATTTTCTCTGTTCATCCATCTTTCTAATAATCTCATCCGTGATCCATGGTTTCTAGTCCTTTTAGCGTAAATGGTTCCAATAGTGTCTTTTGCGGCTTTGGATAACCCTTTCTTAATACCTTCCCATTTTTCTCCGATAGTACTTAGCTCAGTACCATTATACATGATTTCCTCC
Source organism: Hetaerina americana (assembly GCF_022747635.1). Taxonomy (NCBI): domain Eukaryota; kingdom Metazoa; phylum Arthropoda; class Insecta; order Odonata; family Calopterygidae; genus Hetaerina; species Hetaerina americana. The sequence continues at coordinate 82,179,246 of NW_027287538.1, forward strand.
ACCCCTTTTTTTGTCCTCCTTTGTTTTTAAAACATTTAATGCTTCTACATTCCATTTTACCCGCCGCCCGTCTTATCTTTTTGAAACGGACGCTACATTCCATAGCAATTAAATTGTGGTCATAGTCCTCATCCGCTCCCCGGAAGCTGTGCGAATTAATCACACTGTTCCTAAACCTGTGTCTAAGCAGAATATAACCTAGCTGATACCTTTCTGAGTCACCTGGTGTTTTCCATGTATACTTTATTTTATACTATTTCCATGTATAGGTCTTTTTTGCTGCCTAAACCAAGTGTTGGTGGTGACTAACCCCTGTCTCCTGCAGAACGCAATTGCTTTCTCCCCGCGGTCATTCCTCGTGCCTAAACCGTAGTCCCTCACCTTATCACCCTCATCTCTGCCTTCGCCTAATTTCGCATTTTAATCCCTCATCCGTATCAAATTTTTTTCAGCAGGGACAAACTCGATTATGCCCTCTAGTTGATCGTTTATCCTATCGACCTCTCACTCCTAATGGTTGCTCGGGGGCATGTGTACCTAAATAATAACCAATTTCATCGGTTTTGTTGTTATCTCTGCTAGTAATATTATACCCGTTTCCTGTTCTATGTTTTCTAAGATATTTCCTACGCCGTCATTTAATACTATGGCTACCCTTCGTTTGCTCTCGTCCTCGCGGCTGTATATTATTCTATTATAATTACTCCTGTAATCCCCGCTGTCCTTCCATCTCACCCCCAATAGACCTAAAATATTTATATTTCCCCTTTCCATTTCTCGCCTTATATTCTCCAATTTTCCAGTTCTCATCATTGTCCCAAGAATCCACGTTCATATTATAACTAATTAGGTTTTCTTCTCCTTCGTCTTATTTCCTGCTGCTGCCGGTTTTCCCTTGCTAGTGTTTCGTGGGATGTCGACCGCGGAAGCGTTTCCTCCCCCGCTGCCGAGCACAACATACGGCCGATTTGGCCAAGCCCCGTAGTTGCCAAGACTCATATTCTCCGTAGTATTCATCATTGAAATATTGGGAATGATAATTCATGTGGTTTCCTGGTCCATCCTCAATAGTTTTTTTTAACGTCACCGCATCACTTACTGGCTTCCTGGCCCCACTTGTGTCAGACGCCATTGCAGCCGCCTCACTGAGGAAAAGACGCTCGTGGACTACCTTTTGGGTTGCTCTTAGCCTTCGACGTATTTGGCATGGGTGACCCTACCAGGAGGAATTATTATTACTCCTTCCAGCACAGCTCTAGGGGTCATTGGAACGCACAAGTCCTTTCACCACGTCAAGGTTGTAGTCTGGGGAGGGAATAATGATATATATATATATATATATATATATATATATATATATATATATATATATAATACAAATGAAAATAAAAACCCTTTAGCATACAATTAGTGGTATCCGTCAAGGGTAACATTACTCAATGTAAACCCCTTCAGCTGCAATGACCCCCTCCGAACTTGTGAAATCACCTTGTAGTGAATATGTAGCGTTTAGTTCACCGATTCATTTTATAGTTTCTGCAGGGTGCATTCCGGGAGCAATGCAATTTAACTTTATGCGCCGATCCTGTTGGTTGGAGTGGGATTGAACTACTCGAAGTCGGTGGCGGGGATGATCAGCTTTGCCACGAAACCTGTCTCATTACTCTCCAAGCTGTGGTACCACTCCTTCAGCTTCGTTGACAGCCTCAAATCTTATCCTGAATCGATCGCACGCACTCTTCAAAAGAGCGCTGCCCATATTCGTGAAGGCTGATACGATAACGGTGCGTAGAGATGCGACATCAGGGCGCCTGGTATTATTGGGAACTCTCTTTCCTCTACTCCAAACATGATAGTTGACGGGGTTCAAGTATGTGCTAATCGGGCGCCAGAACTCCTTTGACCAGAATATGTCAATGTTATCTGAGAGCCAGTTTTGACTAAATGACTCGTATGAGCTGGTGCACCGTCATTATTGATATACATTGTTTTCCCGAGGCCACAGTTACCATCCGCGGTTTCACGATATTCTTCTAAATTTGCGGATGGACTTCTTCTATGATAGTTTTTCCCTTTTCAAATAAATGTGGCGGCATGATATCACCCTTATTTGACACAGCATCTAGGACGTGACTATTAACCGGAAATTTTGTTTCAGTAACAATCGGGACGTCCTCGGGGTCATGGGCGAACCAGCGATCATTTTTCCGGTTGATCTTTGCGTCAAAAGCGCCGTGTCCTGTATACATATATGTATATATATATATATATATATATATATATATATATATATATATATATATATACATATATATATATATCTTAATGGTTGTCGTAGGTAGTTAAAATGTTTGTGAAATTTCTTGTCCTCGGAAAGTTTCACGCTTTGCACCCTTTAGGAGTAGTTCATATGCCTTTTAATCACCTTCAAAGGATAAGTCTACTACAGACAAGGAATGAAGGAGTTTTGTCCGTTATTAGGTGGGTAAATTAGGTAATGTGAAATAATAATATTTGAAAATGAATTTGGAATCAATAAATTTAGCCTAATTGGTTTACGAAAAATCTACATATTTTGTGTAACACACAAATGCTAATTAAATTTCGCGTGGAGCTTTTTACTCGTAATGCCCATACTAGGGTTGGAGGAGATGAATAGCAAAAAAAGGAGAGCCTTAGAGCTTTCAATTTCTTTAACCGGACGAGGAGAGAAACAATTTATTTTTCAAAGTTCAGACGCTATCGGAAAGTCATCTAATGCCCGTGGACCCGCGGCACTAACTGCACGAGCTATTATGGCGACCTTTTACTTGGGTTCCAATCAAACAGCTTTGTTCCAACTTCGTAAACATGTCCAATCTGAGGTTTTTTTCGAGCACAATTATTCCCCGGTCGCGTGTCTTTCTAGGTAATATAGCAGAACAATGAAAACGGAGCCTTAGGCTTAGGAAGGTTGAAATACCTCTCTGGGAGACGAGTTGTTCAAGGCAGGCGCGGTGCAATGTTCCCATTACCTTTCTCTCGCCTTGTCACCTGCTGAAGAATCGTCAGATGCAAAGAACGTCAAGTTTAATAATTTCACAGCGTTATATATGCCGCATTCTGTGGGAGATGGGTGGTTTAGGCGGCTGGGTGGGGTGAGTGAAGGGGGAAATGAGAGAGTGAGGACAGGGCCTCTCCCTGTTTATTTGTTTGGGGTGGAAATTGTGGCGCGAGGGTTACTGGAGCGGTGGATTTAGGGGTTAAAGGGGCGTGGCGGTGACACCTCGACGAGAAATCAGAGTGGATGGGATTTTATTCGCCACGCTGAAATCTTGTGTGTGCCACGCCGAAATAAGTGCTCCAATACGTCAAAGTTTGTTTCACTCGGAGTGGAATGAAAATATTTGCAGGTGCCTTTGCTACATTACATGCATTGCGAAATAAGAACCATTTGCATATTTCCGTGCTTTTTAGGGTCACAACTGTTTCTTATCTCGCTTGCTATTGACGCAAATTCACCCTTAATTGGCTCTTTAAGAACTAAGATCGTGTTCAATGCATTGACAATGGCATGTTAGATAAAAATTTTGAAAGTTACATACTACTCGGCAATTTCAGCTTTTTTCACAGTAAAATATTATATCCCACTCTATGGCTAGCTGTCCCTGTGTTTCCTTTTATTGTGAGGATATTTAACGGTTACAAAAGCGCTCGCTTCATAGACGAGCTCAATTAATAAAAAATTGATTTTACGAAGGAATTTTAGATAGTTTATGTAATAAATTATGCATAAAAGATATCTAGCGCAAAATGTATATTTAATTCGTTATTTCAGAATCAATGAATTCCGAGAAACAAATAATACAGTCAAATTCAATATAATGTTATTTAGAATATCCCAATTAAAGCTTTAATTAAAGATTTCCTTTTACGAATACAGCGCTAGCGTAATTTTTATATTAAATTTATCATTATACCATAAATGTACTTCAAGAAAATAATAGTTTTTATCTTCTTGTTGATTAAAAGTTTATGTTGATTTCGGGCGTGAAAGAGAAAAGAATTCTAATGTCTCCTTGCGATCGTTTCATCACTTATCGTTCTTCAGAAGCCTGGCGTCACCCTGTAACCAACCGAACGCCCGGGAAGGGTGGGGAAGCACCCCCGGGGTCGCCCGAAGGCAAAGACAACAGACGGCGACACAAGGGGGCGGGACGGAGTTTGCATTTCTCTCGTGGGCGGCTAAATGAAGGAGGGCCGGGGGGTTGAGTATGAGGGAAGGGGAGGAGTTCAGGGTGGAAATTAAATCACCACCGTTGCGATACATCTTCCCCTTTTAAAACAGGTGAGCCAAGCAACAGTATCGCTTGGCCCCGCGCATGGAAAAAAGGCGCTCGAGGACCCACTCGCCCGATCCGACCTCGTGCGCTCTCTCGTGCCCTCCCGCACCCTCTGTTTGTGCTTGCCGCCACCAGATGTCAACCCCTCCCACGGCCGCCCCCGCTGCTATTTGGTGCAGGGGGGGGGGTGCCCGGAACGAGGCTGCCGGGGTTTTAATTACTAGTCCACGGGCTCTCTGCGGATGCGATAGAGTGGAAGAGCAAAAAAGGGGAGGGAAAACAAAAAAGAAAGCGTAACAATAATGAGAATAGGGTACGGCGAAATGATTGAAAATTCTCTACATGGAAGTGAAAAATTAATTAATGGCGAGCCAACGATGTTAGTGGCTCCGCTAAACTGAGGCGGATTTTGCTAGTACTACCTTCCGGTTACATTCTGGCGAATGAGCAGTTTAGTGAGAGAGAGAATGAATGACGGTGGGAATAGAATCCTCTCCCTTACATCTTTGTGACCCGGTCAGTGAATGGATAGCTGGCTTTCGGCTATGAGGCCACTCATTATACTACGTACCAAACGGATTTCGTTATCGTATGCAGTGCGTGGGATTCGTGCGAGATGAGTCTGGATTAATGAAGCGATTTTTTATATGGTTTCCAGGCGAATCTCGCGTTGGTCCGGATGTAGATTGAATTCTTGCAAAAAACGGATCAACAGATAAACGGTTTCAAAGCGAGCAGCCACCGTGCGCAAACTCGTTATTCTGTTGGCCGCGTATTTGAATCCGGGCTTTACCTCTCGGGATGAAATCATTTTAATGTGGTTACCATTCACAGAATAAATGCGCTCTAGAATGAAGTACACACTCAGTGTGACGTGGAATTTGACATTTCTGTTTAACGTGCCTTTTGGCGCGTGGAGTTTGGTTTTGATTGATGTATGGTGGCCTCGTTCGTTGAAAGTGGAACGAGATGCCTTTTTCCATTCATTAGAGCAAAGTGAACGTTCACAACGAATTAGTGACAGTTCCGCGTTTGGTTTATAACATCTTCATGGATCAACTTCATTTTTCAATTTTCCTTCCTATTAAAAGGTTTTAAAATGTATACCCCAATAGTTATTGTATCTATTGAACTGAGTGATATGATGAACTAGCTGAACAAATTATGACTTTTAACTATTATTTATCTGGGTGCAAAATTGTTATGCGATAAAACAGTTAGAAATCTTTTATTTACGTAAGGTTAAAATTTCAACCGCAAAATCTTATCACAAGCCTGACTTTGACTTGACTGTAGATAACATCTATTTGAGAAATATAATCAATCACGGAGGTGAGAGTTTTGTGATTTTATGCCAGCTTAATTTTTTGCCGTCCGTTGTTTCCATTTACGTTCCAACCTTAAAGAAAGGAAATAGCAATTCGTTGGACAGCTTTGTTGAAATCAAGTTATTTGGGCATAATTTTATTTGGCATAACCACTATGCTCACATTCACGTGAACATCAGTAATGTTCCAAAGTAAAGTACAAATATTTAGAAAACTTTTTCTGCGTTAGAACATAGAAGTAAAATATGTGATGTTTTGTCACCAATGGAAATGTTATTGAGGAATTAATATGCCAATTCGTTTGGACAAGAAACTGAAAATGATTTGAATAAAAGGCACTCATAACCAATTAAGTAGATGAATTTACGCCTTCTTCGCTACCAATGTAGTTTCAAAAAATTAAGCTGCAAAATTTATTACCTTTTCCGCGTTTATCTTTAAGGAAGCGAAATTCAACTTTTAAATTAAAATAATAATATCTGTGAACATAATATTTAAAGTTTTTTGCATTAAATAATCAAGCGGCGCTGCGTCAGCAGTTGCCAAAATACTGTTACTTTAACATCCGCTTGGTTCCAGAATTTATCAGTAAATTAATTTGGAAAAGAATGGAGGGTAAAAATAAACTTTTAGGAATGCGTCCAAGGCGAAAGCTAAGTTTTCTAACGGGAACACTTGAATTAGAAATGGAATATGTCGTTTAAATAAGGTGCGCTGGCGTGTTTAGACATAAAAAAAGAGCTTAATGAATATATTTTTAAAAAGGGACATTATCTATAAAAATGTTTGTATCAGTGAAAAGTACTGTACAAATTTCCCTTTCAGGAAGGTTGAATTATGTCACTTTCTATGAAGTAATGCTGGTTTCATTAAATTATCCAAAATTTATTAATTTTAATTCAAATGCGAGTCTGCGCCTCTTCCATGGCATTTTTAAATTTTAAGTGTGACCAAGCATAACTTAGCTCTCTCAATTAATATATATATATATATTTCACTATTTCCCCTTAAACCATACTCCTAGGAAAATCTAGACTTTGCTTACTGAAAGCTGTTGGCTCCTAGTTCAGAGATGCATTCAAAGTTATTTCACATATATATGGAGCCCAAAAAACCAAATTCCAAGTTTGCTTGTTTACGTTTGTGCGTTCATTAACACATAAGTTCTACGCTCCTCTCTGGTGCGTAGGATGAAAATCAAGTAAAGCCTGACGTAACATGGGTTAATAATTTGATTTATATGAACTTAATGGACTCAATCGTTTTAAAATGTTGATATCCATTAGATCGTGACGGTAGCAAACAGAGTTTACCAATTACCACACCACGCGTCTCTCTGTCCGACCGAATCTCAAATAGCATATATGAACTGTGAGCACCACGCACTGGATGGCAAAGGAAAGAGCAGACTCAATTTACTTTCATCATTTTGAATACCAAATGTGGAATGAAAGTCGATTGTGGCTGGAAACAAAAGATAGCGCAAAATGAATTGTTGAAATCGATGAAAAGGCCAAATGAACGGGCAGCGTTGGGGCCATCTCGGGTGAGATGCATCAAGTGCTATGTTTTTTCTCAATTCATTTTCATTTGATTTATTTATTTAGTTTGAATAGCTCTTGATAGAGGTAAGTGTCGCAAGAAAATTTGGTAACGGCATTTGTTAAAAGTTGGTAACTAATAGAGTTCTATTAAATTAACTAGGATTGAATCACGACAGTAAGAGGTAATAAAGAATTCAGAGAGATGCACGGAGCATTCGGAGTTTACTCTGTACTGCGTGGGATAGCTTCCACCTTTCCATCCAATGAGCTGTGGTGCAAAATAGAAAAAGGGAGTGTTTAGTCACGAAATTGTCAGTATTCCTTCTCACAAGTTGCCATTGCAATATAAATAACTCACACCCACAAAATCTGTGCTCCTTTACATCTGTGTCATTTATGTTCTTCGCGAACATTTTATAAAATGAATCCTCAGCTTTCTACGATAGTAATTAGCATTTGGCATTTAAAGTCCCCTTTTGCGCACTATTCGTGGCATCATGCGGGGTGTCATGTAGATTAGAGGTTATCAAGCACATCAGACCCGAGTCCCTTTTCACTACAGATAATTCCAAACGACCCCTTTATTGGCCTGAAGCGAAATTCTGCCCACTTCGGAGTTTCAGGGGTATTCGAGGCGGAGGCTCAACCCTGCTCTCGTTCCGGCGCCAACTCCTTCCCTTGCCAACTGCCTCCCGATGCCACCACGGTCATTGTGGCAGCCCCAAAAGACCCCACAAATATCCGAAACGTCCCTATTGAAAACGACTGATGGAGATAAAATTGACGATTGATCCAAAGGCGTAGTCTAGGACGTTAAGGGCCCGACGATGAGGGGCGGAGCTCGGGGTCAAAGGAAGGAAAAGAGCGAGGAAGGAGCAGGATTGGCCAGTCCTTTCCATGGAACCATGCACGCACGCACGTGGAAGACGCGTGTGGCACGCACACGCGACCCAGCACACGGAGGGGAAGAAAATCGATACGAGAGGAAAGGAGTCTCTCTCTCGCCCCTTCCTCCGCCGCCCCTTATAACCCTTTCCCTCCATCATCCACACACGCACGCCCCCGTGTATTACATCGGCAGGGCCGGCCGAACGGGCGAATTTATGCGTCCATCCCGTTGGATGTATGCACTCTCTCCGCCTCGGCCTGGAGTGAGTACTCTTCCAGGCTCTTGTGGATGGGAGGCGGCATGTTAAATGGAAAAGGCCCCGCCGAAGAATTCCTCGTCAGCAGTACTTCGTTTGGCGGCCGCGCTCGAGACGCTTCGGAGTGTCCTCCTGGGCACTGCCCACGAGAGCAACGAGCGGACGACGGCGTTTGGCTCTTTCAGGTCGCCTCTTTACGCACGCACTCAGCGGGCGCCGATTTGCATGATTAATTATTGGAGGGGACGTTAAAACTCGCAATAAAACACCATCAAAGGAGTGGTGAAGATTTTTCCAGCTTCGGTGATTCTCGAAGCCAATGGCTGTAGATAAGCCTCCCCGTGGAGACACCATTCAATGACATCGGCGTGAATTCCTCACCTGCGAGCACCACCCTTGAGAGCATTACGCTCCATTGCATCCCTATTCTACCCTCCGTCATTTTACCTTTGTTTCGTCTTCTCAATGTCTCGATCAATCTTTCGCCGGCCGCTGCACCCCTCATCTTCATGTACTTTTACGGGGCGGGCGCCTAGGAATGCACAAACACGGAATTTATTTGATTGTTATTTCAATCATTGAACATATATTCATATTTTCTTTGCACAAGGTTTTACTGAATTTTTCAATGACTTAGTAATATCATTAGCAAGTGTTCTGAAAATTTACAACTGCATATTTCCTGCAAAAAACTATTTTTAGAATAATAACTGCACAATCGAGCCTAGAGGTCACAAATAGAGAAAATCAAAGGATCGCATTTTGTGGGATTTCCTATCCGCACAAATACAATTCATGGAGTGATACACATTACAGAGTGTCCATAAATAAGCGAAAAACGTTTTAATAATTTTACAAAACGTGTACTGGAAATGATCTTACTGCTGCAGTGAAGAAAGAGAGGAGGAACTTCCAGCAGATATGCAAAATGTACGTCCCTTCCCTGTCTGTTCCGTCACACATTCAAAAATTTGAATAGAAAGTATCGAAAACAAAAATTCCGGACGTGCGCGTGAAGTGCAGAATTCAGACCGTCGGTTGCTAAGTGTACGCATGATCGCAAATTCTATAGGCATTGATAAGATGGGAGTGCGCACGCAATTAGCACTGAACATTTGGCAATGCGGATGCGACGGATGATCAAGCGCTGAGTTAAGTGTCTGCTTGCGAACACCTTCTACAACGATATCGCGACGATTCTCCGACCCCCCTCAAAGTCCTCTAATTACCTGAAGTCGCTGGTAAATCTCAAGGTTACCAGAAATTGGTAAACGGCTAACGTAACACCAATATTTAAATACGAAGATAAGGAGCAACCGAGCAATTACAGACCTATGTCCCTCACATCCATTTCGTGCAAGGTTATGGAACATATGGACAATAATTCGCTCAAGAGACACCTCGACAATCGGAGTGAATTAATAAAAAATCAGCACGGATTCCAAAAAGGAAGATCCTGCGGGAGACAACTTGCTCTTTTTGCTCTTGATATTCTTGTTTCGGAAGAGAGTTAACAGACGGGAGTTTTCTAGATTTTAAGAATGCCTTCGACCAAAAACCCCATATTCAACTTTTCACAAAGGTAGAAGCACAAGGCACAGATAAAAATATTCGGGGTTGGATTAAAGACTTTCTGAATGGTCGGGTTCAAAGAGAAGTGATGGATGGAGTTAGCTCAAATACAGTAGAAGGTACTTCAGGTGTTCCCCAGGGAAGTATCATCGGACCTCTTTTATTCCTACTTTACGTTAATGACATTGACTCCGTAGTTACTAGTAGGATAAGTTTATTTGCCGACGATACAATTTCCCTGGTTGAAAAACATTTGGGGAATATGTGGACAAGCTAGCGAAAAATTAGCATTTATGAGAAGAGTACTGGTAAAATGTGATGAAAAGGTCAAAGAGCAATGTTATCTGTCCTCTTTTAGAGTATACTACAAGTATTAATGGGATCCTCACGAAGCTTTCAGGTTACTAAAATAAGAAAATAATTCAGAATTTGGCTGGAGTATTATATATTTCACTTGGCGCTTTGATCTATACATCTCCTGCCAAAACTTGGTTTCATTCTTTCGCGTAAAATTAGACATCTCACTACTCCATCCCTTACCATGGCTTCTGAGGTATTGAGGCAGACAACCACAAGAAATTCATGGTAATGTTTTTCTTAGCGATGGATGGCAACGGAATGGAACCGGTCTCGATACATATTGAACAAACCCTGTACAACGGAGTCACCATCCCAAATTTGGCATACGACTGTGAGATGTAGGGAGAGCGACTAGATTACAGCAGAGACCGGAGGAAACTGGAGGAGCACCGCCCACCTTGCTTAATTGCAATATGTGGGAGCTACAATACGGTATGCAAAGAAACTCTACAAATAATGACCGGGATGCAGCCGATAACATTCTCAATAGAGGAAAGAAGAATCAAGTCACGGATAAGGCAGATGGAAGAGGTTACTCCAGGAGATGTGACTTCGTCTCCAAGTGAGAAATGGATCAGGAACAGGAATCGCATTTCCTGGAGAAATGGGAACGGGAATGGGAAAAATTAGAAAAGGGTAAAACAACCGGACAATGCCTACCTAGCGTGAAGGAAAGAATGAAGATCAACCCTAAAACTTACAAAGGAATTGCGCAAATGTTAACAAGACACGGGGAGGTTAGATCATACCTCAGGAAAAATAAATAAATATAATAAATAAATGAATAAATAAATAAAAATAAATAAAATAGGAGAAAGGAAGGAGGGAACATGTGAATGCATGATGGAGGAGGACACGGCAATACACCTTTATTTAGTCCCAATTTATGCCGAGGTAAGATGCGAACTGGAAGCCATCCTCGGATATTTGCATCAAGTCTAACAAGTTGGGAAATATCTAAACGGGGAACCGATTAGAAAAATATTGCACAGATTTATCAATAAAAGATAAAGTGGGAACGGGGAGTACGACGGAAAGGAAGGGCATGTAACTCATATTTTGTATTTTGTAAAAATAAACGAAATTGTATTGGGGGTTTAAAAATAAGGCACCCCGAAAAATTGAAGCAATAAATCGCCCGATTCTAATCGAATTGGTCACATTATTATAATATTTTTTTTTCAGTTCTAGGGTTTTCCCAAAATCACATTTTTATTTATATGTATACATGTAGTTACTACTAGGTTAACCATAATATTATATTACTCGTACATGCTTTTTTCATATCTCTGAGCATAATGAATAACTGATCGTAGCACTTTTTCCACTTGATATTATCAAGTGGAAAATGCTACGAATTGGGTGGGGTTATTTATTGTGCATTATCTTATTCGGAATCCAACCAACTCCGTCATTATCTGTGCACTATTAGCATATTTTGGGGCTCAAAATATAGTTCAAGATAAAATCAAATTTTTTACCTTCTTGTCTCATGTTCTCAGTTATCCCTCGGGAAAACCTAATTACTGTTTCTTTTTTCCTATCACCCGTGTATGCTCCCCGTTTATATTTCCCGTTTATTTTTCCCGAATGTTCTTGAGAAAGATTAAAATGTATGCAAATATAACAAAATGAATCTTAATTCCTGTAAAAGTGTGCTTAAAATGAAAAATATTTGAAATTCTACATCTTCCCCAAATTCTACAACTTTCGATAGTTAACTGTGTCAAAATGCGTGAATATGCTCTACGCCGCTATCCTTCAGAGTTGACACAATTGACAATCAGTTATATAAGGAAATTTTCCATCTTTCCATCCGGTCTTCGAAGCATTCCGTCAGATCAAAACGACCAGGAGAATCAACCGCTTGGTTTGGATCGAGTTGAGCCTTGGGGAGAGAGAATGAGATTGGGAGTTTGGGGCGTTCAGATGAGGGAGGAATATTACCTTGATTAAAGGCGGCTTCAGTTTAATTGAAACCAGTGCAGCGTGGCCAACGTCACAGTGGGGGGCCTTTTGGCTGTTTTTGTGACATGTGTCCGTTCCCCCACGCTAATGCCCATCCCCCTCCCAAGCCGGGCGCCCCTGCGTTCGGAAACCGCTCCCGGGGAGCGGGTACTTTAAGGTGAGAGGGAGGGGGAGGCGAGGTGGATCGCTGAACCCCCCGCTCCGCGATTTTAACCCCGGCGTGGTCCACTCAGCGTGCCGCACACACCATCGAGTCCGAAGGCACGGGTCATGTCTCGCCGTGGCGGTGGGCGGTGCAGCGGGTTAGTTCCTCGCAGGTTCGAAATCAGAATGGGGGAGCGGCACCCCCCGCACCCTGACCCGATTCTACTCCCGTTTTGGTTCCTCACGCGTGAGTACGCTGTTATTGCGCTGGGCAACCGGACGAGAGGTGAGCAGCTCTCCGCGACCCCTTCTCAGCCTCGCCGCTCCCGTCCTCAACAACACCCCCCCCCTATACGACCGACCACCCGCGGTTTCGGCAGTTTCTCCTCCCCTCCTCTCCTATCACGCCTCCTCGCTTGTATACCTATCTGTACACTTCACCTTCTTCATCCTTCTCCACACTCACACTCCTCAAGCCTCCACTATACGCCTATCATCCTCCTTCAATGACCACGTTTCCGCGCCGTACATAACTACGCTCCATGTCATAGTGTTGACGAGCCTTTTCTTCTTCCTTACTCAACGTCCTTGTCATCAACTCCCACCTCCTGGTCCAATCTTCTTTGCCAGACGCAATTCTTCTCCTAATGTTCTTACTCTTTCAGACTATTTCGGTCCAAAACACTTCCGAGATGCGTAAACTATTCAACCTGCGCCTGTACCACTCTGCCTGATATTTTAATTTTTAACTTGGCTTCATTTTCTCTCGAATACCATTAACCATAATGGCCTTCTGCTTGAACCATATAGTTCCTCAAAAGTATTCCTGCACCCCTCTTTTTAGGCTTTCTAGATACAATTAATGATTTTCCCGGCTTATCTTTCATTGTTTGCATGGCTATTCCGTTTTCCATCCTGATTGTAACCTTTCTATATATTTCAATTTTGATAGGGCATCAATGCTACCATTCATTGGTAAAATTCAATATCCTGGCACTGCGTGTTCCACCACGTTTCTTTAATCCTCTTGATGCCCCACCTCCGTTTATTATTTATTTCTTGGTACCGCCTTGAGCCTGACTACGGGTTTGTATTCTACCGACCTAAGGCATTACTTGTCTATTGGCTTAGTACGAATTTCAGGGTGAGCCAGGGGTCCGTGAACTGATTTTTTAGATATCTAAGAAATATCTTCAACAGTGGCATCCCGTGGACTCCCGGAATGTCGGAGATCCGTGGTTCGAGTCTCGGTCTAGGAAACTTTTTGTGATCTGCTCGATTCCACCTTCTCCACCATTCATGTGTTCGACTTTTATACGTGTTCCCATCACCTTTTCCTTGTACGTATAAATATATGTATATACAGGGTCTTACGCAAAAGTGGTAGGACTGATTTATTACAAGAATTTTATTGATGATATACTTACATCGACTTGATAATCTTCAAAGTATGCTCCTTGAGCTGCTACACACATAGTATAACGTTGCTCCCATTCCCCGTACGCCGGTTGGAAATTTTCTTTGGGGATGCCGTTGATGACCCTCGTCGAAGCCTCTTAAACGGCCTTTATCGAGTCAAAACGTCGTCCCTTGAGCTGTCTTTTCATCAGGGGGAAGAATCATGGTGCCAGATCGGGAGAATAGGGCGGGCGCGGCAACGTGGCAACGCCGTATTTGGCCAGGAGCTGTCTGACGACGAGCGCGCCATGGCAGAATTTTCGGCACCATCTAGGCGCACGCCTTGCGCATGGCCAAATCCGGTGAAATAATGCGTTGGACGTTGGATGCAAACAGACCCAACTGGTCTGCAATTTCCTCACTGGTTAAGCGTCGGTCTGTATCCAGTAGTGTCCTCACTCTTTCCACATTCGTGTCGGTTCTTGCCGTCGACGGCCGTCCGGAGCGATGGTCGTCTTCAACGAGCTCCCTACCCTCTTTAAACAACTTGTGCCACTCAAATACTGTGGAACGGCTTAAGGCAGTGTCCCCATAAGCCTGCTTGATCTTATCGAGGGTCTCAGTTTCTGTCTTCCCGAGTTTCGCACAAAACTTCACGGAATAACGTTGCTCTAAATTCAGATTCATTTTGTTTTTCGACGCGGACAAAAAACTTGCTTCACTAAAAACGGTGTCCTCACTCAACGACAGTCCGCAGGCGACTGTGGTTGGTGTCGGTCAGTTGCTAAGAGCCCCATCCACCTTACCCTGCCAAGCAGACCCCCCTCCACCGCTCCGTTCGCGCCAGAGAAAATCAGTTCTACCCCTTTTGGGTGCGACCCTGTATATACATATTTATATATATATGTGCCTTATACACACACTCCAACACACAGTTCACGTCCGTTTATATATATTTCGAATAGCTAATAGGAAACAACATGGGAGTCATATTCTACGGCATTTCTTTTCATGATAAATAATCATTGCCACCATCTTGTGTGCCTGTGTATGTATATAAACGCATACATCAATCCGCCAAATGGTGAATATGCGTCTAAACTAATGTCAATGCATGCATACATGTATGTATATGTATATATATATATATATATATATATATATATATATATATATATATATATATATATATATATATATATATAACACTTTTTGAAAGTCTCGCGGACGTGAATAATAATGTATAACACTTAGCACTAGTGGACACAGGCAAAAACACAGAAACACACAAAAAAGCGACTCACTATTGTTCGAATTTTCGGTGGTCGTGGCCACCTTTATCAAGGAAGAGAGGGACAGAACTGAAGGGTATACGAAGGCTGGAGCGATGGATGGAAGGGGAAGGTGGGGAGAGAATTCTGAAGGGACGGGTTTGGAGGGGCTGCTTTAAAAGGGTGGGGAAAATGTAGAAGGTGATGGGGGTGGAAAGGGGATGAAAATATAATTGGAGCAGGGTAATTAATGCTCAATATTGATTCCTGGCCAATTCCAGGGCCCCAAGAGTCAGATGAAGGATTGCTCAAACACGCCTCCGAACACAACACTCCCTTTGATAAATGCTATAGTGTATCCATCATAGCATCCCTCTCACCCTCTGATCCTCCACTGAAACTGAAAACATTAGAGAAATTCTTATCTGGCTCTTGAAGTCCTGGAGTTGGCCAGGAATCAATATTAGGCATTAATTACCCTGCTACGATTATATTTTCATCCCCCATTCATGTATATATATATATATATATATATATATATATATATATATATATAACACTTTTTGAAAGACTCACGGACGTGAATAATAATGTATAACACTTAGCACTAGTGGACACAGACAAAAACACAGAAACACACAAAAAAAGAGACTCACTATTTTTCGAATTTTCGGTGGTCGTTGCCACCTTTATCAAGGAGGAAGGGACAGAACCTCCTCCTTGATAAAGGTGGCAACGACCACCGAAAATTCGAAAAATAGTGAGTCTCTTTTTTTGTGTGTTTCTGTGTTTTTGTCTGTGTCCACTAGTGCTAAGTGTTATACATTATATATATATATATATATATATATATATATATATATATATATATATATATATATATATATAATGCGATTATTCATATATAAACACACGCACAAACACAATTATAGCGACAGACAGGGTATCAAAATGATAAAATTAATTAATTTTTTCGAATTAATTGGAAAAACACTGACACTGCACCTGCTCAAAAGCATGTTGTATTAAAAGAACTAATCACTAAATGTATAACCATTATGATGTTGGCATGAACAAATTTGAATTTAATTAGTCACCTCAATAAATATTGACTGCACTAAATATCCTAATGAATTGTGAGTTTCATAAAAATTTTCATTTTCAAAGTTATTGGTTCCCCTGTTTAAGGAATAATAAAAAATCTGTATTTAGGAGCGTGCAAATCTATTTGGGGAGGTTTACAAAACACACTAAGCGTCCCTGCGTAAGCACCGAATATTAAAGATGGCGCCCTATACTCCCCGGGTTTGGATATTTTTCCATTGGACTCTTCAAGATATCTGTTTGCGCGGGGAGCTAGATTTTAAGCGATGGTATGAATTCGATTATTTCGAGGCTCAACTTTGTGAGCATTTATGATCACTGAATAAATGAGCTTGTGGTTTTTCCAGTAGTAGTATGATAATTTTTTGTGAAAAATTAACGAGTTCATTTAATCAGTGAGTAATAGTATAACCCAGAGAAATATCATGCGTCCTCGTTTAGGGTACCAAAACAATATGTTGCCTTGATTTACTACTTTTCATTAAATTTATTGATGGCAAAATATTTTTAAATTTGCAAATGGCCCCAAGAGGCCTAGATAAAATTTCAAATTCACTTCTTGGATTGCAGAGGTAGCGAACAGTAAACAAAATGCAATTCAATGTTAATATAATGAATAATTCAACGCCCATATGGGTAAAACATAATATATAATTGAGGAAAATAAAATGGCATGCATTTGTTGAAATGTTTATGTGTGGTCATTTCTTTTCGACTATAAAATAACACCTTTTCCATTTTGGCCGTATCTATTAATGGACACAATGGGCTTTGGCATCATGGTCCTGGCTACGCATATATTCTCATTCCCTCGACCATTTGACCATCGCTAAGGACACTACTTTCCTCCTCATCGAGGATGTGCATCCGTCAGTTCCGAAGCTGGGAGAAGTGGACCGTGGATGCCGAAAATGTGTTCGGGTTAAAAGTGACTTTTTACCCGAACATGACCCTACCGCGGTCGGACAATGTTATTTTGATCCCTTATCGTTCGTGGAAAAAATGCAGGTTATATATTTTTGTGCTACACTTGATCTCTCTAATTTTACTAAGATGATCTCTCCTACCGTAGTGTGATGAGATATTTTGCTTAAATTTTATTAAAACTTATAATTCCACTCACTGAATTCCTGGCATAAAAATTCAAATTACAATAGCTCAAAAACACACCGCTTCTCACTATGGGCATTTCCATGCATGGAATGTTGCATTATTATATCCACCTGTTTGATAATAAAGTTTCTTCTTCCTCCATAGGTATGTTGACCCTCCCATCTGGTGCAGGACCATTGCGTTCGGTAAGTAATTCCCTACGGGTGAGGCTTTATTTACAACTTGGCACGTGAAAGCTGACTGCAATCCTACCTGCTGCATCGATGGCCGTCTTTTCTAATAATCTTTCTAAATAAGGAGCGTTGCTGTTGGCTAGAGAGCGTACAAAACTAAATTCTAATTTCCCCTGCGTTCTAAAATATTAGGATAAATTAGCAATTTAGGGTAGGGGTCTAAAAAGGATATTGGCGACATACAGGGTGCGTTCCAAAAGTAATGCAATTAATTTTTTTAGTTAATTACTGAACAGATTCGTACAAACACTTAAAATTCTTCAAAGTACTACAAAATTCTACACTAGTATCTACAAAATTTTTGCAGCTATTCTGTCATGACCGGTACGCCCTGGGAGGCGTTTTCTGGGGGTTCTCGCAAGGTTTTCTTCACGGCTGATTGTATCCCTGCTATTGACGGTAATCGGGTTCCTTCGGGGCTGTCTTAACTCGAGGGAACAAAACGAAGTCTGCTGGGACGACGTCAGGACTATAAGGGGGCTGGGGCAGCAGTGGTACCTGGTGTTTGGCCAGGAACTCGCGGACTCGTAGTGCGTTGTGGAAAGGCGCTTGTCGTGATGGAGTTACCAGGTAACGGAGGTGACCTTTCTCGTCCTGCTGACCCTTTTTCGGAACCTTTCTAGCACATCCACCTAGTAGGCAGCGTAAACTGTCTGTTATTGAGAAACAAACTCCTTATGGACCAATCCTTTCCTTTCGAAAAAGACAATGAGCATATTTTTCACTTTTGATTTCCTTTGCTTCTTGCCTTTCTGGGCTTGGGCGACTGGTCGGTGTGCCACTCAGAGCTTTGGCTTTTTATTTTATGGCCTCCCCCCAACTGTACTCCCAAGTGGTTCGATCCCACTCCGATTGATAGGAGCGGAGCTGGAGATTTAATTTGCATTACTTTTGGAACACAGCCTTTAGGTGAATTTCCAGAAGAGGATTTTCTCACAAAAAGGCACAAATCAAATGAAATGCCGATTAGCTTATTATCCATTGCTTTGAATTCGATTCTCTTGATAACTGATCTCGTTGAAATTGACGTTCATGCTTCTCATGCTCGCAAAAATTTATTGATGTAGGTTGGGGCTCTCTCCCCAAGTCGCTTCATGTAACTGATCGGTGCGTGTGTTTCCTCCGTCATACGATGCCATTTTTTAGACTTTGCCAATACTTACCTCCTGTTTCATCTCTGGGACGTGAAATCAAGATATTCATTTGCAAACTATTATGTTATCTGAAATATATGAGCCAAAAATGGGTATTCCTGGAATCATTCAATTAAGTGAACAGGCAAAGCGCATGAAAGGTGTTCAACAGAGAGTCAATTCTTAAAGATCGCCCACTAAGACCGACAAATCTGGGAGCGAAGGGCAAAAAACAATGGCTCTGGCCCAACTGATCCCGCTTGGGATCCCGGGAATGGAGCGAGTGGGGCAGGAGCCTCGAATCATAATAGTACGGAGATCAATATTCTCTCATCGAAGCTCACTCTAAAAAACCGATGAAAATCAAAGTCTCCCGCTGAGCGACTCCGGACGGGATCGAGTCGCGGCATTCACGTCCCAGAGAATTTCGGTGGGACCCGGCCCAGGAAAGGGGGGGACAATGCACTGGTCGAGTTTTGAACCCGGGAGCGTAGTGATGATCAGGCGAAAGGTGTCCGGACGTGGATTTGATAATCTACACTGGAGGTTTCGATACACCACCCAACTTTTGTCCCTAGGTGTGGGGGGTGTGGGGGGGATGAGGGGCTCCGAGTGTGTGCGTCGGGTGGATTCGATGCTTAGCGATGGCGCGCGGAGGTAGCTCGGCGGCCGCCATGACTTATCTGCCGGTGGCGATCTGTTCGTCGCGTGGTGGCCCGCTTTTATGCGTCCACGGACCACTGCCCCCTCTTCGTTCCGTTGCAGCGGCGGTGGACGGGGTATTGGTTGACGCGGGGGAAGGGGGCCAGGACAATGGCCTTTCGTGGTCGACTCGGGGGCCAATAAATCGTAACGATGACCAGGGAATAGGGCGCCCGACCTTTATCGGACCACTCCCTCTTTCGACCCTCCTCCTCCAGGTCCTGCCTGCTCTCCACCCTGTTATCCTGTCTCAATGAGATGAATAAAGGTTTCGCTGTGAAACGTAATTGTCGAGGATTTAAATAATTGCCGGGCTATATGTTTCGGTCGCTGCCGTCCGATCGGGCAAATTGGCCAATGATTTCAGGCTTGGAGTCTTCCTGCCCGCACTCCTCTCCCCAGAAGTCACTCCCCCTTCCCCGCCTTTGACAAGTTTGCTCGCCAACAAAGGGAAAACTCGAGGATTGATCATTAATATCCAGAGGAGGGATTCATCCCGGGAGCGTCCATTACGCACTCCTTTGAATATCTAAAACCGAATGAAGATGGGTTGAAGGAAGGGACCTCGAGTTGGAAAAGGGATCGTTTTCTCTGGCGCCAAGTCTCAACACTACTCAGGAATTCGTTGGATGAATGTGAAATATTTCGATATTTATATTCTGAAATCAACTTTTTAAGCCATTAAAATAGATTGAATATGCGGAAAAATGATGCAGATGACTGATTTGCATTCAGAGAATTTTCTAAGTTTATCCGGCGCAGGGACGAGACGGTGAAGGTAAACATAATCTTCGGAATGGTTTTTTAAGGAAAGGTCGATAAGGCATCTCGGCGATTGATATGGTATTAGGGTGTAATAAGAAAGTGTCCCCCAAATTTTGTTAAAAGCTAAGAACTTTGAAGTACACCTAGGTGCTTAGCCCTTTGCCGATCGTGCCTTGGAAGATAAACGTGACTTTACTAAATTTTATGTAAAGAAAAAAAGAGGTCAGTTTGTTTTTTAATACAATGAAATAAGGCAACACTGATGTTAACGAATGAGTATACTGATAGATTTTGATGAGTATACAGATAGATTGGAATGCCTATTGACGTCACAGCTTGAAATCTCAATGAAGTGTATTGTGTCAGATAAAATGTTGGGTGGTTGATATTATATAGTATTTCAGTATTGTTGTCATTCTAAAATTCTTTCACCCCATGAAATCTACCTCTTCTTTTCCGTTGTAGCATCTGGCATTTCTATGGAATAATATATATCGATATAAATTTTTATGTGGAAGGGAGTGATGAAGTTTGAATTTGAATAATTTATGAATTTTTTAAATGTTTTTTCGAAACATGTGAGCCTTTTAGATACCATTAGCAATGTAAATATTCAAACAAACATATGAAACCCTGCCTTTGATAAGATTTTAACTGATGTGCGCCGCGATAAGTTCATTTTGAGCTGGTAAAAATTGAAAAAAATTGGTAAAAGTGAAGCAGTATTCCCGGCCGATAGGTGATCATTGACATTTTGATTGACTTTGCTCGGACCATTAATATATTTTGGTGTATAGGGATGCATATGCAAGGACATTTTAACTCACCGACTTTGCATAATATAAAGTCAACCAATATTTTAAAACGGAAGCATCCACACTATGCAAATAGTAAACCCCAATTTAAATTATTTAATCAATTGTGCCATGATTTTGTATGAATATAATTTTAAGGAAAATCGGACGATCTGATCACGACCGTGCGTAAACGACGCACGGTCACGACCCAAGCTCATAAACTACCTCTGTGGATACGTGAATGTCGCGTTATGTGTTGATATTAAGGCACTACTATAGCATTTGGCGTTTTGGTTTTATATTCATGGAAAATAATATTCAGAGGCAAGGGCCGAGTTTTTATTCTACATTCACGGGCAAATGCGCATCATGTAATTGGCAGTGCATCTGCGTACGAGTGAATGAATCAATGGCCGATAACATTGAATGCTGATCTCGCAAATATTACTTTGTAGTTTAAAGCTGTTATAAATGGCGTCGCTCTAGTTTAGGTGATTGAAAAAAGAAGCCGAACACAAATGGAAGCAGCACAATCGCTTGCGTCCCATGCCTCTGATCTTCCCGAACATGCTTGCTTCACTTAAATTAATTATCAGCTTCACTTGGATTAAAATAAGAAAGCCATCGCGTTATCTAATTAACCTTTTGCTGCTGAAATTTTATGAAAAAATATCTTTAAGCTGAATTGAAATCACCTAATTCATAATTTTTGTCAATAATTCATAGAATCTTAAATATTTAAAATGGAGGTTTTGGAACGTCCGTAGCAACTATTTAATTCTAAGCACTGTGAAAAATTACAATTTCTCTCTTCATATATTAGGGACTTCTGTTGGTCTTCACGCTGCCCTTCCCTTCTCTCATCCCGCTCTAGCAACGCTCTCCCTCTCTATCTACCTCGGACTTCAACATGCAATTAACTGTCAATGTTTGCTCCCACCTTCTCTGCCTTTTTCGGCTTTCCTGTCTAACTTCCGCTCTTCACCCAAACCTCCTTAAATCTCAACGCATGTTTTTCAATTTTTCCACGATAAAAATAAAGGGAAGGCATTATTTAGTGAAAATTTACAAGAACTCTTGCGAGTCAAGGGTGTAGGATGAATTAAACATTAAAGCATAAAAATATTTTTTAAGCAAGAACTTGTAAATGAAATGACAGTACATTCGTATTGTTGATAACTTGTTTCCAATCTTCAATGACATATGTGTGCCAAGAGTATTTGGTTTATGTTATTCTTTTAATAATTGATCTTCTTGGAACAAATGTAAGTCGAAAGCTAGTTGATTTCTTTTGTCTAAGGTGCAAGGTTAAGGTCTTATCCCTTGAACAAGCAACTGCAGAGTGTTAGAACCGCATCTGGAAGAGTAGATAGAGGCATGAGTGACAGCTGGGGACATTTGATTCACCTGAAAGCGGTGAAAAAGAGGAGAACATTTGGAAGGTGAGAGAGGATAAGCGCTAAGATGGCCATACCCAAGTATCTTTAGAGTTTGAAGGACGAAATGCACTAGAGTTACCTCAAGTACGAACCGGATTTATATGTTGAATAATATTTGCCAGTGGCAGGAATCGAACCGAGTCGCTTCATATCCGAGTCAATTTTATATACAAATTATTACCTCCATCTCCCTTCTTATGCACGTGTATGTCAGAGAAAAACGTACTGGTAGGTTTAACCCATAACCTAGGGAAAAACCAAAACTGCTGGGTCTCTGGTTTTATGGATGGGCACCGCCTAGCGATGACTCAGTTGCTAGTACTTTCTTAAATTTACACCACATTTTCAAAATATAAAGATTAAAATCTAAAGAGAATATAAATTCATAATCGACCATTGCAAAAGATGCCATTCAGAAGTAGCAAATCTACGGTATAAGCCTATTATACTATTTATTATATATAATAGCTATAGCATATAAATTGCCAGTGCCCAGTCATTTGTGGCTTCCGAGAATATATTAGATAAAGTACTTAAAAATTAATTGCGGACCAGGTTTATAATGTACTACGCTTTCTTTAGGCAAAAAAATTATTACGGTGCCGCCTTGCATACGTTTTACACTTTTTACAGGTAAATTAACTGTAACCAGGGCTGTCAACAAATACTGGTATTTGAAAATGAAGTAACTCGGAGATAAGTGTGTTGGAAACCTGGCGATCAAATGTTTTTTGCTGAGAAATATATTTTTTGCACCTGTTCCAAATTCCTGCTTGCTGTTTGATGGTTGGCAACCCTGATCTCCTCCCCGCCCCGTTATTCTCAATCTCCCTTTTGCTATGTTTGCCCCTCCATTGTCTTGATATTCAGGTCTCGCCTTTCGGAGCTGTATTCGGCGATAAAAGCGCAGAATATATGTGGCCGCCCGGACGGAGCCGGTGGGTGGATTAGGACAGTCTCAAATATCGTGGACCTTACAATAAGACGTATTTTATTACCCAGAGCCGATACATATACGACGGCTCGTATATCGCGCGTCGACGGCGCGCGATTGCCCCCCCCCCTTCTCCCTTCCCCTCACCCCCTTCCGCAACGTGAGGCCATCACTATGGCCGTCTACGTGCGTGTGACCATGGCCCTCCGCTGGATTCAATGGAATAAAAATCGTCGCTCCACGGGAGACGCTCTCGCTGGAAAACTGTTGACGACGCACGGACGAGCTCGCACATATATCAGAGAGCACGTACCTCGTCTACAAAATGGACATTTATGCATGCGGGACGGTAACTCGTCCTTCCCCGCTGATGTCCTCATTTGACTCGCTGAAATAAAATAAATGCCCTCGTGAGTCTATTGCACATTGTTTTTATCGTGTTTTTTCTGCATAGCATTTTGTGTTAGGACAATTGTCCGAATTAATAATGGGTGGGTAAACGTCCCACATGTTGTATACCTGTATTTAGGGCAGGAACGGTGATTTAGCAGTGAAGGTTAAATAACAGCGTATTAATAAGCTTAGTTATTACCAGTAAATTAACTAGGGGTAACGAACTCATTTACTATTACTCACCAATTTCCCCTCCATTCGCTCGCCGTTCTGCATCGTATCATCAACTTACTAAGATTTCACGTTCCTAAGTTCTTCGCTTCAATTCGCACTGTTCATCCCGCTAATAATGCCTTCAGAAAGCTGTTCTTTTTATTGAAACGAGACGCATAATGTTCCATTTATATTAAGCATGCTTCATGCAGTCTTCGTGCAAGTCCCACTCTTAACAGATTTGACCCTTGATCTTTGAGTATATTTATTTTCAATACAACCACCAACCTCATATTATTACCGGATTTAATTGATTTCTTATTTTTTGGAAGTTCATATTTCACTTTATATAAGTTTTCAAGCTAAAGTGTTTCATCAAGAGTCCGTTTTATAAATAGAGCTCTATGGTCTTTTTTTAACAATATTTTGTGTTAAAACATGAATATACAAACAGCTATAGCAGTTTTGTGCCATTTATAGTATAGCTATTATACTTATATTTATTTATTTATTTTAAAAATTGTTCACATACAGCAGTAGCGCCATTTTACAGTGAAAAATATAGCAAACATGAAACAGGACAAAAGACAATAACAACATAACAATAACAACGAGAACCAAGCATGGACCGGGGAAAATTTTAATTTACTGAAAGGTGGGATAAAGCTTGGGTGGCGAAGTTGTTGCATATTAAATTGAAAACTCAGGTATCGTTGGATATGGAGTAACAGTTTAAATACTTCGCACTAATAGCAAAGTGGTACACAAGGAAAAAATAGGACTTGAAAGTACTCTCCTGAGAGTTTAATAAGCACTTCAAGAATTCCATCATGGAGTTAGCTTGATATATTTTTTAACACCTTTGAACCTTCTAGAAAGAATTTTATCACTGCTTCGTAAAGATGAATTTACTTAATGATAGATCTCTTTAGAATGAAATTCTAGAATGAATGAACCTTCTAGAAAGAATTTTATCACTGCTTCATAAAGATGAATTTACTTAATGATAGATCTCTTTAGAATGAAATTCTAGAATGAATGAACCTTCTAGAAAGAATTTTATCACTGCTTCATAAAGATGAATTTACTTAATGATAGATCTTTTTAGAATGAAATTTTCTTCCACTTAATTTGTTAGTTTATTTTATTAACTAAATATTTTTTGAGCATGGTCACTTCTTCCTGGAAAGCTGATTGTTTTTCCCCTTGGGAACTCGCACCAAGCAGTCTCATTCTCTATCGTTGAGTGCATTTGACTTGGTCCCTCCCACGGAACAAAGGCACAAGATATTCGCCGAAATAATTTTTCTCTCATATCCTCTTTAAACATTTCTCGTCGTTCCATGCTCTTTCTTCGTTGCCTTAATAAGTAAGAGTGGAAATAATGAACAAGGCTATATATTTCTTTTTCATGGAGTTAATAGTATTATAAATATTCTGATTTGACTCGCAGAGCCATCTTAAAGGGCAAAGCATGTTTTCTGTTGCGGAAAAGTGCTGTCGTCCGCTTCTTATTAACATTCATTGATTACAATCAAGCCAAGCGACTACGAAAACGGACGAAACATTTGCGTAAGGTGTTGGACCTTAAAAAAGGAAGCGCCCGGAGTTGTTGATCGCGGCCGATACATCGCATATATTTCAACAAAATCTTATCTCCCTCAACTTTACATTCCTATCCGTAACGCTGACGGCCCATCTCTGAAATGAAATTAACAAGATGTCATATTCCAAATAATACACAATGATAGGTTATTTATTTATATTTTGTCTCAAAAATTAATGATCCATCAGGCGTAGTGTGTGGATAAGACATTTATGAAACTTAATGCTACAAACGTTGTTAGAAAGGTCAGTAGTTTTGAGTGCTAATGAAGGTCATAAATTTTCAACTTCGATATACGGATACAGATTAGTAAGCAATAGGAAAAAAGCTTGTAAAGTATTTTTCATAGTCCATTTATGGTTGGATTTTTTTCTTTAAGTGAGAAATAAAGTTCATTTAATAATTTGTTCAATGATTTTTAAATAAGTACAATATTTATCTTTCTGCCGTTTTCCGCATATATGTACTCTAGGTAGTGCAGATAATCTCTGATGTTGTGTTTACATCTCCAGATTTTTTAAATTCTTCTTCTTTAGCCGCAGCGAATAAAAATCTTTATACAAGTATGAGGAGGCTTTACTATTCTCTATTAAATACTCATTCACATATCATCGGTGCTGTTCAATGTATATGTGGAGGGAACGATGGAAGTGGCTTAAGAGGAACTGGAGATAGGAATGAAAGTCGGCGGGCACTTCGTAAAATCAGTTAGGTTTGCTGATGAACTTTAATTTATCCATTAGCTAAGGGGATGCAAGCAGTTTTATGCGTACTAAGAATTCAGCGCAACAGGTAGGGAAATATTGAAACAAACGAAGGTTATTCGTTTCCAATGCAGAAAGGTACGAAGTTTAAGTTGGAATTTTTAAACTAGCAAGTGAAACAGTTTCCCTTTTTCGGAAACGTTGCCGGCCAAAGTGGTAAGGGTAGTAGGGACAAACAGGAAGAGTTGGTTTACGCCAAAAAAAATTCCACCATAAGATGGGTATTGATATCAGGAAAGTTGGATTAGGATGTCAAGAAAGGAGTCGTTAAAATTTTGATACTGAATTTGGCATTTATGACGCGGAAAAATGGTCGTTGAAATAATTTGTCCGGAGAGGATTTGATGACTTTGAAGTGTGGGTTTGGAGACGGATGGAGAATGTGGGCATAATGGAAATATGAAGTGCGTGGCGTGTTAGGGATGAGTTTGTTGGAAGAAATCTAAAGAAGGCAGGATTAATGAAAACAGCGTTTTTATTGGCCATTGGATATTGGAATCTGTAATACGTTGGAGGACGATAGGAAAGCAGGTCAGTTGTTTTGGAGTTTTGCCCTATTTTATTGTGAAATTTCAGATTTAAACTTCATTCATATACATATAAACCGTTTTATATGTATTTATGGCCATATTTCTTTCATGTGATCCCATGGTATTCGTTTAAATCGCCTTGGAATAACCTCTGTACAGTTTCAAAGTTACGTTGTCCAATGACAAGCTATGAATCATCCGCCTATTCCGTGATCTTAGAAAAATTCAACAGCTTGTTCTCATTATTCTCATAGTATCGAATAGTAATGATCTAAAATTGATTCTTGCGATTTACCTCACTAAATGCAGTGAATTCAAACTTCAAAAGTCCTTTGCTTGGAATCATCTTCAAAGGGTTTGTTCTTTTTATGTACAGTTTATTGTATAATGCAACGTTATACAAAGTTTCTAAAGCTTTAGGAATCTATGAAATACTAAGACATGATTCCCATTGGAGGTTGTTCATAAAATGGATAAAAAAAGCAACATAATATTTCTTAAGTTATGTAGCATTTTAGCTTGTTTCCCCTTCTGCCCGCATTGTATAATACTCCCTGGCTAAATCTGATGCTTCTGCTGGATCCCTAATGTTAGCCCAATGTCCTCGTGAGGTAACCAGTTTACCACGGAAGGGAACTGCAACTTAAGTGTCACACATAACAAAGATGTGCCTACAGCCCATAAGTACTTGTGGAGAATAAAAAATAGTGGAAACGCCTTAAAAATTGATTTACGGGTCCCTGAAGCTGGCCCTAAACAACTGTAGAGACTTGGCATTTCTTTTACAAAAGATCTTTAGGGTGTCTTTCGAAATGCTAGGGTAGGTGGCTGCTTCACTAAAATAGAGAGCCCCAGGCTGCTTCCCATTCCCCACAATACTCCGCAACAAAAACATCAAGGCCTGGTGAAAATTAACATGAGAACGAGCTCGCAATTCCCTGTAAAACATATAAGGTGACTTTTAACTATGTACAATAGCTGATATGATGATTTTTTGCTCATTTGATGATTTTAGATGCTCGTAAAATTTTGGCCTTTGCGGACTGTTTTGAAATGTTACATGTCACTTGTTCAGAATTTTGAAGGTTCAACGGCAACTTTAACACTGAATGAGCCGTACGGCATCCTAGCCGTATGCCAGAAGAAGCAACTCCTACCGCAATGCCCGATCTCGCACGAACAGTGTTCATAAGCAGTGGTATGAAGAATGTATTCCCAGTTCCACCAGGGGCATCCAGGAAAATTAAGCCACCATTTCCATCATCAAGTGCCTTCATTGAGAAATCATACACTTCCTTCTGCTGGGGGGTTCAGCGGGGGTACATTCGTTTAAACTGATTGGTCTGATTCATGTCGATCATATTCCTATACTCTATCCAATTCTAAATTAAACGCATCGTTCATTCCACGATCTGGCGCTGGCATCCCTAAATTCACTAATAAACTGCCGCACATGAGGTTACACATGTCCTTAATCAACAGCAAAGTGTGGTTATGCATCTCCTCATTTACATCAATATCGACATTTCTTGAACTCATACGCATCGAAAAATTTCTTATGGCTTGTTATCCTTGTATTTTGTCCACAGGTGATGTGGATTGGATGCGAAGCATGTTGAAAGGATGATAACAAATAATGTGCGTATCTGACTTGGTGATGCAGAAATAGTTGCTTCAGCCGTTGTCGTATCCCAACAATTATCGTTTTAAAGCAAATTGAGCTCTTGACAGGCAGTACGAAATGTTGGGCACTCTATACAACTAACAGTTCGTAGTGATTCGAACGATGTTGGCCCTCGAATATTCACCAATAACAGAGCATTCATCATAACTGTGTTCAGGTAAAATAAATATGGTCATGAGCATGAGTAGGACCCAAATCCGGATAACCAGGAACCGCGTCACCCAGCTTCCGACGTTGAAAAATCTTCGATGAAGCGATACGATACGATACGAAAGTTTTACGATATTTTAATGATTATTCTGCTATTTTGTGCTGAGAAGAATCCATAAAACCAAATACAATTAAAATCGACGATACAATACTATGTATCTACGATATTTTAATAGTTACTCTGCTATTCCAGCCTGAGAAGAATCCAAAAAAACAATATAATTAAAATCGACGATCAGGTACAATATTTTCCGATACGATATCACAATACGAAGCTTCAATACGATACGATAGTTACATAGTTATCCTACTATTATGGGCTGAGACAATCAA
This sequence comes from Hetaerina americana, assembly GCF_022747635.1. Lineage (NCBI taxonomy): Eukaryota > Metazoa > Arthropoda > Insecta > Odonata > Calopterygidae > Hetaerina > Hetaerina americana. The sequence goes on from NW_027287538.1 coordinate 82,208,251, forward strand.
ATAAACCTATTATTATGAAAATAGACGATATGATATTATACGATACGACATAAGTATACCATACTTTTACGATATTATAATGGTTATCCTGCTATTCTTCGCTGAGATGAATCGAAAGAACCAAATATCATTCAAATCGACGATACGATACGATACTTTTACGAAATGTTAATTCCTGCTATTCTGGGCTCAGTTGTATCGAAAAATCCAAATATCATTAAAATGGCGTCACGAACACAATTTATGACTTTCTTTTCTTTATACACACACACACACACATATATATATATATATATATATATATATATATATATATATATATATATATATATATATACATACATACATCCCTCCCCGGACTACAGCCTTGAGGTGGTGGAAGGGCTTGCGCGTTCCGATGACCCTTAGAGCTCTGCTGGCGGGGGTAATAATTATTGCTCCTGGTAGGGTCACCCATGCCAGATAGGTTGAAGGTTAGGAGCCAGACGAAAGGTAGTCCACGCAGCGTCTCAGTGAGGCGGCTGCAATGGCGTCTGACCCCAGTGGGGCGGCCAGTAAGTGGTGGTGTCACGTTAAAAACACTATTGAGGAAGGCAACGGGAAACCACCTCAATTATCATTCCCAAGATTTACATGATAGACAAAACAGAGATTTTTAGTCCTGGAAACTACGGGCCTCGGCCCAATGGGCCGTGTGTCGTACCCGGCAGCGGGGGAGGCAAGGCTTCCGCGGTCGTCATTCCACGAAACCCTTGCAAGAGAAAACAAGCAGCAGCAGGACAGAAAAGCGTCAGGAAAAGAAGACCGAATTAGTTAGAATAGGAACGTGAAATGTTATGACAATGATGAGGACAGGGAAATTGAAGATTGTTAAGCGAGAGATGTCAAAGGGAAATGCTGATAATTTAGGTATATGCGAGGTGAGATGGAAGGATAGCGGGGATTACTGGAGTGATCAGCATAGAATAATATACAAAGGCGGGGACGAGAGCCAACGAGGGGTTGCGATAGTATTAAATAAAGAGGTAGGAAGAAGCGTAGTCGATATAGATCAGGTAACAGATAGATTATTACTAATCGAGATAAAAGCAGAACCGACTAACTTGGTTATTATTCAGGTAATACATGCCACCGAACAACCATAAGGAAAAAGAGATCGATAGGATATACGATCAGTAAGAGGCCATAATCGCGTGCGTTCCCGCAGGGAAACATTTGAGAGTGATGGGGGATTGGAATGCGACGGTAGGCGAAGGAAGAGATGGTGATGAGGTGGGGGACAACGTTTTAGGCACGAGGAATGACCGCGGGGAGAAAGCAGTTGAGTTCTGCAGGAGACAGGGGTTAGTCATCACCAACACTTGGTTTAGACACCACAAAAGACGCAGGTATACATGGAAAATGCCAGGTGACTGAGAAAGGTATCAGCTAAATTATATCCTGGTAAGACACCGGTTTAGGAACAGTGTGATGAATTCGCGCAGCTTCACGGGAGCGGATGCGGACTCTGACCACAATTTAGTTGTTATGAAATGTAGAGTCCGCTTCAAAAAGATAAGGCAGGGCAAGGCGAGTTAGAAAATGGAATGTAGAAACATTAAATGGTTTGAAAAGAAAGGAATACCAACAGGCGTTAGAGGAAATCATGGAGGATGGTAAAGAGCAACGTACTATGGAAGAAAAAAGGGAGAGTATCAAGAAAGGGTTGTCTAAAGCCGCAAAAGACACTATTGGAACCGCTAACGCTAGAAGGACAAGGAAACCAAGAATCACGGATGAGATGATTACAAAGATGGATGAGCGGCGAAAATGGAAGAATGTAAATAGAGAATCGGGCAAAATGAAGTAACAATAATTAAACAATAAATTGAGGTGGCAACAAATAAAGCAAAGAAGCATGGTGGAAGACGCAGTGCGAGGATATGGAAAGTCTGCAGAGGAAGGGTGAAATCGGTGCGCTGTACAGCAAAGTTAAATCGTTATCGGGAAGTAAGAAAGAAAGATCTATGCGAACAGTTAGAGATAAGGCGGGTAAGGTAATAGCTGACGCAGGAAAGATCCAAGAGAGATGGAAGGAGTATATAGAAGAACTGTAAAGTAAAGAACTTAGACCAACAAAGTAGGACATGAAAAAGAATATGATGTAGAGAAAGACAGCTTAGGTCCAGGCATACTAGACAATGTCATAGAAAGGGCATTAAGGGAGATGAAACTAAATGAGGCCGTGGGGGTGGATATAATTCCCGCGGAACTATTGAAACGTTTAGGAAGATTTGGGAGGAAGAGACTTAATGGGCTGATTCGTAGTATTTATGAGGAAGGAATCTTGCCGGAAGACTTTGTGAGATCAGTTTTAGTCCCTATTCCGAAAAAGGTAAGGGCTACATCATGTGAGGACTACAGGACAATAAGTTTGATATGCCACGCAGCTAAGGTAGGGCAAATCATTACATAGGTGATGATCAGTTTGGGTTTAGGAAGGGGAGAGGTACGCGTGATGCCATTTCAGTCATGAGATTATTAATCGAGAGGAATATAGAACACAACCAGGAGGTATTTGCCTGTTTCGTAGATTTCGAAAAAGCGTTTGATAGAGTGAATTGGGAAAAACTAATGAGTATATTGCAGAAAATGGGAATAGATTGGAGAGAATGGAGGCTAATCCGCAACCTGTACATGTCTCGGACTGCTCTGGTGCGGGTGGGAAGCGGGGAGTCGGGATGGGCACTGTTAGGAAGAGATTTAAGGCAGGGTTGCCCATTATCACCGTTGCTGTTCAACCTGTATGCAGAGGAAATGATCAAAGAGGCTTGGAATGAACTCGAGGTAGGAATGAAAGTGGGCGGGGAATTCGTAAAATCAGTTAGGTTTGCTGATGACCAAGCTTTAGTTTGTCAGTCAGCCAAGGGGCTGCAAGCATTGCTGAGTGAATTGGAAATTCAGTGCAACAGGTATGGGATGAGAATCAATATTAATAAAACAAAGGTTATGCGATTTTCTAGGAAGAAAAAGGCTAAGCTAAACATTAAAATAGGGGGGGAAAAACTAGAGCAGGTAGAACAGTTTACGTATCTTGGAAGTGCTTTTGACCAGCGCGGTCGAAGTAGTAGGGACGTAAGGAGAAGAATTGCGCTAGGCAAAGAGGCTTTCACAAGGAGGAGTGAGTTGATGACAGGGACGTTGAGTAAGGATGTTAAGAAAATACTCGTAAACACTTTGATATGAAGCGTAGCTATTTACGGTGCGGAAACGTGGTCATTGGAGCAGGAGGATAGACGAAGATTGGAGGCTTTTGAAATGTGGGTATGGAGAAGAATGGAAAAGGTGAAATGGACTGAGAAGAAATCAAATGAGGAAGTACTTGGCATGGTGGGCGAAGAGAGGGGTTTGCTGGGAGAAATGCTATGGAGGCAGGAAAAGTGGATGAAGGGGGTGTTGACCGGCAGTGGGATGTTGAAGGCTGTGATAGAGGGTAGAATGTTGGGCAAAAGAGGAAAGGGAAGGAACAGGATAGGGATGTTGGACGGGATGAAGGGAGGAAGAAAGTACTCAGAGATGAAGAGGGACCTGATATAGAGTAGGATGATGAGTTTTGTGTTTTGTTAGGAGTAATAAAATATTTGTTTGGTAGTTGTGTCCATCCAAAAACCTACCTTAACCGGTATATTACCTTAAAAATATACATACATATATATTTATATACATATAGATACATACATATCCCTCCCCGGACTACAACCTTGACGTGTTGGATGGTCTTGTGCGTTCCGATCACCCCTAGAGCTGTGCTTGGCATTGGAGCCGCCTCACTGAGGAACAGACGCTGCGTGGACTACCGTTCGTCTGGCTCCTAACCTTCGACCTATCTGGCATGGGTGACCCTACCAGGAGCATTAATTATTACTCCCGCCAGCACGGCTCTAGGGGTCATCGGAAAGCACAAACCCTTCCACTACGTCAAGGTTGTAGTCCGGGGAGGGATAGATATGTATACATATATATATGTATATATGTTGGTCGCGGTAGACCAGTGGGTAGAGCGTTGGACTGCTGGCCAGAGGGTCCACAGACCTGTGGTAGCCAGTATGAGTGCACCGGCGCATAAATTATCCTTCACTCTAAATTAAGTCTTTCGCCAACTCTCTGATTTTAAACCGAAATTCAGTATAAGAAACTCGCTTTCCTTAGTGGAACAGCTCCAAAACTTTACCCTACCCCCGAACGCGAAGTTAGTTTCATTTGATGTCTAAAATCTTTTCCCCTCCATTCCGAAACAAGAGGTAATATCTTACGCCCACGACATCCTTTCCAATGCGTATGTAGAGTGCTCGATAAACACACATGCAAGCTACTGTATCTTTGTGTTGACCAAAACTATTTTTTGTTCAATGGAGGGTATTACAAGCAAAAGGAAGGATTAGCCATGGGCTCGCCACTCTCGCCACTCTCCCCGAAATTTTTATTGATAGATTAGAAGAAATAATTTTTAATTCTAATGAAAAACTTTTGGACAATATTCGATATTGGTTCAGATATGTCGATGACATCCTATGCTGTTGGATAGGGAGCAATAGACAATTAGAAAAATTCTTTCAGTTCCTAAACACAGTGCATAATTCTTTAAAGTTTACCATGGAGCCAGGAGTCGATGGGAGAATAAATTTCCTTGACCTGACCATCGATTTCCAAGAGAATTAACACGTGTTTGGGATCTACAGGAAACCCTCTTATACTGACTTGGTGATTCCCGCAGATTCATGCCACCCCATTTCCCATAAATTAGCCAGCTTCCACTCCATGATTAATAGGTTGATCAAAATCCCCATGCCTAAAGCACATTTTGACCACGAACTAAATATTATTAAACGTATCGCCGTCAACAATGGCTACAAGGAGGTTTTGATCAACTCCTTACTCCGGAAGAAAAGGACCAAGCTTGCCACTAACATAACAACCTCCCTACAAATGGTACGGGCCACGGATACCCGAAAATGGTGCAAAATCCCCTTCATCAACAACTCATCATACCATCTAGCGAATGCACTTCCGAAGGACAAATTTAGAGTCTCTTTTTATACCCCCTTCAACATATCGAAACTCCTCTGTAAATACAAGGATACTATCGGCAATACTAGGAAAAGTGATGTGTATGCCATACAGTGCGAGTGTGGTGCCATATATATGTGGGCCAAACAGGTAGGAATTTCTCCACCCGAATAAAAGAACACGAGAAGTGCACGATTTTAGGCAACACCACATCTATGATCGCCAAGCACTTACTCGAGAGTAACCACACCTGTGAATTTAAATTAAAAGTGCTTCATGTGTCAAATAAATGCAGAAAATTAGACGCGTTGGAAAAATTAGAAATTGTCCAACGAGTTAAGAAGAAAACCCCTCTTCTCAATGACATGCAATTCACTTCGTCCTCCCCCCTCCTTTCCATCAACTTTCGTCAGTAAACTTTGACCACGCGTGACACACAACCACCTCCTTCCTTGAGTGCTTTCTCCTCCCCTCCCCCCTCCAGTGTGTGAGTTAAGTGGGGGTATTCCACCACCACTCTTCCAGAAGGGCCTAATCCTTGGCCTCAAAACCCAGCCCGTCTACTGGTTCCGTCCCGGCCATCGATGGTTTATTGGAGACACGCCATCCACCCAACAGGATCACTTCGAACCCTAAAGACTATATATACTGTGTGTGTTTTTTAACAAGGTCAATACGCTGTTTCCGCTATTTCTTGTAAATGTCTCCCTTGTCTTTCCCTTCACCCCCTTCCCCTCCTTTTCCCCCCCTCTCCAAACCCCCCCCTCGTTTCCTACAACGCCCTCTCCACCCCTTCCGGAAGGTATATAAGCTTGAACACAACTTCAGTTGGTTACCTGATGATGATGTAATACATCGAAACCCGGGCGTAAATAAAAATATTTTTATCAAGTGGAAAAGTGCTACGATCAGTTATTCATTATCAAGAAAGGGTTGTTTAAAGCCGCAAAAGACACTATTGGAACAGTTAACGCTAAAAGAACTACAAAACAATGGATCACTGATGAGATGATTCCAAAGATAGATGGGAAGAGAAAATGGAAGAATATAAACACAGAGTTAGGCAAAATGAAGTACAAAGAATTAAACAATAAATTGAGGTGGGCAACAAATAATGCAAAAGAAGCTTAATGGAAGACGCAGTGCGAGGATATGGAAAGTCTGCAGAGGTAGGGTTATATAAGTGCGCTGTATAGCAAAGTTAAATCTTTATCAGGAAGTAAGAAAGAGAGATCTATGCTAACAGTTAGAGATAAGGCGGGTAAGATAATAGTTGACACGGAAAAGGTACAAGAGAGATGGAAGGAATTTATAGAAGAAATGTATAATAAAGAACTTGGACCAACAAAGTTACACATAGAAAAGGAACATCATTTAGATTAAAATAGCTTAGGTCCAGGCAATAAGGCAGCCGGGGTGGATACCATTCCTGCGGAACTGCTGAAATGTTTAGGCACATGTGGGAGGAAGAGGGTATATGGGCTGATCGTAGTATCTATAAGGAAGGATTCAGGCCGGAAGACTTTGTGAGATCAGTTTTATTTCCTATTCCGAAAATGGGAAAGGCTACATCATGTGAGGACTAGTGCAAAACTAGTTTGATATCCCACGAAGCTAAAATTGTTCTCAGGATCATAAACAAAGGATAGGGAGTAGGGCAAATGTTTGGGGGAATGCAAAGGCAAGGGCTACATCATGTGAGGACTACAGGACTATAAGTTTGATATGCCACGCAGCTAAGGTAGGGCAAATCATTACATAGGTGATGATAAGTTTGGGTTTAAGAAGGGGAGAAGTACCAGTGATACCATTGCAATAATGATTATTAATCCCGAGGAATATAGAATACAACCAGAAGGTATTCACCTGTTTCGAAGATTTCGAAAAAGCGTTTGATAGAGTCAACTGGGAAAAACTAATGAGTATATTGCAGAAAATACTACCATTTTGGAGGGAAAGGAGGCTAATCCGGAACCTGTGCATGTCTCAGACTGCCTAGGTGGGGGTGGGGAACCGGGAGTCCGGATGGGCAGTGTTAGGAAGGGGTGAAAGGCAGGGTTGCCCATTATCACCTTTGCTATTCCACCTGTATCTAGAGGAAATGATGAGAGGAGGAGGCATGGGAAGAACAAAAGGCAGGAATAAAATTGTGCGTGCAATCGGTAAAATCAGGTTCGCTGTTGACCAAGCTTTAGTTCGTTAGTCAGGCCAGGGGTTGCAAGCATTGCTGTGTGCATTGGAAATTTAGTGCGACAGATATGGAATGATAATCAATATAAATAACGCAAAGCTTATGCGATTTTCTAGGAAAAAAAGCCAAAGGTAAGCATTTAAAACATGAGGGCAAAAACTACAGACGATATATCAGTTTACGTAACTCGGAAGCGTTTTGGACCAAGTTGTAGGGCCATAAGGAGATGAATTGCGCTAGGCAAAGGGGCTTTCACAAGTAGGAGGGAGTTGATGACAGGAAAGTTGAGCAAGGATATTAATAATTGACTCTTAAAAACTTTGATTTGGAGCGTAGCTATGTACGGCGCGGAAGCGTGGTCATTGAAGCAGGAGGATTGACGTAGACTGGAGGCTTTTGAAATGTGGGTGTGGAAAAGAATGGAGATAGTGAAATGGACAGAGAAGAATACAAATGAGAAAGTACTTGGCATGGTGGGAGAAGAGAGGGGTTTGTTGGGAGAAATCCAATGGAGGCAGGTAAAGTGGATGACGGGGGTGTTGATCGGTAGTGGGACGTTGAAAACTGGAGCAGAGGGGAGAATTTTAGGCAACGAGGATAGGGCAGGAAAAGGATAGGGGTGTTGGACGGGATGAAGGGAGGAAAAAAGTACTCGGAGATGTAGAGTAGGCTGCTGAATTATGTGCTGTTGGGAGTAACGAAATATTTATTTGGTAGTTATGTCCGTCCAAAAATGTACCTTATCCGGTAGATGACGTAATCATAAAAAAATATATACTACCTTGATCAAAAAGTTCCCGGAATAACCACCGTGTGGCGCTCCCATCGTTCCGATTTGAGTTCTGTTTTTTTTGTTAAATTGGTACATCTGTTGTTGATATTCCCTTTAAATCTTAGTGTCATAACTTGACATTTGCAAAAGTTACGTAGCCAAGAGTACATCTATCTCTGTGTGTGTTGGCGATTTTTTACAATTTCAGAAATGGATTTAAATTTGCAACAACGATTAAATTTTGCGTAAAAAACGGATTTAGTGGCGCACGGACGTTGGAAATGTTGGAAAAGTGTTTCGGCAACGATTCTCTAAAAAAAACGGTCGTTTACCAGTGGCACGAGCGGTTCAGAAGTGGTCGTGAGTCAATCGAAGATGATGAACGCAGTGGCAGACCATCGACATCGAAAGTCGGTGAAAAAATTGATAAAGTAAACGAAATGTTGGTCAATAACCGCAAATTAACCATCAGAGAAATAGCGGAGGACTTGAACATTGCCTATGGATCCGCCCAAGACATTGTGGTTAATGATTTGGGTTTCCGTCGTGTAGCAGCAAAGTTGGTGCCAAAAGACCTCAATTTCATGCAAAAAAGAGACCGTGTTGACGTCGCAAAAGACATGATTTGCGAGGCTGAATCCGATCCCACATTCATCAAAAGGATCATTACTGGAGACGAGACGTGGGTTTATGAGTACGACACGCAATCCAGACATCAGGCAAGTGAATGGCGTTCACCAAATGAGCCGAGACCAAAAAAACCACGTCGTTTTCAGTCAAAAAAGAAGGCAATGCTGACGGTTTTCATGGATTACAACGGTGTAGTGCATCATGAATTTTTGCCAGAAGGCCAGACAGTAAACAAAGAGTATTATTTGGGCGTTACGAGACGTTTGCGTGAAGCAATTCGCCGAAAGAGACCAGAAATGTGGGCAGAAAACTCGTGGATTTTGCACCATGATAACGCACCGTCGCACAGTGCTATCATTATTCGTAATTTTTTGACGAAAAATGCAACAAATACCATCCAACAGCCACCGAATTCACCTGATTTGGCTCCCTGTGACTTCTTTCTGTTCAATCGAGTTAAAAAACCATTACGGGGAACGCGTTTTAGCAGCCGAGAGGAAGTAATGGAAAAATCGCAGGAAGCACTGATGGACATACCGAAAACCGAATATAAAAAATGTTTCGAGGATTGGATCAAGCGCTGGCATAAGTGTGTTGCAGTCGATGGGGATTACTTTGAAGGGGACAATATAGATTTAGATGAATAAACTTGTATTTTTAATTTTCTGAATAAATTCCGGGAAATTTTTGATCAAGGTAGTATGCAGGTTTCGTCCGGAAAATAAGTGTACTGAGCTCAAGAAAAAAAATTATTACACTTTTACATATATTAAGCTAATATTTCTCAAAATAGGACCCTTGTGAGTCGATACACTTGTTCCAGCGGCGTTCCCATTCCTGGAACGCTCCCGGAAGGCATTATCGGGAACCTCTCGAAGGCACGTCGTCACGGCCTCTTTGACGGCGTCCAAAGTCCCGTATCGCGTTCCTTTCAAACTCCTCTTTATCTTCGGGAACAGAAAGAAGTCCGGTGGTGCCAAGTCCGGGCTGTAGGGCGGGTGCGGCAGCGTTGCCACGCCGTGCTTGGCTAAGAAGTCCGACACGACAAGCGCGGTGTGAGACGGCGCACTGTCATGATGCAGCCGCCAGATGTTTTTGATCGCTGGCCGGACGCGGGCGACTCGTTTTCGAGTCGTTAATTGCTCCCTAATAATCTAGTGCACTATTGTTTTTGGCACATTACACTGCTCTGCTATCATCCGAACACTAAGACGACGATCAGAGTTCAGTACATGGCGAACTTTTCGCACATTTTCGTCGGTGAGTATCGTTGATGGGCGTCCAGGCCGTGGTTCGTCGTCGACCTCTTCTCTGCCCTCCACGAACATCTTGTGCCACCGAAAGATCATGTTTCTGGGCATGGCTGACTCCCCGTAAGCCTGGTTAATCATACCGACAGTTTCGGTAGACGATTTCCCAAGATTTACCGGAAATTTGATAGAATAAAGCTGCTCCAAAAACTTCGGCATCGCATTCCGTGACGTGGGTCGAGCGTGGAGGTTCGCGTTAACAGAGCTCCTCACTACACCACAGCTGAGAGCCGACTGCCTTTTTCAGCGTCGCCTGCCAACATACCCCCCTCCAATCGCAGCCTGTCAGAGCGGTGCTGGGCGCGCCTTGAGCGGCGGGAAAAAATCAGTACACTTATTTTCCGGACGAACCATGTATATATATATATATATATATATATATATATATATATATATATATATATATATATATATATATATATATATATATATATATATATATACATGATTTCGTTGAAGTAACGCGGAAGATTTGAGTACCAAACTTGGACTGCAACAAACAATGTAAAACAAATAAAAAGATCATTTACACACTTTTTTTATCATTTGGACGGAATTCAGCTCCGTCTTAATCGAAGGAAATAGATATATTCCATACATATATGATGACGATGCTTTTGATATTAAACCGGTTATTCATCAATAAATATAGTAACACGTTTACATTACTTTGTCATTTTGCAATGTGGTACAGGAAATAGGTTAAATAGAAACTAATGAATGTGTCCTTTTGGTTTTCCAAGACCAATAATCATTTATTTCATGGTGACATATCGAGAGATAGAACTTTAAGGCATTGTAATAGAGAAGTGTTTTTAGAGGATCCCTATTAATTTCGTATAGCGTTAACCGTTAATTTCGAAAGTATGCAATAAATAAAATAAATTAAAAAATAACTTGATAACTACCATGATTTCGTAATTATTTAATATTTACAAAAATATCTAAATTAACTAATAATTATGAATTCTTATTAATGCCATAACGATGAGACATGTTTAAATCCGCTCCCACTACTTTTTAATACATTATTTATAATTTTAGTGTTACTCTTAATGGTTATGAATGTGATCTCGGATGTGAGGAGACAAATTTGTTAAAAAATTGCTCAGGTCTTACATTCTAGTCACTAGATTAAGGAAGAGCCCGCCACATAGAGCGTTAGCGCAATAAGTGGTTAAATACCGTATATGCAGTGTGTACCTTTGTACAATGTGTTCCATATATATCTGTAGAGTACCTTAAGATTTGTTCATGATTCCTGGGGACTCTCTTCCGAGATGGTTTCCCCTTTAACAGCGGCAGATTCCCACCACCCTGTGCCGCGCGATGAACTGTGACGACCTGGCTATCAACATTTTAAGGGGTGGTTGTGTGCTGACAAGACAAGGAGCCGGGAGGCCCCCCGGCGGGGTTTCTCACACTCCAGTCGGTGAAGGGGGAGGAAACGGCAAAATGAAGTACACCGAGGGAAGGGTTGGGTTGGGCGATGCTGGCGCGATGGATGGCGGGGATGTGTGTGAGGGGGTGGTGGGAGTGGGGTGGTCGTAGGGCCACGCTTTCAGGGGCAGCTGCGGGATGGATTCGATGGATGGAAGGGTTCCGGACGGCCCGAGCGAATACATAATTCAGGTTTCGATAATAGATGGTGGCACGGTCGCACGGCGACGCTCCCGCCACCTCCCGGGTCTGGGGAGAGGTGTGGATTTGGTGGCGAGGGCTGAATGGCGGGTATTTTCACGCGGGGTTGGGTTCGCATAGAGGGTGGGCGGAGGAGTGGCTGTGCGGGGGGAGGGGAGGGGTCGAAAGGGCCCGGCTGTGTGCCTATTGTTTAGCACCTGCGATTTTTGCTCCATGGGCTCTGCCAGGGATAGCGCTAGCACATTAACAGTTCGGCGAATGTGCAGATCTCGCATTAAAGCTAACAGAAATAACGCAGTTTGCCCTGGGGATAGGGGCCTAAATTAAGTCTGAACTCTGAGCGTATTCGAAGTACTAGTTGTCTTATCCACTATTGCGAACATCATGTATAATCATTTATCCAATGCAAATCTATGTAATGCCTTGCTTGAGTTACGAGCAAAGTAAAAAACAAATACCCAATGTCTTTTTTTGACTTATTCGATTAGTGATATCAACAAAATTTGGTCCGTATTTCATTTTCTAAAGACTGACGTCACGGGTGTAAAACGTCTTAAAGATTAATTAACGGTTTAGCGCTGCTCAGCCATCTATCTAAAGCCTTTATGTTTCTTATTTTAGATCAATGTCATTACTTACTCTAGTTATATTATCTTCGGGGTATTCATCATTTGGAATATCCCCAGTTTCTGAAAAGGAACTACCGTGTTCCTTTATATATTTCCCTCAAAGACTCTGTTCATTTAGCCAATATTTTCCAAATATTGCCAGAAAGTTACACTCGTTGACATTAAATGTAAAAACTATTTGGAAACATGAAAAACAATCATTAAAAACACGCAATAAGTAGGCAGGTAATCTTCGGCGAATTAACCTTAGAATTAAAGTAAACACTTATTATAAAGTTATAAATTGATCCAACTTGATTTATGATTTATGCATTCCTCGTGAGAAATTTGCGAAAGGTAGGAAGTTCACGTCACAATAGAAGAGTGACTAGAAGAAATTGAGTTTAATATATGATTAAAAGATGACAAATTAGTAACTGTGGCAGGTAAGCCCTCATTTAATAAAAATAAAGGAGCCAATAAAAGCTAGGAACTTTCTTCCATTGTGATTGGGACAGAGATGCAATTCACTGGCTGCATCAGCAATACATTTAATCCAAAGATCAGCATATTGTAGCCCTCCATTCTCCTTTCTTTTTCCCAACTACCCTGGTGATGAACCTTGCGATTTCAATGTTTAAGATGAAGAAATTGGTATTATTTTTAGTCTGTCGCAATTATTTCTTTAAAAGCATGGATGCACTACAGGAAAGAACTAAAATAATAATATCACAAAATGTTAAATCAGACAGAAATTATGGCCTACGTTTCTAACTCTATCTCTTGTTTAATTAATACACGCTTAAACATTGCTTAAAACCTGGACATAATTCATTTATAAGTGAAATTATATCCTTTTATTGAGTGAGAATAATGCTTAAAATACATATACATCTATTATTTACTTGGATGAGGACATTCATTATTATTTTTAAGGTACTATATCAATATATATAAATAAATACATATATTTAAATATATTTTCTATATATTCATATAATACCAAAAAAATAATAATGAATGTCCTCATCCAAGGATATAATATTTTATACATATATATATATATATATATATATATATATATATATATATATATATATATATATATATATACATACATATATATATATATATATATAACACTTTTTGAAAGTCTCACAGACGTGAATAATAATGTATAACACTTAGCACTAGTGGACACAGACAAAAACACAGAAACACCCAAAAAAAGAGACTCACTATTTTTCGAATTTTCGGTGGTCGTTCCCACCTTTATCAAGAAAGAGAGGGACAGAACTCTTTATATATATATATATATATATATATATATATATATATATATATATATATATATATATATATATATAAACCATAAACACAGTAATCAACCCGAAGGTCGGTTTAGTAGGTGATGGTAGAGATCACCCAGTACTAAGCCCTATATGGCGTGTGAAAATTCACACATCAGGGTAGGGGGGCCAGTTCCTTTCCCTGTGCCGGTTATGGTTTCCCAGGAAGACCTGGTACCCGAAAAATCACTTAAACTTGGGTATATATATATATATATATATATATATATATATATATATATATATATACACATATATATACATACATACATACATACATACATATATATATATATATATATATTTTTTTTTTAAGGTAATCTACCGGCTAAGGTAGGTTTTGGATGGACACAACTACCAAACAAATATTTTCTTACTCCTAACAAAATACAAAATCCATCATCCTGCTCTATATCAGGTCCCTCTTCATCTCTGAGTACTTTCTTCCTCCATTCATCCCGTCCAACATCCCTATCCTGTTCCTTCCCTTTCCTCTTTTGCCCAACATTCTACCCTCTATCACAGTCTTCAACATCCCACTGTCGTTCAACACCCCCTTCATCCACTTTTCCTGCCTCCATAGGATTGCTCCCAACAAACCCCTATCTTCGCCCACCAAACCAAGTACTTCCTCATTTGTTTTCTCCTCTGTCCATTTCACCTTCTCAATTCTTCTCCACACCCACATTTCAAAAGCCTCCAGTCTACGTCTATCCTCCTGCTTTGATGACCACGTTTCCGCACCATACATAGCTACGCTCCATATCAAAGTTTTTACGAGTCTTTTCTTAACATCCTTACTCAAAGTCCTTGTCATCAACTCCCTCCTCCTTGTGAAAGCCTCTTTGCCTAGCGCAATTCTTCTCCTTACGTCCCTACTACTTTGACCGTTTTGGTCCAAAACACTACCGAGATATGTAAACTGTTCTACCTGCTGTAGTTTTAGCCCTCCTATTTTAATGTTAAGCTTGGCCTTTTTCTTTCTAGAAAATCGCATAACCTTTGTTTTATTAATATTGACTCTCATCCCATTCCTGTCGCACTGAATTTCCAATTCACTCAGCAATGCTTGCAGCCCCTTGGTCGATTGACAAACTAAAGCTTGGTCGTCAGCAAACGTAACTGATTTTACGAATTCCCCGCCCACTTTCATTCCTACCTCTAGTACTTCCCATGCCTCTTTGATCATTTCCTCTGCATACAGGTTGAACAGCCACGGTAATAATGGGCAATCCTGCCTTGCACCTCTTCCTAACACTGCCCATCCTGACTCCCCGTTTTCCACTCGTACCTGAGCAGTCTGAGACATGTACAGGTTGCGTTTTAGCCTCCTTTCCCTCCAATCTATTCCTATTTTCTGCAATATACTCATTAATTTTTCCCAATCCACTCTATCAAACGCTTTTTCGAAATCTACGAAACAGGCAAATACCTCCTGGTTGTGTTCTATATTCCTCTCGATTAAAAATCTCATTACTGCAATGGCAACACGCGTGCCTCTCCCCTTCCTAAACCCAAACTGATCATCCCCATCAATCAAGTAATCATTTGCCCTACTCTCTATCCTTTTGTTTATGATCCTGAGAACAACTTTAACTGCGTGGGATATCAAACTAATTGTCCTATAGTCCTCACATGACGTGGCCTTTACCTTTTTCGGAATAGGAACTAAAACTGATCTCACAAAGTCTTCCGGCCAGGTTCCCTCCTCATAAATACTACGGATCAGCCCATTTAGCCTCTTCCCTCCACCTTTTCCTAAGCATTTTAAAAGTTCCACGGGAATCTACGGCCCTATTTAGTTTCATCTCTTTTAAAGCCCTTTCTATCTCATTATATATATATATATACATATATATATACATAAATATATATATATATATATATATAAGTATATATATATATATATATATATATATACATAAATATATATATATGTGTATATATATATATATATATATATATATATATATATATATATATATATATATATATGCATACATATACATATATATATACATAAATATATATATATATATATATATATATATATGTGTATATATATATATATATATACACGAGGGTTATCCGGAAAGTAGTATCCGTTCGTGAATTAAAGACACAAAAGTAAATATTAACAAACATAAAAAATTTTATTTGAAAGAGGATACTTTAAACTACTTCTCAACATAATCTCCAAGCAAATTAAGGCATTTGTCATAACGTGTGACAAGTTTCTGTATTCCTGCTGCATAGTCCTTCGCCGCCAGCTCATTGAGATACGCGAGGGACCCATCTTGCACAAATTTTTGCATAATGCAGATGGTGTTTAACAATTTCATGAACAATTGTTCGAGAAACATTGGGAAAATGCTCACAGATGTCATCAATTGTGACGCGCCGATCGTTCCTCACGAATTCGTCAACTGAGCTCACCAGTTGGTCTGTAATGACAGACGGTCTCCCCGAACGCTCATCGTCGTGTGTGTTCCCCCTCCCCATGTTGAAGTTGCGACACCACCGCCGAACAGACGACTCGTCCATTACATTGTCTCCATACACCTCCTTTAATTGGCGATGAATATCACATGGGCGAACGTTTCTTGCATTGAGGAATTTAATCACTGCCCTCACTTCACAACTGGCGGCGTTCTCAATTTTTTTAAACATTGTAAACAATCACAGAAACAACACAGGCAATGCTAGCGTCACGCAACTTGGCTCAGAGAAGGCAGACAAGCCACTGAAGCTATCTGACCTCGTCCAGCGGCTACTCGCGTCGTCAGCACTTCATGCGGCACGAACGGGTACTACTTTCCGGATGACCCTCGTATATATATCTATATATATACATATATATACATAAATATATATATATATATATATATATGTATATATATATATGAGTATATATATATATATAAATATATATACTCATATATACAGAAGCAGATATAAGGAAAAGGAATAGGAACACACATAAAGGACGAGCACAATAGAGGTGGGGAAGGCGGAATCGAACGGATCACAAGAGTTAAAATATTTCCTTGACCGGGACTCGAACCTCGGATCTTTCCACTTGCCGGGCGGATGCTCTTAACCACTTGAGCTATCGAGGAAACGTAATTTACCCGGAGATCCGAGCGTCTAATATGTCGCCAAGCGCCCCGATTCTTTAGCCAAGAGACGGCGTCAGGGGCTGTTTCATCCACCAAAGGAGAAATACACGCGACACAAGAGGAAAGGTCCTTGGGTTGGTTAGAATTTATACAACATCATACAGGAAAGGAACAGTTCGTTTCGTGGCACGCATAGCCAGAAGAGAGAGATGAGCCACATTGGCCAAATACACATTCAAACACGAAATCCCGGCGAATAAATACTCATGCATATAGAAACAGATATAAGGAAAAGGGATAGAAGCACATACTATATAAAGGAGGAACACAATAAAGGTGGGGAAGGCGGAATCGAACGGATCACAAGAGTAAAAATATTTCCTTGACCGGGATTCGAACACCTGATCTCAATGTGGCTCATCTCTTTTTTCTGGCTTTGCGTGCCACGAAACGCACTGTTCCTTTCCTGTATGATGTTATATGAATTATAACCCAACAGCCTTTTCTCTTGTGTATTGTCTATTTCTCCTTTGGTGGGTGAAACAGCAACCTGACGCCATTCCTTGGCTAAGAATCGGGGCGCTTGGCGACATATTAGACCCACGGATCTCAGGGTAAATTACGTTACCTCGATAGCTGCCTCGATAGCAGGACGTGCCTGTGTTAACCGAGTGTCTAAAATTCGCCGGCGTCCGAGGCTTCGGCCGCCGGGGTTTGAAGAGCGGCACTGGCGGACTCTCTCGGAAATCGAGGTTCCGATCGTGTTTTGTTTCGAGCGGCGGTTGACCGCCTAGTTCATCAAGAAGCAAGCACTCTGACTCTCGACTTCTTCCGCCGGGAAGGCCGTACTTTTGTTTTGTTTAGTGGATCAAGACTGACCTTGACTCCTGGTGTAGAGCCTAGGCTCCTTTTTATTTGCTACCGCCGGGTGCGTGTAGCGGGGTGGGAGTGCACACGAGTGTTTTTTTTCTTTCTTTCTTGGAGTGCTTTCAGTGCGCTCTTCTTCTTTTTTTTTTGGCGCTGGCGTGCTCCATTTGATTTCTTTCAAAATGGTCGTACGTCGCGTAAACACGCTCGCCTTGCAAGTTGATGAGAAGGCGAAGCCCCCTACTCCGTTGGAGGTCCACCTCTTTACACTAGAGTCGCTGGGCCTCACACCCGAAGAGATTGTGGCGATCCAATTTGGATATAACCGCCATTTGGTATTCCTGAAGTGGGCAACTGAAGCTACTATGAAGAGGATTCTAGATAATGTCCCACGAAAACTACCGTTTCCATCCAAAAATGATCCGAGGACGACGATTACTATTGACGAGACCTCCGGTAGCCCTTGTAATGTCAGGGTTCTATTTCTCCCCGTGGAGACCCCATTGGAAGATATAACAAGCGAGATTCAACGTTTTGGAAAAATCCATCGCTCGTGGGAGAACAGGTGGGAGGGCGACTAGATGGCACGCGTGCTGACAGGTACGAGAATGGGGTGGATGACGGTCGAAAGAAATATCCCCTCGTACCTCCACATCGGCGGCAACCGGGCCATCAACATCTACGAGGGTCAGCGCCGCACCTGCGCCCGTTGCAACCAAGAAGGCCACGAGCGCAAGACCTGCCCTCGGAACCAGGGAGGGAAGAGCTATGCGGAGGCAATGTTTTTGGCCTCCAATCCGAACACCGCCGAGGAGATAGATGAGCCCGAGATGGCTGTGGAGGAGAGGGCGCGGTCCCTGATACTTATCGAGGGTGCGCCCCCAGCTGTTCCCGCCGAACCCCCGCATCCCCCTCCACTTGGAGGGAAATTTCAGAGGGAGCGAAAGTCGTCAACGGAAGAAAGGGATCCGAAGAAGAAGAGGACGGACGACATTGCACTGCTGATTTCGAACATCGATCAAGCTGCGGTCCCTACCAGCTCGGATACACACTCACGACCACCGGCTCCTATCTCCGTGACCCCGTCAAAAGAGGACAGATCATCCTGCGTCCTTCCTTTCTCTGGCCAAGCCAACGATGCGTTCTCCCCGCAATCCTTGCTTCACGGGCTTCCAACTCCCCGAGAATCACGGGTGACAGCGGGGGAGGATGTATCCGATTGCGAATGTCCCCCTTCCTCAATGGCGGGCCCCTCGATTACGGTATCATGAAAAATCAAGAAAGTATCACCGGACGAGGAAGTTGACACATGTACGAGCAAAACCTTGTCGACGTCAACAATCCCAGACATTCCATCGTCATTCTCCTTTGAGGACAGCCAAGGTGTCGACGATCTTCCCAGGGCTCCTCTAGAGGCGGACCAATACGACCGATCTCCTCTAATTTCTCCCGATGGGGCCCCTTCGGCAGAAGACCACCAGTCCGCCACCCCGCCCCCCCCCCTGAGGCCACCTCCTGGGCTGGGACGGCCCACAGCTCTGCTCGCTCGAACAGGGCCCCCCGTGGAATGCCGCCGAGTAACCAGCTCTTCGTAGAAACCACGGCTGGGTCTTCCTCTTCGGACGAGGTCGGAGGGGAGGTATGCGGTGACAACTCGAGACCTCGATCGTCGACCCGTCGGACGAAGCGTCCCGGGAAGCGGCGAAGCACTCGTTGCCCGGGTTCGAACCGCGACCGAAGCGACGTAAGCCATGACCAGGACTCTGGTAAGTGATGTCCGGTGCCCATAGCTATCCTCTCATTCCGCCAATGAATATTATTTAGCTTAATATTGCTGGTGTTTATAGCGCTTTAAAAATTGCAGTCCTCCAACGTTTTCTCCGCGACCTTAGGGCTGATGTAATCCTCCTTCAAGAGGTAAAGGAGGACATAGTCTGGGATGCGAACATCTTTCAGGCTATCGGCAATTTTGCCGAAAGTCATTCTAGCACCACCACCCTAGTGCGAAATGGCATTTCGTTCTCTCATGTTCGCCGCCACCCCTCGGGCCGAATAACGTCCGTTATCGTGAATGGTATCCATATCACAAACCTTAACGCTCCCTCCGGTGAGCGCGCGAGGGCAAAGCGCGAAACATATTTCAATGAACTTCTCCTCCCCTACCTCTATTCCTTCTCGGGGAAGGCCATATTGGGCGGAGATTTTAACACTATCTACCGCCGAGAGGATAGTGCCTCGAACAGGGATAATGTGACATACTATCTAAGCCGGGCGCTCTCACTGATGCTCGGCTCCATTGGAGCGATTGACGCAGTGCGTTCTTATTGCGCCGGTCCCGCCCCCTTCACGCGATCAGGGCCTAACTCTCGGACGCGGATTGACTACCTCTTCGTCTCGACATCCCTAAAGAATGATGTCCAGACAGTGGACACCCTCCCGGTGTCCTTCTCTGATCACTGCGCAGTGATCATGAGAGTTACGTGTCCGGACACAACCCCGGGCGCGCCCGTCCACCGCTGCGGCTCCGTGTGGCGCATGGACCTCCACGTGTTGGAGGACGCGACTCGTCGTGATTCTATCCGCACCCGGGTGTGTGCACTGATCGCGGCACTCCGTCCCGGTGCAAACCTCGCTCTATGGTGGGACGAGGTTTTCAAACCCCGCATTGTCACCCACATCAAAAGGCAAACTTTCGAGTGGCGTAGGGAAAAGAAATACACCATCTCCTTCTACCGCCGAGCGCTGGAAGAGCTCCTGCGATGGGATGTGGCGCCGGAGGGTTTCCACGCCCAAGTGTCGTCCCTAAAAAATATGATCCTGGGCCACGAGCTCCAAAAATACGCTCCCCAACAGTGGCAAAAAGAACTGGACACGGATAAAGGGGGCCCCCTAACGCTATCTGAGCTTCGGCGCTGGATGAAATCCAAGTCTGGCTCCGATATAGACAGAATCCCTGTCAGAGAATCTGCCGCCGGTGACACCGACCTCCTTAAGGAAGCGGGCCGGCACTTTCAAAACACCTTTAACAGGTATCCTCCATGGAAGGAGGGAGACGCACCCCCTCTCACCCCTCTCCCTACTGTAGTGATCTCTTGATCAGACATGGAAGAGGAGATCCATCTCGAGTGGCTGCGAAGAATCTCCGGTAGGGTCTTTGGACACTTAAGAGTTATTACCCAAAGTAAATTAGAAAGGCAAGGAGTTTATTAGAGTTACAGTTGAGTACAATGGCTGCCCTCTGGGTCTGACGTGACCCGTCCAAGAGCTACAAGTCTAATAATCAGAGAACGCCCCTTCTTTCCCTTTTTGGGGCGTTTAAATACACTCATCCACCGTGGGGAGAGATGGGGTGGGGGTGAAAGGAAAACGGGGGAGGGGAGTGCATGGTCTCTCGCTCCAGGGTGGCCTTTGGCCTGCTGACCCCTCCTCGCGTCTGGTGATAAGGGAGTATGGTTCACATCTCCCACCATCTCGCTTCTTATCTTTGGTCCAGACTCTTGGGTATATCTGTCGTCACTTCGATATCTATCGAGAGGCGAAAACGGTTTACCACTCCCAACTTATCGCTGGTCATCTGTCCTCTGTCAGAATGTCTCTGGGTCCCGTCCATCGTTTCTGGGCGGAGACCAGTACACCTCCCTCCTCAGAGAAGAGGAAACTCCTATTTCCAGGTGTTTTCCTCTGTTTCATTAGCGTTTCCCTCGGGCAGGTTCGGAAACCGATCGTCTCTCTCTCCCAGGGGATGGTAGCACAACACTGGAAGTTAGCTCAATTTCCTCTTCTATTTGAGGAAATCTTTCATCCGACAGGTTTACCTTATTCACAAACTTTGGCTTAAACACTATGGCCTTAAAAGATTCACATTCTTTACAGGATTTGAAATGGTTTGGAAAACATCTGTGACAACATTTACAGCAATAACATAAAATCATCAATCCAATCACCACTAATCCTAAAATAGTTAAATAGGACAGATGCATCACTCTGTCAGAATGGTGTAGTTTCCATTCTTGTTCCAATATTAATTTCTCTACTTCATCCACCTTATGGCTAGCATATTGTAAGTCTTCTAAATTATTAGTGACAGGTTTAAGTGGTGCATACAATTCCACTTGTTCAAACTTTAGTTTGACCCCATCGTCCTCACAACAGTCATATATAATGTTTATATCAGGTATCACATCCTTGTTGGTGGTATTTGAGGCTACACGTATTTGAGTTTGAAACATTACATCGTTACTATATCCTCTACACCTGTTCAAGAATTTCAATTTACCCGAACCTTTTAACAATACATCTGTGGCTTCCTCATTTTCACAAAGTATGGTTAATCTTTCAGTTTTTGGTGCTACAAATAACCACTCATTACCATCTAATTTGGTCCATAGGGTCTCATTTAGCTCTACAATTCTTTTAGAACAATCAGAAGGTATTTTTCTGATGGGTTGTAGTAGTTGAGCTTCGCATTCTTCCCTGAAGTGGGTAGAATGCACGGGGAATTCTTGCTTGCACATCCTCCAATGCTCACTCACTACCTTACACTTGGCGAACACACTATGGGAAATTTTGCAGTAATACTGCTTATTAACATCCATAAAAATATACGGTTTCTCCGGTTGAATAAAAATAAATTTAGATCCTAAGGCTATGGGAAAGGGAATCACACGATACACATTGAACTGTACTCGATCCGTCAGCGGGATCTTCAGGATATAGGCCAGCACATTATGGTTCACAAACACATCAAATTCCACAATTTTTTGTAAGACACTGCCTATAGTCACACCCGAAGGATAGGGTAAGGATAGGTCTTTAGGTATTTGGGTATCCTCAGATTTCATTATCCTTACTATTTCGGCCGGACTTATTATGTGAGGTTGCAGTATACCCTTTTGTGCATTTATGATAGAGGTCAGTAGTACCTCATACCTTCTCCTTATTTCCTCCATTAGCCTATTCAGCTGGATCATGTGTTTGTTAACAGTGATCATTACAGAAACTATCCCGAATTTCCTTCGTATTTCTTCCTCGTCTTTACTAATGTGTTCCTCTACTGATTTTAAATTTTCCATCAGGGATTCCTCATTCCGCTCCAACCCTCGAATGGTCGTGTTCACTGTTTTCAGGGTGGACTTAACTACCGTCATTTGTTCTTTTGCCAATTGCAAAACGTCTTTCTGTTCTTCCTCTAATTTTCCTATTTTTTCGCTGTAATAGCTAGCGTCTTCGTCATCCATAGTCCCAAACAATACCTTTCCCAATTCTCCTACGAAGTTGAGAATTCCTCTTTTGTTCCTTAACGGTTCTTCATTCGGTTTAGCTATCTGCGCAATCAGTCCCTTAATTTGTTTGATTTCCTCTAATTTGTGCGCAGCCTATTGTATTAAGGTCGCGCAGTCTGTTAGACTTGCCCAGGAAGTATTTTGATATCTATTGCAAAATCCCTCCGTCGCGCTGACATACTGTTTTACTTGATTAAACTGTTCATTTAGGTTTTTTAAATCAACGTAACAAACTAACTTCCACTCAGAATGATATAACTGAGCTTCTCCCGCGTGCTCATAATATAACCCAGGGGAAACTCGGATGTTGGTAACCGTATAATCGAATCCCGCCACCAGGTAAAAGATCCACGTTGTCGTTATCAGCACGGCGGCGATCCCTTTCATTGTTCCTGCAAAACATTAGAAAAACAGTTTCAATCTGTTCGCGTGTACCTTCACGCATCTGCCCTTTCTAGATATTACTACATTCACCCCTTCCACTTTAGTGACTAGATACGGTCCTATCCATTGCGCGGATAACTTTTTGGACCTACCTCTTCTGACCGACTCATCGAACAGTAACACCTTGTCACCGGGTTTGAATATTTCAACCTTCGTTGATCTGTCGTAATATCGCTTATTCTTCTCCTTTGCTGCCAGCAGGTTTTCTCTTGCTTTATGATAGCACGTTTGCAATCGGGACTTCAATTCTTTCAAGTAGTCATCATGGCAATATTGCGTCGCAGGAGTCTCCTTTTGAAGATATCCAGGTATGTTGGCTGCTCTGCCAAACATTAGTTCATGCGGCGTGAATCTCGTAGCCGTATGAGGAGTTGTGTTATAAACGAAGATTGCATAAGCAATCCATTCATCCCAGTTCCTTTGGTCTTCTGCTATGAAGTGTCTTAAGTATTCTGTCAAGGTTTTATGCGTGCGCTCCAAAGATCCGTTGCTCTGCGGTCGAAATGCCGTTGTCTGAATCTTCTTGATTTTCATCATCCGGCAAACTTCCTTAAATATTGCACTTAGGAAGTTTGTTCCTTGATCCGTCAGTAACACTTGAGGAATGCCAAACTTCAAAATTACTTCTTTCACAAATGCCTTTGCTACTGTCTGAGCATCTTGCTGCTCGATGGGGATGGCTAGGGTGAATTTTGACAATTCGTCTTGAAAAGTAAGTAAATACTTATTTCCCCCTTCTGTCACTGGATATGGTCCGCATATGTCCATTGCACATTTTTCCATTACCATCTCCGGCGTGCTGGTGATTTCTAAAGGCATTCTTGTCTTCTTGTCGCTACCTTTGTTTTTCTGGCATTTCTCGCATTTTCTAATGTATTCCTTTACCTCTGTCTTCATACCTGGCCAATCGTAATACATTTTTATTCTTTCGTACGTTCTCGCTACGCCTTGATGACCTCCTACTGGTGAGTCATGGAACTCGTGGAGAATCTTCTTTCTTCTTTCTTCCGAGATCTTCGTCTCTTCTCTTCCTTCTTCATTTTCATCACCTTCCTTCTCTTCCCTTCCTTCTTCATTTTCATCATCTTCCTTCTCGTGCCTTCCTTCTTCATTTTTATCATTTTCCTTCTCTTCCCTTCCAGGCTTATTCGGGGTGGAAACATGATGAACCCTACTGAGTGTGTCCGCGATTACATTTTGAGTTCCCTTTCGGTATACTATATGGTAATCGTACTCTTCCAACTTCAATCTCCATCTCATAAGTCTCGAACTCGGATCCTTCACACTGAAAATCCACACTAGGGGTTTGTGATCGGTCACAATGGTGAATTTCCTTCCGTATAGATAAGGACGAAAATATTTTGTCCCCCAAACAATCGCTAGCAGTTCCTTTTCTACGGTCGAATAATTCTTCTCGGCCTTGTTGAGCGTCCTGCTTGCGTAAGCCAGCGGTCTGTCCTTACCGATGACTCCTTGCGATAACACACAACCCAATGCCTCGTGGCTGGCATCGGTGGAGAGTATGAATTCTCGTGAAAAATCGGGGTATTGGAGAACAGGTTCATTCGTCAAGAGATGTTTTAATTTCTCAAAACTCTCCTGTTGCTCCATGCTCCATTCATACTTTACTTCCTTCTTTAGCAGGGTGTGCAATGGCCTGGCGATCTGGCTAAACTCAGGGATGAACCTGCGGTAGTATCCCGCCAATCCAAGAAATCCTTTCAGTTGCTTGGTGGTCTTGGGTTCAGGAAACTCTTGAATTTTTCTCACCTTGTCTGGATCTGGTTTAACACCTTCCTCCGTGATCACGTGCCCTAAATAGTTTACTTCTTTCCTCAGGAATTCGCACTTGTCTGGGTGCAGTTTTAGGCCATGTTGCCGTAATCTCTTCAATATCTCCTTCAGTCTCTCATTATGATTCACCAGGGAATCTGCATAGACAATTATATCATCCAAGTACACCTGACATTTGATCCCTTGTAGTCCACTCAAAACAGTATTGATCAGCCTCTGAAATGTGGCTGGGGCTCCTTTTAATCCAAATGGTAGCCTCAAAAATTGATAGTGATCAGTGGGTGTGCTAAACGCCGTCTTTTCCCGGTCGTCTCGCCTTAGGGGTATCTGGTGGTACCCGCTCGCTAAATCAAGGGTGGAGAAATAGCGTGCTTTACCCAGCTGATCCAATATTTCCGCAATGTTAGGGAGGGGGAAAGCATCGCCCACCGTAACATCATTCAGCCTTCGGTAATCTATCACTATTCTCCATTTCTTCTCTCCGGAGGCGTCCATCTTCTTAGGGATCACTATTATCGGGGAATTCCAGGCGCTACTGCTCTTCTCAATTATCCCATCCTTCAACATCTTTTCCATTTGGTTGCTCACCTCCTCTCTATGGGCCTCAGGTAGACGGTAAGGTTTACTTTTTATCGCTTGGTTAGTTGCAAGGGAAGGAGTTGGAATTGCATGTTCCACTGCTTTCGTGCATGAGAGAGTGTCTCCCGGTAGGTGGAATACATCACTGAATCCTTCCAAGGTTTTCAATAATTCCATCTTTTCTTCCGCGTTCAAATGAGTCAGTCTAAGAAGGGAGATCATTAAAGCCCTCCGCTCGGACACTGGGTCAATCTTTTCTAACCGCAAAATCTCCTTCTCCGTTTCTACCGCTTTCAGCTCTATTTCGGGGAGCACTATCTCCTCGTCTTCCTCATTTGTATTGACCATACTTGTGATGCACTCGCCGTCCTTTCCTATGGTGAGCGACTCAGCCAAATATATTCCAGGAGCAACTGATTGTTTTTCGATAAGTCCTTCCCCAACACTCTCAGTCGGACACTTCACTATTACTTCACTTCGCGCAGGCAGCTTTAACCGTCTGACCGCTTTTACCCGTATCTCTTTGTTTATTTCCGTATCAAACGGTATCACAATATTCCCCATTTTGATCATTCTTTGCGCAAAGTTTATTTGAGCTCTTGTCTCCTTAAAGAAATCGCTACCAATTATTCCATCGTTTTCTAGGGCGACTTGTTCATCCACTAATTGAAAACTGTGGCTTCTTACTTTTGCTCCGGTCATCAGCCCTAATTTAATAATGCCCAACGTCTCAAATTTTTTATCTGTAACCCCCTTTAAGGTTACCCTTCCCCCATAGAGGTAATTTGTGCCCTTCTTCAATGAGGTTTCCTTTACTAAGCTTACCTCAGCGCCCGTATCAACTAATAATTTGAGCCTTCCATTTTTACTGTCCTTAGCTTCGAAAGTGACAGTGCAATCTCTTTCAATATTAACGGACCTCACTTGGCGCACTTCGCCATACGATTGGCGCGCTCTTTCACCCTGATTCTCCCATCTTTTCCTATCGCCATTTTTCCTCGGCGCCCTACAGTCTTTCATTAAGTGTCCCATTTTATTACAATTAAAACATTTAATCCCACTTAATGCCCTAACTGCTTTATTTTCAACCTTGCTCTTCCTTAAGTAGCAGTCCGAAACTACGTGTCCCATTTTATTACAATTCTCACATTTGGAATTACTTCTCGGATTAACTTTAATCCGCTCTTTTGCTGAGAGTATTGCACTCTCCTCTTCTAAGGCTACTTCAGTGGCCTCGGGAAGGAAAATTCCATCCCCTCTACTTCTTACAATCGTCTGAATTCTTTCATTTTCAAGCCCTTGCACAAAACATGCTTTAGCTAAATGATTTATAAGGGATATGGCTCCCGCAACATTTCTACTCCCGACTACTTTTGCCGCAGCATCTCGCAAATCTGTTTGCATCGTATCCATTCTACTCGCCCAATTAGCAATGCTCTCCTTTGCATGTTGGCGCGAATTGAACATAGTGCATGCATAGTAATCAAGTGTCCGCCTGGTCGCATAGTTCTCTTCCAAAATGGCCCTAACTTGCTCCCAAGAATTGGACTCGTCTCTCACCATAAGTTTGGCTCGAGCTTCACCGGTTATTTTAGCTTTAACAAACTTCAATAATTTTCCGTGTTCCTCAGGATTGACTAATTCAAAGGCAACGTCCGCGTTCTCTATAAATTCCTTCAATTTCTTTTTATCTCCCTCAAATGGAGAAGCAATTAGTTTTATGGCGTCCATTATGCCACAATACGACTCACGGCTTGCGCTAACGTGGGCTTCCGGAGGAGCCATCACTAATCAGTAATGAAATCTGAGATGGAGCAAAAGGAAAGGAAAGTTAGGGTGTGACTTACCCTCTATCTTCGCAGTCTTCTGCGTTCCCAAGCTCCTTCCTCCGTTCCCTTCTGCGTCCCGTGGTCTCTACTTGCTCTCGGTCTGTCGATCGGCTGTGCAGCGGTCACCTGCCGGGGCTCTGCGTCTTTCTGCCGTCGACTCTCCGGGACTCCGCCTTGTCTCTCTCTTTGTATCTTCCTTGCTCCGGTCCGCCGGTACTCAATCCTAATTTACTGTGCCAATACCCCGCACCTGACACCAAATTTTTCCCTATGTAGTGATCTCTTGATCAGACATGGAAGAGGAGATCCATCTCGAGTGGCTGCGAAGAATCTCCGGTAGGGTCTTTGGACACTTAAGAGTTATTACCCAAAGTAAATTAGAAAGGCAAGGAGTTTATTAGAGTTACAGTTGAGTACAATGGCTGCCCTCTGGGTCTGACGTGACCCGTCCAAGAGCTACAAGTCTAATAATCAGAGAACGCCCCTTCTTTCCCTTTTTGGGGCGTTTAAATACACTCATCCACCGTGGGGAGAGATGGGGTGGGGGTGAAAGGAAAACGGGGGAGGGGAGTGCATGGTCTCTCGCTCCAGGGTGGCCTTTGGCCTGCTGACCCCTCCTCGCGTCTGGTGATAAGGGAGTATGGTTCACATCTCCCACCATCTCGCTTCTTATCTTTGGTCCAGACTCTTGGGTATATCTGTCGTCACTTCGATATCTATCGAGAGGCGAAAACGGTTTACCACTCCCAACTTATCGCTGGTCATCTGTCCTCTGTCAGAATGTCTCTGGGTCCCGTCCATCGTTTCTGGGCGGAGACCAGTACACTACGCTTCCCACAGATCAAAAAGACGATTTTTGACGAGACATAAGTTCAGACGAACTGGACTGCGTCTCCTCAATGTTCCCGAAGGGCAAAGCACCCGGCTTGGACGGCCTACCCTTTGAATTTTATTTAGCGTACTGGGATGTTTTAAAACCTATTTTAACCCACCTTTTTAACTGTATTTTAGCTAGCGGCTCTCTGACTGCAAGTCAGAAGACCGCCGTGATAACGCTTATACCAAAGGTTTTCGGGTTTAGAGATTTAAGGAGAGGACTAGATGTTTTGGATAGGAGAAGATTGATAAAGATTTCCGGTGATTTGGAGGGAGCGGTGGAGGTGCAAGGTGGGAAGGCGGCCGGAACTTGGTGAGGGCGCTGTGTGTGTGTGTGTGTGTGTGTGTGTGTGTGCGCGCGCGCGCGGGGGATTGAGTGGCGGGTTGCATCGCCCAGAAATGTCGTATAGATATATATATATATATATATATATATATATATATATATTATGATTCCTATACCTTATCCTAATATTTATTTCCATGTGAATATACATATCCACCCATATATACTTTATCTTTGTATGTAAACACGTAAAGACATTATTTTTGAAGTAATCTAACAGGCTAGGTAGGTTTTGGATGGTCATAACTGCAAAATAAATATTTTTTGACTCCTAACGAAACAAAATCTAGCCACCTCCTCGACATCAAACCCCTATTCATCTCTGAGTACTTCCTTCCTTTTTTCATCCCGTCCAAAATTCCAATCCTGATCCTGCCCTTTCCTCGTTTGCTTAACATTATCCCCTGTATTACTGTTTCAACAGCCCATATCCCGACCAATATGCCCTTCACCCATTTTCCTGCTTCCCTAGGATCTCTCCCAACAAACCCCTCTCCTCACCTACCATGACTGACACTTCCTCTTTTGATTTCCTTTCAGCCCATATCACCTTCTCCATCCTATTTTAACTAATTTTGTCTTCTTCTCCTGCGTCTTCTGTCCTGTTTCAGCCGATTTTCCCATGCAAGAGTTTCGTGGGATGACGACCGCGGAAGCCTTGCTTTCTCCGCCGCCGGTTAAAACACACGGCCAATCGAGCCGAGCCCCGTAGTTGCCAGGACTCAAAATATCCATATAGTCCATCATGTTAATCTTGGGAATGATAATTGAGGTGGTTTCCCGTTGCCTTCCTCAATAGTGTTTTTAACGTGACACCATCGCTTACTGGCCACCCCACTGGGGTCAGACGCCATTGCAGCCGCCTCACTGAGGAACAGACGCTGTGTGGATTATATTTCGTTTGGCTCCTAACATTCGACATTTCTGGATGTAACCGTTGCCTATTTTGAAATAAACTCCGTTTTAAAATATATTTTCAGGGAGTTGGAAATGGAAAACTTTATCTTTTGAAACTTACAGCTGAGAAAACCATTTCTAGATTCACTTGACAAATTTTCAGAGTGCTGGTTTTTGTGTCGATTAAGCCAAAAGTAATTTAAAATTAATGAGGCACTCGGCATAAAATTACAAGTATAAGCGTCGTTTTGTACAATCAGTAGCTCTGGCATTTGCAATTTATAAATATAGCAGTGCAATAAATTGGAAATATTGTAGTAAATTAATGTAAATGACTAAAATGTTATGATTGATGTGCTTTACGGTTTCAGGCTTCACTTAGTGGAATTGTGTGATGTCCATATTAATGTCCAAAGATTAACAAATGTGGGCCATGTCAAAGTATTCCAAATGTTTGTAACGATCTGTAATGGTAGATAGAAAGCTAAGTCATCACCTTCATTTGAATAATTGCTTCTCCTTTGTCCTTTTGCTTTCCAATTGTAAAATTACACCTAAGAGGAGCCATAAAAAGCCTAAAAATGAGTGATGTTATCTATCAACAGGACGAACACTTTCTTGGCCAACCGTTCGAATTATTCGGAGATTAATGGTTTTTTGCTGAATGATATGTGAACGCATTTTTCATTTGTTTCATATTTGTGCAAACAGCACGGTTAAGCGATGTTAGGTGCCGGATGGTGATTCATTTACCCGGCAGATATCGCCACCATGCATGAGGGCATCGTCGTAGGTTGGCAATCACTGTTTATGTTGGACGTCATGGAGCATAAGAGAGGAGGGGGGCTGGTTTGGTGTGGGTCGGGGGAGAGGGGAGGGGGACGAGGCGCGGCTGAATGGGGAGTCACGGGAGGGCGGGAGTTAATGGATGCTGTAGGGGTTTTTGGAGTGGATCTGCGCGCAACCCACCCCACATCCTTTCAGCGCGTATTGTTTAGCGTTTGTGTCTTGTCTTAACCCTTTACCCTCCCAGCCTCCCCTGTTCCTTTGAAATATTAAAGGGCCGCTTTAATAGGACGTTAGAGGTCGTGAAATTCGTCCCGACATTGCACCGCTCTCTTGCCCTCGTAGGTGATTACCCGTGCGTGCGTTGCCCGTCGTTTGAGACACCGAACTCGCTTGTGTTCGCCCGCGAGAGAGAGCGGGGACCGGAGTGGGTGGGAGGGAGGGGGGAGTGGCGAGGACTACAACGCTGGTTGGCAATGCCCCTTCATGCATGCGCCTTCCATGATTCTATTTTCTGTGGTGTGTGAAAGAGCGTTTCTAAACCGGCGCGAGTCTTGGGAAATAAGCCCAGCGTTGTCCTATCCTCCTCCCCCCCCCATCCCCCTCCTCTCCTCCTCCCGACATAGTAACTCTCTCTATGTAACGATGGGGAGCGAACTTCATGAAGGGTGGCGAATGCTTTCTGGATATGTTCCGTCGCTGGCGAACGTCTGTCCTCGGCACCGGCGACAGCTATTTGCGAGGGCCGTGTTCGAGATGCACCCTTTCCGCCGAAAGAGTGATTTTTGATACCTTATGGAATGCCGGTAAACGAATGGGGGAGTGCTGTGATTTGTTCTCCATTGTCTTGTCTTGTTTACCCGAGATGCATCTTCTTCTCTCGAAGACGTTACATTGCCTCCCCGGCCCCTCACACCTCTCCAAAGGAAAGCAAATCGCCTTGGAAATCGTCGTCGTTGAAGCCGCCTCAATAGTGCCCCTGCAGAAAGTTTCAGACCTGCTCAGTTTCGTTACGATTCCTTCCATCCATGGATCAAAAATTATTCTGAACATTGTATTATTAAATGTTGAACTGGGTTTCTGGAATGAAAGGAAACTCAATCCCTTTTTGATTAAACGGAACTCTTTATCAGTGTCGGCAGTTTTCTCGGGATCCTTCAAAATGAACTTAAAAACAGAAATTACCATGTTAACGTAATTCACATAGAAATTATAACTATTTATTATGAACAACTTGGCATAGGTTCAACTGAAAAATGCGTATTTCAGGAAAAGTAGTGCGAAAGGTTAAAAATAAGTACACCACTATCAATAAAGTGGTGGATACTCTACCATTGTGAAAATGCATCGGGCGTTTGAATTTATAATGTCACATTTGGATTCTTTCTTTTAAATTTATGTGAAATCCACCCGACTCCTTTCAGAAAAGTAGTCCACGAAACGGATTCCTTCAAACCGCGGTATTGAAACGGTAATTTTGTTGGTGTGGTGTTTGAGTTATTCGGCAGCACCTGAATTTTCCCCCCTGTTTTAAACGCTGCTTCCAAAATATGTTAATAGATGGAATTTCGGCGTGATATTAGATGTCCAATCATAACGCATACGCTTTAAATTCATGTCAAATATATATATTGAATGAGCCCACATAATCACGTAACTAACTGCAAAATCAAATTTATTTAAGTACTCATATATTCCGTGGATTACTTGATATTCAAACTATTCCCGTGTCTTTAATAGTCAATCAAAGATTTGATTCTAAAAACTACAACGCATTTTATATACTCACTGATGCTGATATCCGAGGCGTGCTGTTAAGTGAGGATTTTGAAGAATTCCGACATTCAGAGTGAGACACTGGCCACCGCGATGTTGCCAATGAAAAAGCCTTTATAATGTCAGGAATGGTTCCACCTGATATGACCACTTTCCCTTCTCGCTCCGCTTAACATTCGTTATCGAGAGCGCACTATATTGCATATCAAATTTTCATCTAAATGCACCTTCCTATGAACTTCATGCACTCTTGGAAAAAATATGAGCCTAGAAAACCAAAGCTGAGCCTCCGTTCACGAAGGCAAAATGAACCGTGGGCACTTCACAAGCATGTTTTCATTAATCAAGATTTTATGCAGTCAAAGGCATTTGCGGCCCTAGTGGCGCCACCACCCCGGCGGGTGGTGTTCTTGTGACACTGCGTTTGCATGGAGATTTATACACGGCCAAATGGAATGACCAATTTCAATGCTTCACTGCCGAGATGGGAAAAAAGGCCCATCGGCCGGATGTGTATCGCCGGTATCCCCACACCAGCTCACGAAGGTTTCATGAAATGGCTCGCTTAGCGGGAAACACCTCTGGCAACCCAAATATCGACGCCATTCAACGAGACACCTAATCGTCTTGATAGGTTGTATGGACATTTTCAATTCTCACTTATCGTATCACAAGGCCGTACCTTGGCAACTTTTCTAATCAAATTTTGAAATGTGTTCTGCTTTAGTTCAACGCCTAAATTGCATTTTATCAGATCGGGCTTTAATAAATCGATACCGTAGATTTATCAGAATGACTCGATCCTGGAAATTAAACCGAATGAATTGATGCTGGAGATTTTTTTGCTACTTTACGTATTTCAATTATTAATATTAATGATAAGCGTAATTTTCAAATGTCGTTTTCGTGAATACGTTCAGCCTAATGACGTACTTAGCAGCAGGTTAACTCGCTTCAGTAGCGGCGAGTCACCTTGTCATTAGGTTGGCCCTTTTGTGACACGCGACCACTTCTCGGAGGTTTTCGGCCAACTCAGTGATTTGAGAACGGAACGAGGAGGCGCGAGCTACAGATATGCATGCCAAGGAACCGCGTCTTCTTGCAGGCAACGCAAAAGATGCAGCGAGAAAAATATCTTTTCCGTTTTCTCCGGCGCACTGGCATTCTGCCCGTGGGGTGGCATGGTGTGTCATGGAGAGGAATAGTGGAGGCCTAAGTAGAGCCATAAATGGGGGCTTCCGTGGAAGTTGGTGCGGCGGGAGGGGGCGGTTTCGTGAGTGCCCTGGGCGCGGGAATAAAACATGACTTTGTCGGGGGGTGGCGGCAGTCGTGGTGTTTTCGGGGAGGGAGGGGATGGACCCGGACGACAGGAGGGTGGGGCTGGTTGGTGCACTAATGCACCCCCGCCTCTCAGTTTCCCACGCCCCCTCTCCGCCCTCCCCAACCTTTCGCCACCCCTCCCTCCCCTTACAAAAAACGCCACCCGACCAGGAAATTTAATGTCCGAGGTGAGGAAGGCGGATGTTGTAGCTGCCGACTTCATGAAAATTGAGGAGGATCCCGAATCTTCTCAAAAGAGTCCTCATGCCTCCCTATTTAAATTATTATGATTCAATAGTCATGAATTAGTTTGGGACATTCACGATAAATCCCCTGCTACTTCCCGCCGTTGGGGTCACAGGGGTAACTTCTAACTATTTCTTTTTTTTCATTTCTACCGAAGTTCATTTGCAACTCTGTACTGAAAATCATGCATTATACCTGTTTCTCAGATAATTCCACCGTTCCTCTCATATACATACACTTTTTAGCGCAGGTACAAGCCCTAATTTTTTCCTCAGTTATTTTTCAAACGGAATCGCCCTATTTTCCACTCTTTCTACGCATAACTCGTATTTCAAAGCTTAAGGAGTGATATTACTTCCTCAATAAAAACATTCTTTTCAGAAATCAATAAGCTTTACCATTTTCTAAAATGTGAGTTTTAATGACCTACATTTTTTTTCACAACGCGTTCATCATACCCATTGTTGTTTTGCGTACTTTGGAGGTGTTAATATCCAGAATTGACAAGGCAATCCAAATTTTGGAACCGTGAGTGGACTTTAAAATAAATAAAAAATCATATCACATATCATCCTTGAAAAAAATAGAATCTTAATTCATGTGCTTAATCAGGAAATAATAATGCTTGCTGCTTGTGTAAGCCTTCATACGAGTAGTATTCCATTTCAAACTGAATTTTCTTTCAACTTTAAACGGGGTACATGCGTAATTCGTCTTTTTCTATACTTATATCCTTATTTTGTTACGCTATTTTTACAATCGAGCATTACGATTAAGACCATGTTATGAAATGGTGTGAACAGGGGATATTACTGGAATTTAGTAACTATTACTTTCTTTTGATTACCAATAATATCTCTTATGTGATAAAAATCGGTGTATATGCAAAATTGTGGTAATTAGGCGTTTAAACCTGGATACCATATACAAAGGTTTTTGGTGGAAATGGAAAAAAAGTCATTTTCAACCAATACTCCCAATTTCCACCAAATGACTTCCAAGTTTGATCATACTAGGATACCGTTGTCGACGGTTGTGAAGGGAACTAAGATTTTTATTATTGTTAAAGAATCATATTAAACAAATGAATAAAATATTACGCATTTCAGTATATTGGCCACGTTTATATTTTTTCAAAGCGTTAATTTTTATCTAATTTTTATATATGCTACTATAAAATTAAGAAAAGATTTGCTATTAAATATTAAGTATATATACTTGCATATGCGGTCTTTCGGTAAACCGGCAGCGACCGCACCATCGAGCAAGCTAACTCGGCTATAAGAATTTATGAGGCGAATATATATCGCCACTGGCGCCACTGGGTCGTAAGTGTGCTAGTTGCGAGTTCGATCGTGATCCGGACAAATTCTAAATCGAAAACAGGTAGGAGCTAGGCTGAAACCATACGTAAGAGCGCGTACTCCTGCGAGAACTTAAATTGCTTGAGGAAATGACAAAAAGGCTAACCAAGGAGTTTTTGAATATATATTATTTATTTTTGTTCATTTTGGTTTCCTGTCCATAAAGTTTCATCATTGAAATGAATGGATATATACGTGTATGCTCACAGATGCGTACGAACGGCTAAAATGGCGAGTTAAAAATTGAATTTTTTTTATTCGTTTAAACTTTTTGTTTACGATTTATTATTTTATTTTTTTGTTTATATATATAAACCTCTAACTTTTAATTGATAAAATATTAACATTTTTCCATATTGAAAAACAATTTAATCATTGATTAATACATTACTTAAAATCTATATATTCGTCCTTAAAATATTTTGAATGGTTTAGGATTTTTTGAAAGGAGTCAATATGCTTATGCCTATGGTTCTCATTAATCTATGTCAATAAGCACAACTAATTGTGCATGATAGGTATGAACTTTGAATTTTTGCCCTGTTTTGCCCAGTTTAAAGCCCGGTTTTTAAGCCCGGTTGCCCGGTTTTGTGAAGAGATTGCAGAAATTGGCACGGTTAAGCATAACTTCCCCGCTTTTCCTCTCATTCTTTCAGATTTAATTAATCACTGCTACCTCTCCTCCCATTTTCCTTCCCCTTGGAAGTCAGGGAAAGTTACTCTCCACCCGAAACCTGGGAAAGATGCCACCGTCCCGGGAAATATTCGTCCGATTACCCTTCTTTCAAACGTCTCGAAAATTTTCGAGAGTGTCCTTCTGACCCTCATAGAAACCTACGTCCACGACCACGGTATTCTCCGTCCCGAGCAGCTTGGCTTTCGTTCGCATGTGTCCGCGTGTCATCAGATCCTTCGCCTCAGTGAACATATTTCGCACGGCTTCAATCTTCGCCGTACGACGGACGCCGTCTTCCTGGACGTCGCCCGTGCTTTCGACCGCGTTTGGCACAAGGGCCTCGTTTACAAAATGCATATCCTCGACTTTCCCCTCCCCTTCTCCTCCTCGTCCGAAATTACCTCTCCGATCGTACGTTCCGCGTGTCGTTGGGTGATTCTGTAAAGAGAACCGAGGCGGGCGTGCCTCAGGGCTCACTTATCAGCCCTCCGTTATTCAACTTGTACGTCAACGATCTGCCTTCTACACCTCACAATTCCCTTTACTTGTACGCTGATGACACTGCCATCGCCGCCACATCTCGAACACGCTCCGCGAACATCAGACGACTTACAGCAAACCTTGACAAACTGCACCGGTGGACACGGACCTGGAAAATACGAATCAATCCTGACAAAAGCACACATATTCACTTTTCCCGCAGACGAAAACGCACACCCCACGTTCCTCTTTTCTTCCACCAACACATTATACCGAGGGCTTCTTCGCACCGATTTCTTGGTGTCATTGTAGACAACCAGCTCACTTTTCAGCCGCACCTCGACTTTTGCCGTCAGAAGGCAATGGTCGCAAGGACCCGTCTCGGCTGCCTTTTCCTCCGTGATTTCTCCCCTAGGTCACGCAGACAGGATGCGACTTTACAGGTCGATCATTCGCCCGCAGTTTCTGTACGCTTGCCCCGTGTTTCCCATCCGGGAAACGTTCTAGCGTCACCTTGAAACCATCCAAAACGAAGCTGTTCGGTCGTCAATCCATGTGAGTCGTTATACTAGGAATGCCGACGTGCGAGCGGCGCATTAACTCCCATCCGTCGCGGAATTTATTCGCTCGCAAGTCGCGTCTTTCAAATCCCGCCTCGCACCGTCTGGAAATCCGCTGCTACAAACCATCTGGGACTATGATCCCGGAGAGAAACACACTTATACACTGCCTAAAGATATTACTCGACTATGAGTCTTTACTATGTCTTTTAATTTTAAATTTTCTTCATAGTAATTTGCCGCATCACGGCCGGACGGATCTCTTCCTCCGTCCTCTAAGTTATTTTAGTATCATTTTATCCGCTTCACGGCCTTGCTGTCACCCGCTTCCTGAAGCCCAAGCGTAATTTCCCGCTGTGGGAAACGGGCGACCCTCGCCTCCGCTTCCTTTTTGTACCGCTCTATGCTCAGAGTGTGCCGGTGGGCAGTTAGTGCTGTTAGTGACGTACTTTTTTTATTTTTTGTAAAAAGCCGTTCCCTGTCGTCTTTCCTTTCTTGTTAGATTAAGAATTCATATTTTATTCCTAGTTTTAAGTTTCACTTTCTCGCAAACCGGACTTCCACCTCAGCCATGTTTTTTTTCTTCAATGCCATGCGTTTCTTATGTACAATGACCGGTTAAGGTGGGACTTAACTCACCGGGACGGTT
The DNA here is from genome assembly GCF_022747635.1 of Hetaerina americana. Lineage (NCBI taxonomy): Eukaryota > Metazoa > Arthropoda > Insecta > Odonata > Calopterygidae > Hetaerina > Hetaerina americana. Next base: position 82,245,688 of record NW_027287538.1, read on the forward strand.
TATACTTGCCCGCTTGGGCAGTCAATGAACTTTTGTGTGCGTCGAATTTTTGAGACACCGCGTCAGTGCGATCACTACGAGATGGTTGTGCAACTATGCTGCTTTCGATGGGAGAGGTCGCCGGCCCTGATCGAAAGAAGGGTCGAGAAAGCTCCGGAGCAGTGCCACTCGCGGCGGTCTACTGCAATTTCATTGAGTGCGGTGGATTATGCCCAAGTGTTTGATGCTCAGGGTCTTTTCTCCGCCCTTTTATACCGCCCACCAATAGCACGGATGCACGCGTAACTGTGGCTTAGCAAATTTCAGCACGTATAGAGAAAATTGAATGTCATATTCATTGAGTTTATTCTTAGCCAAGAGCCCGAGTTATATTTGAGATTTTCATGCTGAAGAATATCTGCTCTTACCATTTTGATTCCTAATCATTAGCTTTGCAGCACAATCAAAACTTTAATCTAAGTATCATGTAAAAACTTTAGGATCAATATGCAGATTGCACGTGTGGACCAATTTGTCAAAATTATTCATTCATAATAAAAAAGGGTTCATATCCGGAGGATGGCAGGAATAGAGCAGAGAATCATCGCGAAGCATGAAGAAATTTCCAGTGCTCTCTAGCGGGTTTCAACAACTGTTGGTATTACCAGTAACGCCCATGTTACTATCAGTGGATTTAGTTAAAATAAAATCAATTATTTTGACACCACTACAACTCTGTTAATATTAGTTTACGCGAATTTCTTTTCTCATGCAGTCGAAATATATGACTTAACCGACATTCAAATTAGAATGAAAGGCGTAATTCGAAAGAAAGAAATGAAAGACAAATTGTAGAAGAAAGGAAATTTTGTTTAGGCATCAATTCCGTTGCCTAATAATAGTAATAAACGAACATTACGACTTATTTGTTCTACTTCAATGTTTTGTAATAAGGGAAAAAGTAGCGAATAACACCTACAGCGAATGTTAACGAATTTTGGGATATTTTGCCGATCCTTAATTTCATATGCGATTATATTTAACCATTATTACGGATAAGTTGCAGCCAGAATAAAGTTCACTGTGGTAACTGGTTTTTGCTGTAAAATTCATTAAGACATCTGCAAAAGAGGAGGAGTTACAGGTTCATGCAGCCCTCACTGGTCTTCAAGTCTAACTATGGTACCAGTTCAGGGTCTTTAAGCCACAGCTGAACGTAAACTGTCATATACCTGTAAATGCATCTCATAACTTTTCCAAGTTAATTTTGTTAACAAGTGATAAAATAATGGCATCAAACAAATATTTATATTATAAAAGAATATACCATATGCGAGTCAGTCTAAAAAATGATTATGGATTCCGGTCATGAAAATGAAATAAGGTATAGGAAACAAATATGTGTTGCTTTTTTACCAGTGAGAGAGCGAAAAAATAAAGAGCATAACATTGAAAATAGTTCAGTTATATGCTATTTAGTTGATGGAGTAATAATACAATTTAAATTATCATCAATAAAGGTTAATCGTATCTTCATCCATTTGAAGAATATAATGATGCTTGAGGGACAATTTCTAAACCGGCTTCAAATGAAGTCCCGTTCGTGAGTACCGATTCCGCGACGACTGAATTTACGTATTATGCAAGGTGGGCGACTTCCACATGTACGCTGCATGATTTCATGAACTGAGGGCTATATAAGGGAGACGAATTCCCTCCCGAGTGTAGGAGCCTCCGAAGCGCCTTAATCGCATGGGAGCAATACGCGTAGACAACTGGCAATGTGACTGAAATGTGTGATTTAAATGGCGGCAAGGATCATCAATGCCCTGACTGCATTTTACAAATAAAGATTTTTCAGTGTCGTCTTTAATATTTCTGAGTGAATCGATAAATAAACGATTAATGCAGTTTTTTATATCCTCCAAAAGCTTAAGTTTCCCCAAAATTTTAAGAAAGTAATGTTTGTTATATACTCGGTATTCTATCATTAAATTGGTCAAATGTGTGCGATGCATTTTAATCGCTTGGACCTGCTCAATTGATATAACATGTGGAAGTATAGATTTTAGGTGTAAAGAATACTGTGAGAGGTACTTAGCACTTTGGCGATGTAATACTATCTGGTGTTGGCCATGAATATAATTATTGGGTTTTGAATATTTACGCTCATGAATTTGTTTCACACACACAAAATTCAAATACAGTTATGTGTGCTTTATTCATGAATTGTTTGTACCTAACTGAACTAACAATTTGAAATAGAAGCTTTCTTTGCCTAAGGATACTGGGATTGTCAGCTGTATGTGCGTTTGACTCGACTGACGAAATTTTGCATGAATGTTTTGTTATCGGTATTTAAAAAATCAACCGTGGAGTGCTTTTGGAGAATAAATTGAGAGTGCCACGTTGAAATGTGCTTGACAGGTGACGTGAGAGTGAGGAGGAAGAGGAGGCGGAGGGAGGGGAGGATCCTTGCGAGGCAAAGCGAGAGAGTGTTGCCAGATTAATTTAATGACGCACCACAGAGACTAAATATTGTATTATTGAAAAATTGAATGAAATTCCAAAAGTTTGATTGATGTTGGAGATAGTCAACGAGCGCAAAAAATGCTCTCTGATTTCATTCTTAGAAATTATATTTTGAAGCATAAATGTCTTAACTTTAGTCTCGTTCGCATTCACAAGTATTTTTAAGTGTCGTGAATGGCTTTTAATACGTAGCTAATGTACTCAGAACGAGTATATCCCTCTATTTTGTGAGACATCGTATTTTAATGGGATATGAAATTTAAGCATAGAAAAATCGAAAACTTCGGCTGGCGAAGATCTACGTATGGCGTTATAAGTCAGGGGTCTAAATACAGCCATAAAATAAATTTGATCTTTGATCATTTTAGTCTCCAGAGGCATTAACTTGTTTGGATTTTGTGGTTCTTTCTTTTACTTGTTTTGGATGTGAAACTAGTAAATGAGTGCTTGAAATAAGCCTGTGGAAGAGGATTCCTCAAATTCGTCACTTTCTGCATTGGGTGAAGTCGCCTTTCGGCCTACGGGTCAGCATTTGGCATCATGTGAATTGCGGCAGGAAAGCTGAAATACATCTGGCCTTGATTGCGTGAGATATCCATATCTCTCTGCGAAAATTTATATTTTCCGCGCAAATGACTCTCCATTATGTTGTTCCTTGGGATATGGGGAATATTCAATCGAAACTTCGTTATCGATGATTCCAACAAAATAGTGAATGTTTAAAATATAAAGTCATATTTTTTACTCCAGGTTTTAGTAACCATTCTATAGTTGTAACCGAGTATTCTAACCACAATGTCTGGCCATGAAATTCCATTGTTAATAAAGCATAATCATCATACACTTAGATATAACTTGGTAAATTTGTTGCAGATATATATATAAATAAATACAAATAAAATAGTAATACTTAGAAGGACACTCACATTCACTGTCCTTTTAAGTGATACTATTTTATTTGTGCTCTATTGTGCCGTCAAAATATTATATATATATATATATATATACACATACATACATCAATTATACGGAAACAGTCACACGAGCGGTATAATATAGGGACGGCACAATATAACACACGATAGAACACAAATAACTCTTTCACTGTTAAATTCACCTCTTCCATTTCAGACCCAACAATCACCTTTATTGACACAGACATCTCACTTCAAATCAACGAATTCACCACTTCAGTACAAATCAAAGCCACTAACCATCAGCAATTCCCACACCACACAAGCTGTCATCCTCCACACACGAAACGCTAGATTCCTAACGCTCTCTCTATCCGCGGACACTGAATTTGCAACACCACTGCAACTCTCAACCAATACCTTCACAATCTACATCTTGAACTCCTCAAACGCGGTTACCCAGAAAAGCTACTACAAAATAAAATCCACCGCTACACCCAACCACACACACCGCATAAAAACAAGCCCATATCTGACGCAGGACTCAACCTTTGCACCACCTATTTCCCTGGATGACACAGACTGAAAACCTTCCTTAAAGAACTGTTTCCAATTATACATGACAATGACGCGACCTCATCCTTACTACCCCAATGCCCATCTATCGCATGCAGACGACCCGCCAATCTCAAAAACCTTCTGAGATCCACCAACCCTTTGGCGCCCCCCCGTGACAAATTTCCTAATATTTCCCCAACTTGCAACCGCCCCAGATGTAAAACCCGACCTCTTATTATGCCTACTCCCCTCTCCCTACATTCCCTCATTGCCCCCTCACCTCGTTCCCACGCTAATTGCCTCTCAAAAAACATTATTTATCTTTTGTCATGCAAACATTGCACTTCCTTTTACATAGGCGAATGCATTACCCCCTTATCCATCCAAATGACTAATCACCGGCACCCCTGCAATTCTGTCTCACTCTCTTCTCTCCCTATCCCTTCACACGCCAATTCCCACAACCTTTCATTCGGCCAGTGTTTTGCTCTTAGCATCCTAGAATCCCTACCTGATTCAGCCACCAATATAGAGGTGAGAACTCGAGAATCCACGTATATATTAGATTTCCGATCTTTCAAAATCCCCAACCTTAACCACCTGCTATAATTTCCCTCCCAGCACTCCCTGCACCTCACCCGCCTCCCAGTCCAGACCCCTTACCCCTCTCCTGTATATTTTCAGTCTTACTTGAAGAAGGCCTCGGAGAAGGCCGAAATCTTAAACAATTTACCATGTGAGTGTCCTTCTATGTGTTACTATTTTATTTCTGTTCTATTGTGCCGTCCCAGGATTTATAAATATATATATATATATATATATAAATATATATATATATATATATATATATATATCACTCCCCTGGACTACAGCCATGACGTCGTGGAGTTGCTTGCGCGTTCCGATGACCCCTAGAGCTGTGCTGGCGGGGGTAATAATTATTGCTCCTGGTATGGTCACCCATGCCAGATAGGTCGAAGGTTAGGAGCCAGACGGAAAGAGGTACACGCAGCGTCTGTTCCTCAAAGAGGCGGTTGCAATGGCGTCTGACCCCAGTGGGGCGGCCAATAAGTGATGGTGTCACGTTAAAAACACAATTGAGGAAGGCAACGGGAAACCACCTCAATTATCATTCCCAAGATAAAAATGATGGACTCTACAGAGATTTTGAGTCCTGGCAACTACGGGGCTCGGCCCAATCGGCCGTGTGCCATGCCCGGCAGCGGAGGAGGCAAGGCTTCCGCGGTCGTCATCCCCTGAAACCCTTGCGGGGGAAAAACGGCAGTAGCAGGACAGAAGACGTAGAAGAAGAAGACCAAGTTAGTTAGAATAGGAACGTGGAATGTTAGGACAATGATGAGGACAGAGAGATTGGAGAATATTAAGCGAAAGATGGAAAGGGGATATATATATATTTTATGTCTATGCGAAGTGAGATGGAAGGATAGCGGGGATTATTGGAGTCTTAGTTATAGAATAATGCGCAGCGGCGGGGACGAGAGCCAACGAGGGGTCGCCATAGTATTAAATAAAAAGGTAGGAAGAAGCGTAGTCGACATAGAGCAGGTAACAGATAGATTATTACTAATAGATATAAAAGCAGAACCGACGAACTTGGTTATTATTCAGATATACATGCCCCCGAGCAACCATAAGGAAGAAGAGGTCGATAGGATGCACGATCAATTAGAGGACATAATCGCGTGTGTTCCTTCAGGGAAACATTTGATAGTGATGGGGGATTTGAATGCGACGGTAGGTGAAGAAAGATTTGTTGGGTTCTACGGTTTTGGCACAAGGAATGACCGCGGGGAGAAAGCAGTTGAGTTCTGCAGGAGACAAGGGTTAGTCATTACCAACACTTGGTTTGGACACCACAAAAGACGCAGGTATACATTGAAAATGCCAGGTGACTGAGAAAGAAATCAGATACACAATATTCTGGTTAAACACAGGTTTAAGAACAGTGTGATGAATTCCCACAGCTTCCCGGGAGTGAATGCTGATCACAATTTAATTGTTATGAAATGTAGCGTCCGTTTGTTGGAGTGTTGGGCAAATCATTACTCAGGGGATGATCAGTTTGGGTTCAAGAAAGGGCGTGATACCATAGCAGTAATGAGCTTACTAATCGAGAGGAATTTCGAAAAAGCGTTTGATAGAGTTCACTGGGGAAAACTAATGAGTATATCGCAGAAAATAGGAATAGATTGGAGGGATAGGAGGCGAATCCGTAACCTCTACATGTCTCAGACTGCTCAGGTGCGGGTGGGGAACGGGGAGTCCGGTTGGGCAGTGTTAGAAAGAGGTGTAAGGCAGGGTTGCCCGTTATCAACGTTGCTGTTCAACCTGTATGCAGAGGAAATGATTAAAGAGGCATTGGAAGAACTGGAGGTAGGAATGAAAGTGGGCGGGGAATTCGTAAAATCAGTTAGGTTTGCGGATGACCAAGCTTTGATTTTTCGGTCAGCCAAAGGGCTGCAAGCATTGCTGAGTGAATTGGAAATTCAGCGCGTCAGGTTTGGGATGAAAATTTATATTAATAAAACGAAAGTTATACGATTTTCAAGAAAGAAAAGTCTAAGCTAAACATTAAAATAGGAGGGAAAAAACTAGAGCAGGTAGAACAGTTTACGTATCTCGGAAGTGGTTTGGATCAGCACGGTCGAAGTAGTATGGACGTAAGGAGAGGAAATACGCTAGGCAAAGAGGCTTTCACAAGGAGGAGGGAGTTGATGACAGGGACTTTGAGTAAGGATGTTAAGAAAAGACTCGTAAGAACTTTGATATGGAGGGTAGCTATTACGGCGCGGAAACGTGGTCATTAAAGCAGGAGAATAGCCGTAGACTGGAGGCTTTTAAAATGTGGGTATGGTGAAGAATGGAGAAGGTGACATGGACCGAGAATAAAACAAACGAGGAAGTATTTGGCACGGTGGGGGAAGAGAGGGGTTTGTTGGGATAAATCCTATGGAGGCAGGAAAAGTGGATGAAGGGGGTATTGACCGGCAGTGGGATGTTGAAGACTGTGATAGAGGGCAGAATTTTAGGCAAACGAGGAAAGGGAAGGAACAGGATAGGGATGCTGGACCGGATGAATAAAGTACTCGGAGATGAAGAGGGACCTGATATAGAATAGGATGCTGTATTTTGTGTTTTGACGAGTCAAAAAATGTTTTATTTATTAGCTGTGTCCATCCAAAAACCTTCCTTTACCGGTAGATTACCTAATATATATATATATATATATTTATTTATATTTATTTATATTTACATCCATTTATTTTATTTAGATTGTGAATACGGATTACAACGTTAGGGATATTGCCAATTTTGACGATTTTGTGGTTATTAACTGAAAAATGTTCACTCGTATTTGAAGTGAAAAAAGGTTTTAAAAGTGACGGAACAACTATTGTCAATGAATATCTTTTAACCTCTGTATAATGGTTTTCATTCGGATGAATTTTGATTCTAGAGATATCATTTATAGGATTTATTTAATGTATTTCCCCTGATAGAGCTCTGGGTCGATGGGGAAAAGTGCAGTTTATAGCTGCTTGAGTTGCGCATGCCCTTAGCTCACTGTGCGAGGTGTCGCCGGATGGGAGGGTGGCTGGGGACCCCTCCCCGGTCGCACTCTCCCTCGCGGGTCGCACTCATCCTCTCTACCCGGCGGGTGCCTGTTCGGCTCCTCGGTGACTCGCGGGCACAATGGCCGAAGGAAGGCCCGCGTTTTGCACTGCTCCCTTTAATGATATTTCCGAGGGCACCCCGAGAGAAATGGCGGGAGGGGACGTGGATTTTCTTGACTGCGGAGCAGGCAAAGAAGGGACGGAGCCCTTTTTCCCCCCCAACGGCAGGGGGGGGGGGGTAACGGAGAGACAGTCGATAGAATACGGAGCTGAGTACGTGTGTGTGTGCTTGAGAGAATGGGTTTGGGGAGTGGTGATTCAGTTTGAAGGGCCAAAAGTGGAGTTTCGTGTCCCCTATATGCTCCCGGGAGCACGGGTCAGCTGCAAGCCAGAGGTCGGCCCAAGTCTCTGCTAATGAACCTCCCCCCCCACGTGCCCTACCCCCGCCCACCCTCCCCCTCCATCCCACACTTCACATTATTCCCCTCTTACTCTCCATTCTCTCATTTCCAGCCCTGTTTTTCTCGTGAACGCAAAAGTATTTGAACAATGAAGAAGTACCACAAAGTTAACTCTATGGATTTAATAGTGAAATATAAAATTCGTCAGCCTTTTTTTATCTGAGCACAATAGATGGGCGTTATTTTAAGGGCGATCTATGCCTCCTCTCCCGGGCAAAATGTATCGGCTTACTCATCTCTCATGAACCTCTCAAGTAAATGTTTCCATTATAATATTTGCTAAATAACCAGTCATATGATGCTATATCCTGTTCATATACATCAGCACTTCACTCATGTATTCGGTATTTGGATATATCCATGGTGAACCGATGAATAATATAGATGTTACACTAATATCGGACCAGAAATGGGTGAAAGATTTCAACTTCATCCAGCGTATAGTGAAAAATTTATAATGAAAACGTAATAAGAGGTGAAACTAATTTCAGCCTAATTTGAAAACGCTCTAAATTCTTTCAAACCCATATCACATTTTTTAATTTGTAATTCAAAACAATACAAAAACACATCTGGTTGGTCAAAAATTTAATTGAAGTAAATATTACTCCGAACTAATCGGTCTATTGGGTTATAAGGTGTGAGAAATTTGTTTACTACGCATGGAAATGTTTCAGATAGGAGTTTATCGAGTCCACTATCGAGTCCATTAAGCTGACTAAATACAAACCGGGTGTCCTCGAATTTTATGTTTACCACGGGAGAATAAACCTCTCCTTCGCCAGGTACACTTGAGCGCCGTTTGGTGATTTTCACGGTGACGCGAACATTAGTTTGCAGTCCTTATCGCGTCAATAGTAGCTTGCGCAATATTTATTCCCGAGGATGTGAATTAAAGTATTTTAATTGAAAAATCCTCTCCTCCCACACACACCAAACGATTCCACCATTGCGTTCGCGCGTCACCCTCGCTTAATTATGCTGGAGTAAATGAGTCGCGGTTCTCAAGCGCTTTCGTGATTATTCCTCAGCAGTTCGCGCCCTCAGTGGCAGAAGGGTTCGTCTCTTGCACAGGGGCTCTCGTGAAGTGGTCCTCGGACGCCTTGTTCCATAGAACGTGAATTAATTAATAATAATAGCATCATGAATACTAAGGAGTGAATATGAGTTAATACTTGGGTTTCGCCAGCCTACCAATTACACTTTCAATTATTCCGCCGACATATAAATCCGACTTTCCCATAAATCCCCACTGCGAATAATGTAAATGACGACGAGGCTGCCCTCTCCCGAGGAATAATCCAGGCTACGATTCCAGCTCAATGCTTTATGCATGTGAATAAATTTTCTTAAATTATCTTTCTGATTGAAACACGGTGCTCCCGCGTTTTATAATAAATAAAGAAACCCCTTTTGCCTTCAAATGTCCAATGGTCATTTCCGCCCGGGCATCAAAACAACCGGAAGGCAAATAATAATGATGCATGGGGTGGCTCCGAAGTTGATTCTGAAGGCCGTCTGGATCATTTCGATATGTTCCTACACACACCCTTCTCTGGGTAGTTTAATGGGTAATATCTTATGTAATTAGCCTGCAGATTAGCTCGCGTATCATTTCATTACATGGTTTAATTCAGGAGATGAAATATGTGCCTCCGAACCGGACATGTTAAATGAATCCGTTTTGAGCACTATCATTTCAGCCTCTAGCTGCGTTCCATGCCCGTGTACGTCTTTTGTACGGGTGCTTGTGATGTTATGTATCTCCTTTTAATTGCCTCTCGTTCTGGACATTGCTCGTGGAGAGCATGGAGTTAATACGTTCAACGAATGCTAATGATTCTGAGTTGAATGAAACAGGACGATTTAATCGCTGAATTTAATTTATCGCTCCAAATGTGTCCATAATTGACTTTTCTCTTCGTAATTCGAATTTCCAGTTCTTGCAGCTTTCTCTGAAAATTAAAATAACATTACTATTGAACTCCAATTGGGTACTCTAGGCTGTGAAGTGTTTCTTGAGAACTAGTTATCCTTAGATTTAATTAATTTTCGGATAAAGCTTAGGAAGACTGGGTAATTTACAAAAGAGCCGCTTTTAATAACGGTTCAAAAAATTAAGTTTGGTCAAATAATTGTATTGATCAGCATTTCATATTCATAATGAATCTTAATAAACTTTGATAGTTGATTTTTCCGGATACTCGTGAAAATATATGTGCTTGTATAATGTTTGCCTTTCCTGTAGAACACCAATTGACGGAGTATTTCGATTTCTATGGCATCAACAATGAAATAATTAAGCGGATGATACTTTACAAAAACTTTTAAGATTCATCAAAATAGGTTATCAAATAATGCCACGTTTTTATGAATGCAAAAAATTATAAATTTGAGAATGATATTTTCCTTGCGGTTTTGCAACAAAATTTTCAAGGCCACTTATTATTATATTATGTATTATTATTTTCATGCTATGTAAGCTATGCTCCTAACGAAATGATTTTCTTTCTCTTTTTCCATCATTTTCAGCTGAACCGAAACGTATTATCTAAAACATTAAACACAAAATTATTAGAAAGGACCTTGTGCATGGGACTAATTTTTCGGAAGATGTCTCATAGGTTACTACTATGACGTAATTTCCTTCACGCTGAATCGGTGGTGAAAGGAAATGAGGTCGAGACCATATGTTTCGAAAGACCTTGATGTGTGGATCATTAAACCGAACAATGAGGAATGTTTAGTGTTTATCAAGCAAAAATTTCCATTTGTTTCATGCACTTCTTTCTCTCAAGTCATGAGAGTAAGACAAATTTCTCCATTAATAAAACTCATTAGGTAGTCCCTGAATCGACCCGGACTGAGTGAGTCTATATTTATTAGCCTCACCCAACAGGTAAGGCCGGACACTGCAACAAGCCTTCCTTCAATTCCGCCCACCTACATCAACATGGCCACCGTTTTCCCACCCCTACCACGCTTGCATAACGTCCTCCCCTCTGTCACCGTCCCCTACACTCCGTCGCTGGCGAAACCTTTCCTACCTCCCTTGGATTTCTCCGAAACCCCTTTCCTCCCGCGCCATGTCTACTACTTCCTTTGTTTTCCTCCGCGTCCATTTTACCTTTCCATCATTCTCCAAGCCCCGATCTCAAAACCCTCAAATTGAAGCCTATCGAGGTGCTTCAGAGACAAAGCTTCCGAGCTGTACAAAACCACTTTTTATAGCCAAGTTCTCAATATTTTTAGCATCGTTGTTCAAGTCCCTGTCATTCATTCCCTCCTCCTCGTGAAATTCTATGCCTGACACTACTCTTCTTCTGTAGTTTTCACCACTGAGACCATCTTGGTCCAATAGACTTCAACGGCAGGTAAAATGCTGCTCCACCGGATTTATTTAAACGTTTAACCTAACTTTCCTCTTTTTTGAAAGCCCCATTACCTTAGCTTTATTTACATTAATTCTTACCCTATGCCTACCATTGTGATTTTCTAATGCGATCAGCAGCTCTGGAAACTACATAACGCTCAAATATATGATTTTTATTTTGTTGAGAGAATAATAGAGATAATGATTACCAAGGCCGCTAATTTGTAACCGAAGGAGAGAAGAAAGCACAATTATTAGTTTGAGAGGTCCGAAAGAGGAAGTGTGTAACCGTCAGGAAAATCTGATGAAATAAAGGAGTCATGGGTAGAGGTGAGACAAAATCCAAGACGCCATTCTTTGAATACAAAAATAAACTTTCAGGGCGAGGCGTAACTTCAGTGTCGTCGGCCCCGGGGGCGGCGAGGTAACGTCCTCATCTGCCAACCCAGAGGTCACGGGCTCGATTCCCGCCGAGGTAGATTTTCCTCCACATTGGGTGTTTGTATCGTCTCCTATGTAAAGCACAGTGGTTAGGTGAAAGAAGGCGCCATGAAGTCTAAATCTCGCCTAAATGGAGGCGTTAAATAAGTAAATGAACAAAATTAAGTTCGATATCAGATACCGATCCCATTATTACAGCACGTTCACGGCAATTTCTCAAAGGAAATGTGGAAGATTCCTGGTTGGACTTTTGCGATTCACATTAAAACATGTTGTAAAATGTATGAAAGAATGACTAAGTTTCCAAATTGTACTGGAAATGCGACACCTTGTTAAATAAGCGCATTTTTTAGTCTGTTCAGGAATTAAATGTTTTTCTCTCAATTTTATATTTATCCTTTATCTTGATTATGCAGTTAATTACTTCCTTTTTAATTCACATATTTGACCTCAAACTACAGGAAGCCGGTCCTCAAAAGCCGATCGAGGGAAAATAAATGGTGAAACATTTGGTAACATATTTAAATTAAAAACTTGTAAGAACCGGAATGGCCAGAGCTTAAAGACTCTCCTGTGCAATTATTCACCAATGCTTAAATATTGTGATTTTGGTAGTAATTGTTTTGAGGGTACAAACCGAATATTCAAAAATATACAATGCATATTTATAACAATACAAATATGAAATATTATATCCTGGTTACAAAAATGACTAAAAAGTCTGCTGAGGCATGTTTTCCTCTGAGGTTTGTGACTAGGCGGGTACCCTGCCACCTCTTGGGTAATCGCCCGGGGTATTTTTGACGAATGTGGCGCCATGCTATCATGAACAATCGACCGAGCACATAAACATTCCATATCAGATCAAGTTGGAGATTACGTTGATGTGTAACCAACGGTTACCTAACGATAGAATGAGTGTGTCCCCATAAGAAGGGTTTGTCATGGATTACCTGAAAGCATGTACTTTCTTATGTGCTCGAAACTTAAATCATTGACGAATTAAGCGAAAAAAATTCGCCCAGTAATATTTCCATTCGTTGAGTCCAGGATGACTAAATCAGTCCGGTATTGCGTGACGTTATTTACGGTGGTGGTCCGTCCCTCCGAAATGCCTACTTAGCGGCCGCGGGATGCGGTCGAGGGGGGATTCCGAAGGGAGGGTTGGTAATAATGGCCGTTGGAGGTGGGGCGAGGGCGAGGAGGGAAAGGTGTGGCCACTGCCAGGGCCGAGGGGATTACAGCGTTGTGGACTAATAAGCGCCGGCGAGGAGGGTGGGTGAATTAACAGCGGCGCGCACGAAGATTAATGCGCACCGGGAGCGAGGGTGCACCGACGGAGTCGGTGGCCGGTGCTGGGCGTGGGGGGCGTGCCGGGGGGAGGACAGGGGGCGACGGAGCTTTCGGCGGCACATCCATATCGGCGGCGGGGGGTGGAGGGAGACGGGATGGGTGGGGGAGGCTGCTGGACCATTTTGCCGCCCCCTCCACTCCGACCGCCGAAGCCTCAAAAGAGAGATGGCGGGGTAGGGACAGAAAAATGGCCATCCGCCACACACCCCTCTCACAACGGCCAAAATTCATAACCATCACGCACTGAGGAGGGAGACGGGTTTAGGCTTTCTTTTGTTTTCCGGGACCTTTTGCCTGTCTTTTTTATTTACCCACTCCTTCCCGTCCTCTCTTCGTCGTCACGGCAGTCTTTCTTGGTTCTTTCTCTTTCGGGAAAAAATATATATTATCATTCGGCTCCCGTCCTTAAACCTGGCACGTCCTCGTCCGGAAGAGAGGGGGAGGGCGATTAATTATCCATATTTTTTGCTCCGTAGTTTATGTCTCCATACATTTGTGTGTGTGTGTGTTATATTTTTGCGACGCCTCGATGTCCATCCTTTCAGCAGTGTGGACAATGGTCTCGCAGACGAGGGGCCGCGGGCGACCAGCGGGAGTGGGAGGGGGGGGGGGGAGAGTGGTTTTCGTGGTCCACGGATAGATGGCCGGACGGTCGTGCTCGGGACGCGTGAAGGAAGCGTATGAGCATGGTGCGCGGACACGCCGTGGCGCGGCGGTTCGCTCGCCCGTGTCTGGTCGAGGCAAAAACGCCCAAAAGGCTCGTTTGCAATCGGGGGGGGGGAGGGGGAAGGGCGCCTCCGACTCGCAAACTCATGCCGTAATTAACGCGCGCCAGGGTTTGGGACTCCCGAGGAAGACCTCGCGGCTCCGCGCCGCTGGTCACGCTCCGTTCGAGGCTCAGAGGCATCCGCCGAAAGGGATCTCGACGCGCTGCGAGGTCACCGCACCGCTTTGACGAGTTGCTGAAGTTGTGCGGGGTCAGCCGCTTAGTAAAATCTTGCTCTCCACGTTATTCATAGTTCCATCGGAGGATTGGCGAGGATAGATGAGTAATTCCACGGACCGAGGGAAGACTGGCAAATGGTTTGTCCCACCGAATTGTAGGAATGGGAAAAATATTGGTAAGCTAGAAACGGTTGAGTTGAACCGCCAAAAAAAATAGTCAACACTGTAATGTGCATGAAGGACGATGCACCATAAACTTGGGTATCGATGCAAGAGGATGACCGTCAATCGCTGACTTGTAAGATATTTGTACGGGTAAAAAGAGCCGTGGAATACGAAATTAGGTATTTTATATCTATGAGGAAAAAAGAGATTTTATATTTAATGAAAAAGTAACAAGCTTTAGGAATATTTTTGCAGCAGTAAAAATAAATATCTAATTTCGAATATGTAAGAAAATACTCCTCATCCTCAACACTTGATCAAAAAATTGTATGCAGAACTTATACCTTGTTAGCACTACCAAAATATTTAGTTTGCGACTATGCAGTAGTGAAGTGTAATACCTTAATACCAAAATATGGATTTTTTCGTACAAATAAAATGTAATGTTTCGTATGAAATAAAATGAAATAATGTACTTAGTATTTTCCAACCTTTGTTTCAAAATCAGCGCCCCGGTTTCCATGTTGAACGTCGTCATCAGATCTCCATGGATAGGATTTTTTCTGCACCACATATCCCATGCCTGAGAAACCCTTACCTAGGAACTGGAATTGTCACACTTCCGGAAATTTGAGCCTGCTTTAGTTACTGCTACATACTTAAGGCTAGGAAGTTCCTTGCTGTTACTGGCAAATCTTCGTTGCTGTTAACCTTGGAACACATTCCTTTCTTTCCTCGAAGAAAATGGAGCGATGGTGATAATTAATGTAGTACAGGTTTCCTGTCTCAATTCAAGCTAGAAATTCAGCACAGTTTACAGATTTACAATAAATTTGACTCTGATTGCAAAACTATAATTATATATATATATATATATATATATATATATATATATATATATATATATATATATATATATATATATATATATATAGTATATATAGTAGTCCCCTGACGCCATCTCTTGGCTAAAGAATCGGGGCGCTTGGCGACATATTAGACCCACGGATCTCAGGGTAAATTACGTTTCCTTGATAGCTCAAGTGGTTAAGAGCATCCGCCCGGCAAGTGGAAAGATCCGAGGTTGAATCCGAATTTTATCCACCCCCACGGCCTTATTTAGTTTCATCTCCCTTAATACACTTTCTATCTCATTGTCTAGTATGCCTGCACCTAAGCTATCTTTCTCTACGCCATGTTCCTTTTCAATGTCTAACTTTGTTGGTCTAAGCTCTTTACCAGACAGTTCTTCTACATATTCATTCCATCTCTTTTGGATCTTTCCAGCGTCAAATATTGCCTTACCCGCCTTTTCTCTAACTGCTATCGATATCTCCCTTTCTTACTTCCCGATAAAGATTTAACTTTGCTGTACAGCGCACCGATTTCACCCTTCCTCTGCAGACTTTCCATATTCTCGCACTGCGTCTTCCACCATGCTTCTTTTGCTTTATTCGTTGCCCGCATCAATTTATTGTTTAATTCTTTATACTTCATTTTGCCTAATTCTGTAATAACATTCTTCCATTTTCTCCGCTCATCATCCTTGTAATCATCTGATCCGTGATCCATGGTTTCCTAGTCATTTTAGCCATAACGGTTCCAATAGTGTCTTTTGCGGCTTTAGACATCCCTATCTTGATACAGTCCCATTTATTTTTCGATAGTACTTACCTCTTTACTATCCTCCATTATTTCCTCCACCGCCTGTTTGTATTCCCTCCTTTTCAAACCAATTAATGCTTCTACATTCCATTTTCTAACTCGCCGCCCCTTCCTTATCTTTTTAAAATGGACGCAACATTTCATAACAACTAAATTGTAATCAGAGTCCGCATCCGCTCCCGGGAAAATGTGCGAATTTATCACACTGTTCTTAAACCTCTGTCTAACCAATCTATAAACCAGCTGATACCCTGCTGAGTCACCTGGCATTTTCCATGTATACCTGCGTCTTTTGTGGTGTCCAAACCAAGTGTTGGTGATGACTAGCCCCTGTCTCCTGCAGAACTCAACTGATTTCTCCCCGCGGTCATTCCTTGTGCCAAAACCGTAGAGCCCAACAAATCTTCCTTCACCTACCGTCGCATTCAAATCCCCCATCACTATCAAATATTTCCCTGAAGGAACACACGCGATTATGTCCCCTAATTGATCGTGCATCCTATCGACCTCTTCTTCCTTATGGTTGCTTGGGGGCATGTATACCTGAATAATAACCAAGTTCGTCGGTTCTGCTTTTATATCTATTAGTAATAATCTATCTATTACCTGCTCTATGTCGACTACGCTTCTTCCTACCTTTTTATTTAATACTATGGCAACCCCTCGTTGGCTCTCGTCCCCGCTGCTGTATATTATTCTATACTTATCACTCCAGTAATCCCCGCTATCTTTCCATCTCACCTCGCATAGACCTAAAATATCTATATTCCCCTTTCCATCTCTCTCCTTATATTCTCCAATTTCCCTGTCCTCATCATTGTCCTAACATTCCACGTTTATATTCTAACTAATTTGGTTTTTTCTCCTGCGTCTTCTGTCCTGCTGCTGCTGGTTTTCCCTTGCAAGGGTTTCGTGGGATGACGACCGCGGAAGCCTTGCCTCCCCCGCTGACGGGCACGATAGACGGCCGAATTGGCCGAGCCCCGTAGTTGCCAGGACTCAAAATATCTGTATAGCCCATCATGTTTATCTTGGGAATGATAATTGAGGTGGTTTCCCGTTGCCTTCCTCAATTGTGTTTTTAACGTGACACCATCACTTATTGGCCGCCCCACTGGGGTCAGACGTCATTGCAACCGCCTCTTTGAGGAACAGACGCTGCGCGGATTATATTTCGTCTGGCTCCTAACCTTCGACCTATATGGCATGGGTGACCCTACCAGGAGCAATTATTATTACTCCCGCCAGCACAGCTCTGGGGGTCATCGGAACGCACAAGCCCTTCCACCATGTCACCACCTTCCACCAAGTCCGGGGAGGGATATATATATATATATATATATATATATATATATATATATATATATATATATATATATTGCATGATGGCCTCTTTTATTTTGTACTCAATGGTTTGAACTGTAAAAATTGGAATTTTTTGGGACCCGAGGGAAAGAATGGACTAAAAGAAAAATGTTTGAGAAATGAACATCTTTAATTTCCTTGGGAGTAGTATTTAGGGGAGGCGACCGACAGCTTAGGGTATTTGCACCATTAGGGATGGGCTGGGAGGAATGAGGGGTGGAGAGAAACCCTGAGTCGGCATTAGACTACACTTAACGAAAGGCTCCAAGAGGTCGGCATCTTTAAGTCCCATTCTACGGACGGCGTACTTACTTTAATGCCCTCCACGTTGCACATCAAGTATTACTCCCAAGACTTCAGTGATTCTGTGAGAAATAACTTATGCCAATTTATCAAGGGGATTAGTATACGTTGTTATGGTTGGACTTTTATTGACGATGCATTACCTTATTACGGATGATCAGGCGAAAAGTTTAAAAGGGTACCATGGTTTAACAACTTTGATGATTATAGAAATAAAGCGTACGTATTTCGGCGGGTATCACTGCATGAATTTATTAAAGGTGCGCATTATTTGACTTGTATGCGTAGTAAATACAGTTCTTAAAGCAAATTTGAAAATATACGTTAGATTAATCGAAAAAAAACAAGAATAAAAATATTTTACTACTATTTTCGTTTAAGCACATAACTACTTCTAATAACTATTTATTTTTCATATTGATTCTAAACCATTTATCTGAATTATTTGCCTTGTGAACCATCGCGTAACTCCTCACCATCGGCTTGAAATAACAATTAAACGCCGACAGTTTAGCATCGATATTGCGATACTTCTGGACGATGACGGCTTCGTTGACACTAGTTCATTTGTATTTGCCAGACAAGTATTTCATCGCCCCAAGAGATATAATGGTGAGGGGGGGTGGTGCCAGTCAACTGCCTTAGCAAAGGGAAAATAGGCAAGATGGGATGGGTTCTTGGTTAATCTTCATGATATTTGAACTGCTCTTTTGAATGTGGATGCATACATAATAGTCTAGCATGCGGTCTGTGGTATGTTTTAGGAGATTAATGTCGTATTAGTAGTATTTTAGGGGCCCGACCGACAGCTGAGGTCATTTGCGCCATTAGGTACGGACAGGAAAGGATGATGGGTAGAGAGTAACCTGGCGTTGACATTAGCCTAATTTTAACGAAAGGCGTCAAGGGGTCCGCAGCTTAACGTCCAATCCAACAGACTCAAAGTGCCCTCCACTAAGCGCCTTAAAGTAGTAATCGGGAAACCATTGAAAATATCTGCCGATGCCGTGATTCGAACTAGGGACCTCTGGGTTGAAAGACAGTTCGTTAGCCACCGCACAATTCACATTCCGATCTCCTGAAGATGACGTTTCTCGTCGAAGCCCGGGTCGTGCTGCAATAAATTTTCTGTGGAATTTAAAAGCTATTATTTTTTTTATTTCTAAGGAAGTTTGAATTTAGATGGTTGATCTTATACCCAAAATTGCATTTTTGGAGTATTTCTATTTTTGTAAGCCATATCGTCTTAGATTTTGCTAATAGTTAAACGTTCTAACTACTATTTCCTATATATTTTGAGTTTTTCCGGTGAGATGACATTTACTTTTAATGATTCTAGTCGTTCTGTTGACTATTCTGTGGAATTTTTGAATATAATTTTCAGTAGCTAAGATTTTATGCAGGATTTGCACGACCATAGTTATCATCAAGTAATTCCGTGAAAATAACAATTTATAGAGAATTAGAGCAGTTTCGCCCCGGCTTCAGTGGCACGCACGAAGGATAAAGCGAATGTCGCGGGTCCAGTTCTTGCCCGGGGCGTGGGGGTGACGCCGCAACGTGAAAGGCACGCTCCTCCATGCCGGAGATTCGGCACGAAGCGATTAATCCCCAGCAATCGAAACACTGAAAATCCAATTACAAGCTGCTGCCGATCCGGTTAGCGGGTGGCTTCCCATCTGTCTCTCCCGAAGGCCTTGGGTACGAATCCCGTCGGAGGTTCGGATGTTATACCGTTGAGTTATAGTGATTATTGATGTGTGTTTGAGCAGTGCTAATGGCCACTGCTTCCTGCTCACCTGAGACTCAATTGCTGTTAGTGCTTCGATCATTGCATCGGTAACCATTCGCCACATAAATGTATTTTAGGAAACAAAAGTTTTTTACAAATCTGTTTGTAATTTAGGAATAATTTGCTTTTTTAGTATAGATTTCTCAAGGTTATTCCTGGGATGAGATTAGTATCATCATTTATTCTTAAATACTACAATCAAATCTACTCCTTAAAAAATGAACTCATTCCCTTCAAAAAATTTAGATTGAAAGATATCTTCTGCCTCTAAAGAAAATTTTTTAGAAACTATTTTGCAATATCTTCATCGCTTTTCCTCCTAAAAATTACTTGAGTTACGGAAAGTATTTCAATACTTTGAGGTTGGATTTCAAGAATCACTCAAACATTACGCGAATGCCAACGGTTTAAATATTGACATTTGTCATTTTCAGAATCTCTCATGAAAGATTCCCCGATGTATTTATTTCTCGATTGTGTCCATTGAATTCACTGCGATGAAAGCTAAATTCATTTTGAGTTATTTTTATGAAATTTGTTAAGAGCTAGAGATAGAAAATATTTGTTCAAAGATGATAAAAGAAGAAAAAAATATTCCCATCTTGATAATAATGTTTCACGTCAAGTTCAGAAGCTAAAAATTCTCTTCATTCTTTCGGACTTCCTTTTATCCTCTATTTCCGATTAGGAGGAGGTCGAGGGAACGCCTCACTGCTCACGAATATGCACACCAACGCCAATTCCTCCTGTGGCACAAATTTTGTGCTACAGTGGTAGGGAACTTTCTCCAAGCAGCAAACAATGACCCAAGTTTTCTATATGAGGTCATGACTGTAGATGATTCATGGGTCTAAGGCCATGAGCCTGAAACAAAATCCCAGTCTTCCCAAAGGTCGGTTGATGAGACAAAAAAGAGTGCGCTTAGGCAGCTGATGACGATTCCGTCGGAGGACTTGGCCGACTGTTTTGAAAGAGACGCTGGGATGAGTTTGTGAGGTCACAAGGTGAGTAATTCGAAGGAATCTACGGCCTCATTGTTTTAGGCAGGCTATTTTTCTCAAAATATTGCATGGATGGACACCTGGAAATGTCTCGTATGCATCTATTAATGACTGCATGTGTGTCTGTGTGCGTGGGTGTGTACGTATATACGAGGGTGGTCCCAGAAGTACCCGGTCTGACCAAGAGATGGCGGTAGTTGTCTGGAAAATATCTCTGCATTAGGAAGAACGCAATCTTTAAAGCATATTTTCAAGTTTGAAGGCGCTACGTTGTTTAGTTTTTGTTTAGCAGCCATCAATAGTGAACGTTTTCAGTAAATTTGTAAAAATGTTTTGGAGGTAACTCAATCGGGGTGGAAAAAGTGAAAAATAAATTAGTTCGAGCGCATGCAAAAGAGTATTGTTATAATAGAGTAAAATATCGAAAAACAGTGGACCCTTTTTCAAAAATAAATTAGTCTTTTTATTATTAAGCTGAAAATATAAATAGAAATCCTTTTTTATGGTAAGAATAATCGATTTGTTTGAAGCAAAGTCGTTCTGCGAAAACAACTCCTCAACCACGGGCGAAATGTGTCCGGGGCAGGACTCAAAATATCTGTGTAGCCCATCATGTAAATCTTGGGAGTGATAATTGAGTTGGTTTCCCGTTGCCTTCCTCAATATTGTTTTTAACGTGACTCCAATACTTACTGGCCGCCCCACTGGGGTCAGACGCCATTGCAGCCTCCTCACTGAGGAACAGACGCTGCAAGGACTACCTTTCGTAATTATTATTACTCCCGCCAGCACAGCTCTAGTGGTCATCGGGACGCACAAGCCCTTCCACCACGTCAAGGTTGTGGTCCGGGGAGTGAAATATATATATATATATATATATATATATATATATATATATATATATATATATATATATATATATAGAAATATACATATATATATGTATAGTACAATACACAGTAACACACAATATAGAAACACAAAAAAAGAACACTCACACGTATTTTCTTGATATTTCGACGGAAACAATCCGTCTTCCTCTGAAGATATAGAAGTAATGACTGCTGGAATTGTTGGGGTGAGGGGTGCGAGAGAAAGGGAAGGGGGCCAGGGGAAGGGGAGAACGGGAGGCGAAGGAGGGGTGAAAGGAATGGTTGGGGAGAGGAAAGGGAGAGGGAAGGGGTGGAATTGACACAAAATCGGAAAATAGAACAACATGCTCACCGCAACTATTGCAACATACGAGACGCATGTTTCAACCCACAAAGTATTGATAAAGACCACGCAAGTCAAAACAAAGGCCACGTACACCAAAGCTCATTCGGAAAAACACAGTGTCCACCCTCCGATATGAATTGCTTACACAAAGTAACAATTTTAGGCCACTCCCATCAGTGAACGACATTGAGGCCCGGATGCTGATAGGCCATACAGATGTAAATGAATGCCATTTCAAGAGTTTTTAATTCTATAGGGTTATCGGATGTGGGAAGGGACGCTAGGACGGAAACATTGTAACACTGGTTGAAAGGGGTATTATCCTTTCAACCAGTGTTACAATGTTTACAAACTTAAAACTTCATCGTGCACTCGTCCATCTACTGCTCCTTCTCTAGACGTGGATTCAGGAGAAATACGATCGGCAATTTAAACAAGGAGTCCACCATTATTGATGCGCACAGTTTAACAAGTAAACAAGTTAAGCGTACGGCGAGACTTT
The DNA here is from genome assembly GCF_022747635.1 of Hetaerina americana. Lineage (NCBI taxonomy): Eukaryota > Metazoa > Arthropoda > Insecta > Odonata > Calopterygidae > Hetaerina > Hetaerina americana. The sequence goes on from NW_027287538.1 coordinate 82,267,890, forward strand.
ACTATAAACGCAGTACTTACCTACTCGTAGCTACACTCCATGCATACTTTAATGGGAATGTTTTTCTTTCAAGGTGAATGATGCTTGAGAGAAATGTCGCCTGGTGAGGATGGACGATCGCACGTAATAGATTCGTACCTTCCCGCTGGAATAGGGCTCTATGAACAGAACCTCATTTCTTCACACTCTAAGAGGCTAATTTAAATACACCTTGAAAGGATGTTTTGCCTTAAAAACGCTATATTTAGATCATCGAGTTATTGAAAGAAGTGGAACACTCAAAAATAGGTAAATTACGAATATAGGTTGAAAAAACGGAGCTCAGGTGGCATGACATGACTTAATTGAAAGTATCATTTCTTTCCTCCAAAAATAACTCCATTCTTGCCACTGAATAAAATATTGTGCAGCCGCAACCAGGTGGTGAATTGTCAACTTGAGTGCAAATAAATTGTATTAAGTTATATTTGCCCATAGCAGGATTCAAATGTTTCCTTTTTTAATTTAAATATACGAATTTCATTCAGATTTAAATGTGTTTTCCGATGATTTTAATTAGTAACAGTTGTCACACCTATGATAGATATTTTAAATGTTCATATGTCGGATCTATTTGCGTAATGTAAAATATAAATAAAAAATTTTTCTGGCAAATTTCCAGTAGCATCCCAATCCAAAAATCAACTTCTTACTGCACTCCTGCGTGACTTAAACTGTCAAATTAAGTTTTATGCATATTCTTTCATACTTGATCTTTACTTTTCAAGTTTTTAGATTTCTTTCGTTGCACTCATACTTTCATATTTCGGCTTTAATTTATGGAAAATGTCGAAACCTTGTATTTATTTCACGTAGAAATTTGTCTTAGATACAAGTTTTTCTTTTTCAAAGAATTACCCGTATTTTTTCAGCAAATATGTAGATATAACGTCAATAAAGAGAGCAATGAGCATTTTTGCAGATAGAAATGAAAGCTGAAAAATTATGAACTTTGTATGAAAAATTCATGTGATCAATTAGGTGTAAAAATCATCAAACTTTTAGATTACAGGCAGTCAAGGAGTTGTAAGAATTGCCGAGTGAATAGGAAAGCCAGTTAGATTTTTATGGGTTGAAAATAAAATGTGTACAAAATAAGGTGAATGCTTTCTGCGATAAAGAAAATCCTAAGTCAAAATATTAAAATAGGAGTTTATAAACTATGGCAGGTGGAGCAGCAATCTGAGGTGTTTTGGATTAATTTGCCCAAGTATTTGGGAAAAGAAGAGGCACTTGGTTAGCAAAATTAGTTTTCTCATGAAGGATGGTTTTAAAGACAGAGACGCTGAGTAGAAATTTGAAGAAACAATTCCCTAAACTGGGATAAGAAGCGTGTTTTTGAAAGTCTTTGTTACGGAAATTTGGTCATTTTATTAAAAAATTGAGCGTAGATTGGAGACTTTTGAGATGTGGTTGTGGAGAAGAATATGAAATGGACGAGGGGAAAGGCAAATGAATGAGAAAGTGCGGTGTGGGATGAGAGGGAAGTCCAAAGGAGATGGGAAATGTGAATGCAGAGCACTTCAACTGGGGAAGGAATGTTGAAGACTGACGTTGAAGGGAGAACTTTGGGCAAACGGGGAAGGGGTGGAAAGGCATAAGAATATGGGCGGAATGATGGGAGGATATGGAATGCGAGCGAAATTAAAGAAGTATCCAATTATATTTCATGGGTGAGGCTCTTTTGAAAAAATATTGCATAAGGAATATTAAGTCTACGTCCATCCAAAACCTGCCTGCTGCCAAATAATTAAGTACTTTAAGAGATCTTATTTTCCGCCGACATAATGCGATGGGAACTTTAAGCACCCTATGTCAACCAGGTCTGGAAAAATACTCCCTCTCCATTCCCTGCCAGCCGTTTCCTTTGGAGGAGGCACACCCCTCAGGCCGTCGTCCATTATCGAGGAGCCAACCCCTGTGATCCTCGACCCCATCCATTTGGAAATCATTACAATGGCATTTTGAATCCCTTCGAACGAGTTAACATTTCTCCATCATTATCATCTCGCCTGTAAATGACGCTGAATTACGCTGCTTTCTTAGCTTTCTCGGTAGTAATAATAATCACCACGATGATAGGAACGCACGGCTCCTTTTTAGGTCCTACCGCCATCCACCTTTCATCCCCCTCCAATCCACCCGCCGCTCTCCTGATCCAGGAATAAGTGGACGGTTTAGAATGCTTTAATGACGCCCTTGTCTGGGACCCTTATTAAAGGCGCCTGCTCGTCCATTATTGGCGGATGACGAGGGTGGAGGTGCAGCGGGAAGTGGGTGGAGAGGAGGGAAGCCGAGTAAGGCATTGTGAGAAATGCACGGCGCTAATTTATGGACCTCCCCCGCCTCGCCTGAAGACGATCAATTATTAACGGCTTCATTTTAATACACGGTAGTTCAACAGCCACTCTCAACTCCCTTCGCGGCCCTCAGAGTTCTTCTCGCTGCCCCTCACCCTCTCCACCTGACCCTCCTCCACCCCTTCCCAGGATTCCTTGAGCTCCCTTAAAATATGTCGTGTCGTGCCTTCTTATTGTCGGCCGTTAGATGTTGGAGTGACTGGTATGTGTAGTTCTCTCGCTTTACTTATCGTTTGCCTTCGTTCCGTTGGTGTGAACAAATCCCCCTCCTCTTCCCTTACCCACCTCTTGCCCCCACGGCTCCCCATGCAGGTGTCGGAAAGGGAATGTCTTGGCGTTTGAGGGAGTGTGAGGACCTCAAGACTGGCAGAAGCTCTCCCTTGAGGACTCCAACCTCCTCATGAGACTCATGGGTACTCGATTCCTCCAGCCTCCTCTAGCGTTGCTCCAGATTCTCGCCCATTGTCGTTCCTCTTTTGTCTGCTCGAGATCGGAGCCGCGAATGAATGGTGCGGGTGCGGCGTTCGAAGGGGTCCTGCTTCCCTAGTCGCTGTCCTGCTGTAGGGAGGGATTTCTCGTGCTATGGCGAGCACCGTTACCTTCTGAATGCATGAAAGTCTCATGCATCCCAATGAACCTTCCCCCGGGTGCACCGGCTGACTCTTTCGACCAAGTGCGTTATTAAAAGGCGACCTTGGTGAAACTGCGTAGAAGGCCTAGCCCCCTCGCCAGATTGTCCGCGCCCTCAAGCGTCGCGTCGACCGGCAACACGGCACTCAGGGGAGCCAGTTCCCCAGCTCCCTTGTCTTCACTTCAGCGAATATTGCATCGATTTGAAATTACGTGATGGATTAGGGTTTCGGAATTTCCCCGAAAAATTCTCACCCGTTCATATTCAATGACTAATGAAACACTTTTTACCACCCGCTAGCCACTGGCTTAGCACTGGCTATTGTACTGGCTTCCCATACAGAAGGCCCGGTTTCAAGTCCCACAGGTGGCAAATATTTTCAGTGGTATCCCGATTCCTACCAGAGGTGCTTTGTGGAGAGCACTTTGAGTGAGTACGCCGTCCGTCGGATGGACGTTAAGTTGCGGACCCCTTTGGCGCCTGTCGTTAAGAGTAGGCTGATGTCGACGCTGGGTTTCTCTCCTCTCTTCATATTTTCCCATCCATCCTCTATGGCGCAAATGACCTCAGCTGTCGGTCCCTTCCCCTAAAACTGCTGCTAACAATAGCATGCTCCGTGATGATGGTGAGATGGCATGTTAGGGTGGGGTTAGGGATTACACTCAGAATATTGAAGAAGTCATCATTTATGGGGGAATACCATGTATTTGCCTTGTTTAGTTTTGTAAGATTTTGATTAAAGTGGTGACATGAGAATGTGATGCCTGATTGCCGTTTGCCATTGCCATTTACAGCTATCTCTTGAACGCACGTTAACGACAATAATATCCGTACATATTTGACGTTTGAAGAAATCAACTCCATTATCCATATCCCATCCTAAAAGCAATTGCTAACCATACTGTATAAGAAAACTGGGCCATAAGAAAGACGATTCGCAGATTTCAATTAATTTAATTCCCTTAATACGATTCGCAGATTTCAATTAATTTATTTGTGGCATTTATTATGATGAACTATGCATTATTTATCTGTAATATCCTGATACAGAAAGGTTATTTTTTAATATGTTTCATGTTTAATTTTAGTGATTTTTTATAAAGTAAAGTTGTAAATATGACGTAATATTGATTCAAATCAAAGTTACGTCATACACTGCAGCCCTGAAGTACTGAATACATCACAATTTTTTCGATAATATTTAGCAACCAACTGTTGAATTGTGACAATTGAGCCAGGGTAATGGAATATATATATAACAGAAAAATGTCCAAATCTATCGATAATCTATGTATATCGTCTGATGCTTTCATTGAATGCCTCAACAACTTCAATACAAGGTTTATTTCGCGTCCTGGTTTTGGTGACTTACTGGAGCCCGGATTTGCCTGGGACCCCTGAGAGCCCTGGTTTGGATTTCGGAGTAGGCAGGATTTGCAGTGGCATCCGAATCCCTAGTTTGGGTCGGGCACTTCCAGTGGAGTACGCCGTCGTTACATGGGAACGGAGAACCTGTTGGCACGTTTCGTTAAAAGTAGGCTAATTTCGACGCCGGGTTTCTCTCCATCTCTCTCCCATTCTCTGAAAGTCCTTTCTCCACCAAATTACCCACCCATTTCTGATGGCGGGATTGACCTTAACTGTCGGAATAGATCTCCCCTCATGGTAACCACTGCTACTTTATTCAATCCCCCAACCCACGAGGGCAACTCTGGCATTGGAGGCTAATGCGGATTATGCGAGTGTCCTCAGACGCTGTATCTCTTGAATCGTGCCCATTGCACTCGCTCATTCCCGGTTAATTTTTTCTCGTGCGTTTACGGAGGGAAGAGAAGAGAAGGCGGAACACTGGAGAGAGAGAGAGAGGTCCAGCCATTAACTGCAGGCCAGCCCGAATGAAGCTAGTCGCGTCCCGCCCCGAGCCCTTCCTCCCCGCAGCGACCCCCAGTTCCCCGACCCTTCCCTTCTCTTTGCACGGGGCAAAAAACTCGGCGCGAGGAGGGAGGCGGAGCCCGGGGCGCGGTGGAAAAAAAGAAGACAAAAGGCCCAGCGCATCTTCTTCCTCGCCTCTGCATCGCGGGCGGCGCCATTCGACAACGCAACAAACGCACACGAGTACACGCTGGGAGCATCACAGTAGGGGGAGTGGCGTGGGGAGGGCAGCGAACGCCTACTGCTAAGCGGCGTTGTTCTCCAAACTAACACTTTCTTGCAGTGTTTGCACCTCGTCATTTCTCCCTTCCCTACCGTTACTTCTTTTTTATCGACGGATTTCAATTCACAACTAGCTGGGTTCAGCTACGTCTATTTTCTAAATGACTGCTTGGTGTTAATCATCGCAATATTAATTTTTCCATGGTGCAATTGGTTTACGAGGCCATTGGTTTGTTGGACGTTCAGCCTGGCTGTCGCGGGCCTCCCCCTCTTCCATCTCGAATTGTTTCTGGTTTGCTCCTTACGTAACTTCCTTGCGGTGATTCCTAGTTGTCCTTGGGTTTCCTTTCCATTGTTTCATTGTTTTTCGGAGCCAGATTAATTAGACGTAATGAATTCTCTTCACATGCAGTTGAATCATGGCTATCCGATTCTCTGCGTCGTTCTCTCCTCACTTAACCTAGGACGCCGCTAAAGAAACATAGATGAAATATATTTTTATTTTTAACTATACCAGTACTTTTAAGTATTATTTACATTAATTTTAAAATTAAAAAGTGATTTTGCTATATTTTTTGCTAATGGGTGACATGGAATAAATTCAAATTCATGCCCTTACATTACAGATCTCCCCTCAAATGTGCAAGATTGACTCTCTCCCACACTGGCGGTAGTGGATGACACTGAAGTAATTTCCCTTTACGTAAATAGGATTACCCTATCCAGGATAAAACGGCCCTCTCATTCTTGTAGGTTCTCTCATTTCTGAGTGTCAGAGGGTTATGGCCCGACTTTCAATACTTTCTACCGGGAAAAGGATGGTATAATACACATTTTTCCTGAAAGATGAAATACCGAGTAACTTGAGGATTTGAAAATGAGACCTTGAACTATGTATGTAATTCTGAGGTAACCTAGCTATTGTTTTATTCCAGTACCCGGAATTTCGTATGTCACGTAAAAATATTTGAACGCGGAAAGTCTCCAAAGTTACGACATAAATTAAAGAAATGATAAGGGATAACGGGATGAAGGGATGAAGAAAATACTCAGAAGTAAAGAGGGACCTGATGTAGAGTAGGTTGCTGGATTTTGTGTTTTGTTAGGAGTCACACAATATTTATTTAGTAGCTGTGTCCATGCAAAAACCTACCTTAACCGGTAGATTACCTAATAACAATAAATAATAATAATAAAGGATACTGAGTAACTTAATAACCTTATGGGCCGCAGTAAAATATTTACTTGATTGTAATTTTATATTGTACCGTAGAGCTCCTTTTATATTTCTACCAGCCAAACTTAAATATCGTTCCCATTATATTTTAAACATAAATCATGCTATAGGTATCTATGTAATGCATTGCGGTGTGATGATGGATTTCATTTAAACTGAATTATATAATCAAAACGACATAATACATTCTTCGGCTAGTTCTGGTCACACGAGATATTCACACTCTCTGATGTGTATCTAAAAAATTTGGATTTTCTTAAAATTTTGAAACCAAATTTTACTTCTTCCTCTAAGGTCACGGTTAATTTTGCAATAGACGTTTTTGGGACCTCTAAATGAGCATGCTTTAAAAAAGTTGTCAGGGAAGAAATTCATGGGCGCAAAAACTTGTGCGGTGAATTTGAGTGAGTAGAATATATGTAGTAGTAGTATTTAGAGGAGGCGACCGAGAGCTGAAATCATTTGCGCCATTAGGGAAGGACAGGAAAGGATTAAGGGTGGGGAGAAACCCGGCGTCGGCATTTGCCTGCTCTTTGCGAAAGGCGCCAAGGGGTTCGCAGCTTAACGTTCCATCCGACGGACGGCGTACTCACTCAAAGTGCTCTCCACAGAGAACCTGAAGTAGAGATCGAGATACCCCTGAAAAATATTCACTAGGGATCGAGATACCTCCAAGAAATATTCAAACAAGTTCAAATAATCATCGAGGCATATTCTGTAGGAAGAAATTCGGAACAAATATTTAGCGTGCACCGGTTTTTCGGAAAGCTCAATTAAAAAATCGGATATGGTCTTCTGTTCAAAGCTCTCCTCGGTTTTTACGGAAAAACCATACCTATGATAAAGGTATTTGCTATGCTATGCTTTAATATGCTTTTGCTATGTTTTAAAGAAAAATCACTCACTTCCCCAATCCGTGTTCACTCGCATCCATTGGAACTGAGTTAACTTTTCGGTAACAGACCCAGATGGGTGAGTGTTCCCTCCTTCAAACACTCTCTCCAAGTCCTGTTACATTAAAATTACGTCATAGTCCGTCTCCACGAAGAACTCAACCACGCTACTCCTGCACAAATTCGAGTATTTTTCGTCATTGAAGATGCATAAAGGAATAAATAAAATCGGGGGAGGCGGAGTGGGGAGGTGCGCTTCCTCTGCTGGCTCAAGTTGGGATTTTGTTGGCCGCCGTGGTTGTGGGAAGGCGGGCGGAGGCACCACCTCCCGCCCAATCTGCGCCTCCTTTATATGTGATGATGGATTAGGCCTCGCCTACGCCGCCCTCCCATCTTCTCCTGAGCTCTTTAGGCAACTGCTCAGTTTCTGAAACCCCTTTCGTGTTGAAGTCGCAGCAAGAAAGTGGGCTATCCTTTAAAATGAATTATTTTTCATGGATCCAACAGACATATGAAATTTGATTTTAATTAGTATTTGCAGCCAAGATGTCCAATAACCTCTCCAGTGCGCCTTCAGTGTCTCTTTGTGTTTACTTGTTTGCGGTAATTGGCATTTCTGGTAATTTATTTTATCTGTGCAGTACTATGCAATTTGCTTCCACTTTAGGAGAAGGAAATTTCCTATAGTGTCAGCCTCGGTAGATATTACCGCATAGATGAAGGTAGTTTTAATTTTAATATTGATTTGAATTGATTTATATACTTTTTGACAATGCTTGGCTCTTGTTTCTTTCAGAATGAAGAACATTCTGCTCAAGGTATGAAATTTTATTCATTGACTCATCATTTTTGCTTTTAAACCTTCCCAACTTTTAAATTTCAAGCATTCAGGTGAGGGATTGTATGCAATGGAAATAGCTAAGACGCTATGTAAGTTTTTTCGCGTAAGCGGAATTTTACCTTAGAACCGGGTTTCTAACACCGTTGCTAGGGTAACCTTTCAAGATTACTCGCTCATCTACAGAACTAGCGGGATTCAAAAATGTGGCCTAGCTTTATGCTATCCTTAATTAAATCAGAACACAGCTCAAATAAATTTCGGAGCTACCGAGCTGGTATTTTAATATATCCATCACATCCATGCAACCACGCCTTTCTGAATTGATTTTAACTCAATGTTACTCAAAGACAAACGAGCTGATTGTTCTTTTCATATCGTCACGTAAATCATCAAAGGAATTAGCAGCAAATAATTGGGATAATTAAAGAAAATAACATCGAATCGCAATTCCATCCTCAGATGACAATAGAAATCAATAGCATACATACATTTTAAATTAATTCAGTTCATCTTCATATGTGATATGGCGCTCTACTTTAATATTCTATAATAATAATATTCTTTTTAGATTGCAACTCTTGTCTAAAATCAGTTGTTACTTTACTTTCTCGCACTCTATTCATAATGAGCTAACAATTAGGGTCGGTAGCAAACCGTGATTGGGTTTTGCAATTTTTACCCAATGAAAACGTGAGAGAGGATCTTTCTTTAACTTATCAGTTAAATTGGATGCATTATATTTGATATTATTTAATCAAGAACATATCGATGTTTGACAATTTTAAGAGCTTATCATGTAAAAACAGAGATTTTCAACAAATAATAAAGTATTCAACGATAACCAAGCCGCCCGTTTTTGCGTGAAATTTATAGATATCCATTCCTGCTTGATGTCAATATAGATAATTTTGGAAGCTTGGCAGATATAAGAATATTCATTAAATCAAGATTAATTTAAACGCGGTCTTCTAATCAAGCAAAGCCCATCCCATTTCTGGTGTTTGATGAGCCATTATAATGACAATACAAATGAATGTGTTATTATAAAAAGGTTACTGTTATTTTACAATGCCGTAAATTTTTCAATGCTAACGCAAAGGTAAACAATATTATGTTGCTTTTGGAGTGTACTAAATTGTAAAATTTAGGTCATATAAACCTCGGATATCTGTATTTAATGCTCTCTCAAAAAAGTTATTACTTGCAGAAATAATTTTTTCACTTTCTTGCTAAACGATAAGCTAACACCTACACCGAAAGTGTAGTTGTTTTTACACTAAAAGTGTTGGCGGAGGTAGAAAGGAAACACCTACACTAAGAGTGCGCTACACTTGAAGTGTAAGTGCTTCCTTTCTACCACCACCTACACTAAAAGTATCGTAGTTTCCTTTCGTTTCGGGAAAATAAATGATAATGAAAACTACTTGCTGAAATATCGCCTCATGAGCTCCATCTATTTTCAATTAATTAAATTTTTAGGTGAATTTGGGAGATGCAAATGAGCATTAATTATGTCTATTATTATTTTAATCAAAAAGATTTTGAGAATTTTCATGAATATTGATATTATAAGGGTTCATAAATTACACGTCCTGCGTTCCATATATGAGAAAAATTAACTTGGAACATAACTGATGAGATATCCGGATAAATTAATGACATGCAAATCTGGAGGCTTACTTTTACTAATTAATTTGCTCGCATACAACCTGCCCTGTCCTTAGTACGTTTATTTTTCAAGAAATGCATACCTTCGCGGTTTATTATTTTTTATTTGGAAGAAAATGTTGCCATAAAGCAATATTTAAAAGAGCCTGTGTACAAATATCCGAAATGTCATTAAACAGTGATGAAAACACGACACAAAATAGCTTATGTGAGCGTTTAATTACAGAAGAAAGGTTTTGAACAAAATAAATCAAGATAAAGGTTGGAGGTTGGAAGTAGAACTAACGCCAAGAAGTGGTTTGCGTGCGGAACTTCGGGTTGAGAACGGACCATGTTGTTTCAATGAAATGGTGTGACCATGCTGTTCTCGAGAGATAAATTCCCAATTTAGAGAGCATTCATTGAAAGGGGGCATTAGCATTTAATAAAGGTGACTTTATGTTGTGTTATTGTTAAATAAAGAAATGCAGGGCTATTGCATTAATAAGTATTGCGAAATTTAAAAATAATAACAATGAAAGTGGTTACCCAGTCAATACTTACTTTTTCGTCCCAATGAATTTTGATGATAATTTTAACAAAATGTCTCTTTGTTTCTTATTCTGATGTAAACTAATTCATGCTGATAAATCGCTTCATTTTCTATGTTTATTCTGTATTTTTCTCCACTTTTCTTATAACATTAATCTACATTTTGACTTATAATTTCACTGTTTGAAAGGGAAACAGAACGATTATTTTGATGGACATAGTTCGATCTTTCAAGTTCTTTTCCCTGAAATGTGCATCGTAAGAATTTTAAATAATTACATAATTTCAAACCATAAAAACACAGATCTACTTTAAGTAACATCTCAAGAGGGAAAGTCATGTGTTGAGCTCAATGAATTGAGGCATTACTAAAGTGACTCAGCAAAATAATCTGATCCTTCAATTGTTCACAATTGAAATGGTTATTTTTGCATTTACCTGCAGTAATTACAAGTCTCCTCCGACAATTTCTTAACCTATATCTAGTGGAAACCCAACTATAAAATTATAAATTTTTTCATGATTATAGTATTGATGTATGAATTCAAATTGCAAAAACGTGGTGGAATTAACAATATTTTAATAATATATTTGATGAGAATATTGGTGTGCTAAGTTTTTTCCATGCAAAAATAATAAGTATTCAATGAAAACAAATATGAAGAGAGTGAATCCATCTGTTCATATCCATTCATACTGTATTCATAATGAAAACCCCACTCAAGTACACAATGGCCGTCGAGCGGTTTTCATGACTATGACTCCCTTAGTGACTTCCTTTATTGCTTTCATATTATTTAAATTTTAATTTTCATATATAATTGTAACAAATAATTTTACTTATCTAGATTTTTCTTCCTTTCCAGGTGAGTAGCTTGGTCGGGATTAATGCAGTTCGTGTTTCTCGGAATCATACCTACCTACATTAATTGTGCTAAGCAAGGTAATTCATTTTTTAATTACATTAATTAAATCTGTTTTCTGAAAGGTTAAAATCTTATAATGGATCCTTGAAAAAATTAAACACATCAACGGTTATGCTGGTATCCTGGTGTAAATCTGTTAAAGAACTAAGTGTGAGGAATGTTTACTGCGGAGTGGGAGGGAAAATTGGCCTATCCGGACGAGACTGACACGCAAATTACCATTTACTCTTGAGGAAACTCCTTGTCTCCAATCCTCACTCCTGTACCGCGTTCACATGAGAACGCGTACTACTTCTTTGGAAAGGGAGCCTTGAATTGTTAAATTGTTTTTAAAGAAACTTTGGTTGCTATGTTAATTTACTAAAACCTTCAAGTTGATCACCATAAACTTCGTAGCGACTTCACCTCATCACCCACTCCATTAAGGCTTTTGACTGGTGGTTCTTTTATTTATTGGTGCCTCTGCTTCAATACCTTTGCCCTTTCCGGAAAGCAAACCTAGCACTCGCTTAGGTCGTGGGTTATTTGAAATTTTAAGGCATTCCTTACCCACGTTTATGCTTAAGTTCCATGCTCTACGCATTAATACTTCCCCATCATTTGAATAAACCCCGAGCCACCGGAGGGCCGCGTGGCCTTCTCACATCGCTATTTAGGACAATGAAAGTAACCGGCTTTTTTAAATTTATTCAAGTACCCTGCAAGCCACCGCCAGGGTGTGTGGCGGGGGTTGAAAACATACCAGACTACTATTGACCCGAATAAGACCCTATCACGGTCGGGCAATGTTATTCTGTTCCCTCATCGTTCGGGGGAAAAATGACATCTTAAATCCATCTGTTCTACACTTAATCTTTATAATTTTATCAGCATGATCTCTTCTGCCGTAGTACGATGGGAGTAATAATGTATTTTCAACTTCACTGAAAAAATAGACGTCCTTCCAATTTTTGCTAGAGATTTAATCTGTGGTTTAACCTTCACTCCGTGAATAACTCCCACCCAAGCTGCTCTATTATTTTGGAAACCCTACTAAACTCATCATAACAACGTTTTACAAATCTAGGGTTTCTATGCTATAAATGGAAGATTTGATTAAAAGTAAGCTTATTTTGCTAATTTTTTATTATGGATGAAACAAATTTGGTTTTAAGAGAACCGTAGAATTAACTCTGACGGTAGGCTATTAGATTATCTTTAACTGTCTCTCCTCCGCAGAAATTATGCACTATATATGCATTTCATCTTCAATATCCCACTGTTATCATTGTAACTTTTTATAATTTATAATCTGTTCATGAAGCTTCAAATTAGTTGGCAGCCATGAACCAATTGCATGCAACAAATACAAAGTCAATTTGTAAATTTTAAGAAAGATAGTAAACACCGACTTCTGAGGTTACGTGGATAAGCATTCTGTTGATAAGCATTCCCTTGAGATCAAGGGTTTAGGAATTAACGAGTTTTTTTCCAGTAAATTTATGAAGATAACACGAAACACAGATGGTACTACGAGGATTTCAGAAAAGCATTGTGACGTCAAAGGTTGTGTCACGCCAAGATGAAAAATATTAGGGATGACATCTCTAAAGACAAAAAGAATGAGGTCACTTATGATTATAAGATATCGCTGAAATATTAAAATAAGGTTTTCACTCAAAAATAATTAAGGGAGAATGATAAACAAGCTGTTTAGAAAAGGCTACCTCATCAAATTTCTTCCTTCAAAGCGTCTTCTTCAACATCTCACCGAAAGCCTCCGAAAAATTACCAGATCAAGTGCCGGTCAACCGATGCCCAAAATTGAAATCTCCACAAATGGAATAGACCGCTTGCTGAAAGGTATTAAGCCTTATAAATCCTCTGGTCCCAAAAAATACCCGCTCGTATATTTAAGGATCTAGCGTCGGAAATTGCACCATGTCTAGAAATCATATCTAAGAAGTCGCTAGTTGATCACAAGATTCCCAGAGATTAGAAAAGGGCTAACATAACCCCGATATTCAAAAACGGAGACAAGGGGGAACCGAGTAGTTACAGACCTATTTCCCTCACATCCATTTCGTGCAAAGTAATGGAACATATATAATTCCTAGTTCCATCGTGAGACACCTCGATAATCAGGAGTTATTAATGAAAAATCAGGACGGTTTTCGAAAAGGTCGATATTGTAAGAGATAACTTGCGATTTGTGTTCATGATATTTTTACCTCGGGAGAGTGTTCCATGTCGACGCGGTTTTTCTAAATTTTAAGAAAGCCTTTAACAGAGTATCCCAGAGTAAACTACTCACAAAGCTAGAAACATAGTACCTAGATAAAAAATTCTGATAAACGTAAGATGTCATTTTTTCCATGAATGACAAGGGATTGTAATAAATTTGTCCGACCATGGTTGGGTCATGTTTGGGTAAAAATTAGTCTAATGCGAATTCACTCCCGGCCACACACCCAAGCGGTGACTGATAAGGTACTAAAATATATAAATATGTGACACCAGATAGTGAAGGACTTCCGAGAAATATAATGTTTTCTCTTGATATTTTTTCCACAAATATCGGAGATTTTCTCTTAACCCACTCTTTTCCAGAATTAATGCTGACAAAGAAAATACATTGTATTCCACTTACGTTTTTTTATGTACGAACTAAGTTTCGACCCATAAAAGTATCATCGGGTTGGCTTCTTCAGTCATAGCCTAGGTCGTACTTGAGAAAAGCCAAGTATTTTCTTTTTCTGTATAAATAAGGAAAACGCCTCCGACCAACTAATTGAATAAAACTTTTATTTTTCACTCCTTATTCCTCTTTCGTAAAAGTTTCATATAAGATATTTTCCCTTAATGTGAGGTACAATTAATGTCGCAATAGTGGTTCTTAGTATTGATCAAAACATCCCCTTATATCCCACAATCCTTACCTGCGACTTTGGCTCGGAGCATCATTGGCATTGAAAGCATGCTACAAAAACAAAACAAAAGTACAAACAAATATTTTTCTAGCCGAGTCTACGAGAGGTAAAATTCTTCATCGAAAGGTAAAATTCCTTTACTTAACTCTGCGTCATAGATTCTTTAGCTTAAGTGATAATTTGAAGATGATCCAGCTTATATTTAATTATGTTACTTAATTAACTTCAAAATAAAATAACCCTGATGAAACTTCAAGTCATTTAAATATGCCACGCCAAGTTACTTTCTTTTCTCCAATAATTTAAGGTCATCATCTTTTCGGATAAAATGGATTACCGACGTGAAATGTGTCCTCGTTCGAACGAGCGAACGTTCATTCTTGCGTTGCTTCCAGCGGAAGCTAGGCGCGCGAGGACTGGGGCCACGGGAGATTCATCGGAAGCGGCGCCACTTTCGTCTGCATCCGGTCGTTAATCGCCACCGGGGAGCCATCCCAACCACCCACCCCCCCTTGACCACTTGCTGCCCGCACGACTTTTTCTATCGTGGAACACGTCGACAATCCTCGAATTGGTTCACTCCTGGTGATCACGATGCATCTTTCTTTTTTGGTTGCAAAGGAGACTGGAAATAATTTATAATCTCATGCAAGCGTGATACCTATTCCGATTCCTTCTCGTTCGTGGGAAAAATGACATGTCAATCCATCTGTCCTGCACTTAATCTCTTTAATTTTATTGACATGATCTCTCCTACCATAGTACGATGGGGCTAATGATAATTTTTCAACATCACTGCTAAAGAAACATTATTCCAATTAATGCAAGAGATTCAATCCTGGGGTTGGATCAAAGACTTTTTTAATGGTCGGGTACAAGAGTAGCCATAGATGGAGTTTGCTCAAATGCAATTAAAGTTACAATAGCCCCGATCGCCTACCAAATCGTGTCGGCCAACCGATACCCGCAATTGGAATCTCATATAATGGAATAGCACGTTTGCTGAAAAATATTAAGCCTAATAAATCCTCCGGGCCAATGAAATATCCTCTCGAATATTCAGTTTCGGAAATCACGCCGTATCTAAAAATAATATTTAAAAAGTAGCTGGTGGATATCAAGGTTCCAAGAATAATATTGGTGTTGCGTTAGCAACACCAATATTTAAAAACGGTGTCAAGGAGGAATCGAGTGACTACAGACCTGTTTCCCTCTTATCCATTTCATGAAAGGTTATGAAACATATAGTTGCTGGATCCATCATGAGACACCTCAATCATCAGGAGTGATTAATGAAAAATCAGTCGTTTCCGAAAAGGTATATCATGCGGGACACAACTTGCGCTTGTTGTTCGTGACATTTTTACTTCGGGAGAGAGCAATGTTCCATGTGGACGCGATTTTTCTAAATTTTAAGAGAGCCTTCGACCAAGTATCTCATAGTAAACTATTCACAATACTAGAAGCATATTATAAAGATAAGACAATCCTGGATCAACATCCTCAACCTCATAACCGTAAATCCAGGTTTCGTCACCAGTTACGATGGTTTTAAGAAACTCTGGGTCGGCATTGGCGCGATCCAGGAGTTCCTGACAATGTCCGCACCTTTTTGTCCATGTTCATCAGTCAGCACCCGCGGGACGACGCGCGACTTGCCCAAAATATCTGTCAAAATTTTCCAGCAGAATCCAAAACTAATGTTCACTTCCTCGGCTATCCCCCTAACAGTTAAACGGCAATTTTCCCGCACCAAATCGTTCACCAATTTGACATGGCTGGGGTCTGTCGAAGTGAAAGGCCGCCCCACTCACGAATCTTTATCAGTCGAGGTTCTGCCCGATTTAAAACGACTGTGCCCCTCAAAACACTTGCTTCGACTTATATCTTCCTTGACAAAGCCTTGCTGAATCATTCCAAATGTCTCCGTTGCATTTTTGCCTTGTTTGCAACAAAATTTCACGCACACACGCTGTTCCTCTAGCTCCTTCATTGCTGCCGTTGCCTGCATGCGGCGACGAACATGTTAAGACACGTACCACTGCTGCTACGTAACTACTCGACGTAAACAAACACAACACCTCTCGTTTTAGTCTTCAGATCTGTCACTAGATGGCGCCATGTGTCTCGTTTCGATCCGTTGAACGGTGTGCGCAGAATAAAATCAGTCCGGTCTTTTTTTGACCACACCTTGTAGCATCAATGGACCAAGAATTTCCTTTTAATGAAATAAATAAGAATGGGGAAAGGAAACTCCAATGGCCGTAAAATTTAGTCGCAAATCTCTCGTCAGACCAATTGTTGCGTTGGTTAAACGGGAATCACGTCAGGGACCAACCACAACCTCTCGACCAGAATATCCTCTGTGGTGGTTTACGGGAAATTAGTCCGCGTCAGGGACCAACACACAGCCACACGCACACTATCCTGACTGAAATCCTTCACGAGGCTGTGAGACCCTGTTAAAGAATTTCAGATGGAGATGGAATCCTTCACGAGGCTGTAGAGTAGACCCCGTTAAAGATTCCAGGATGTTCTCAAGCACACGCTTTGTGACTGGTACAGACCAATCACACGCACAAGCACTCAAGAAACACACACACTCAAAAGGGCCCTACTTCTGGGAGAATCTGGACACAGGTAAAGAGCGCAACTAAACCCGTAAACCAGCACAGAGGGTATTCTGGTCGAGGGGCTGTGGTTGCTCCCTGACATGGCTCCCGTTAAACCAACACAACAATTGGTCTGACGAGAGATTTGCAACTAATTATTACGGCCATTCTTATTAAATTGAGAGGCCGTAGAGCTCATTATTTCACGCTATAATGAAATAAAATCATACGAAATGAAATGAGTATGCACAGCAATATTAAATTGTTTCTCATTTGTTTTATCGAGGGAAAATTTTCCGTGGACACTCCTGCACTCTCGATCCTTGTCTGTTTTAGCGGTTTTACATGCCATTACCTCAACAATAATGACCATGAATTCATTGAGCTTAAGTAATTTTGAGGAAAAATCAAAATATCCCAACAGTTTACCAATCAGTTGCAAGACAGATAGTTTGAGAGTTGAATGCTCACAGTAGCAGGCAAGCCAAATTCAATATAGGTCCTTGGGTAGGCAGACATTAATTCGATCAGTTGACCGGCTAAAAATTGCGTTTACTGGTGAATTTTTTTCCCAGTTGGATTTTTCTGTTTTAATTTGTTTATCAATTTGTTCTTCTGTATTGAACTGCCTCAGGCGTCACTTTGAAGAATCGTTATGCCATCTGATAAACCAATATTTTTTGCACAAAAAAACCATTATTCAATTTTTGCCAAAAAACACCATTATTCATAATATTGATACTATGTTTTATATTTGAATGACTGTTTGTGCCAAGTTCAAGAGCGTCTTAATAAGATTCTCTCTCGCTTGCCTCCAGAGCAATACCGGTATTTCATTCAATATGTTTGTTTCACTTGTAGCCTCATTAATACTTCAGTGCTGAACTTGATTGTCTTCTTTTGCTGCACCCCATTACCTTTATGGTGCATACAATTAGACTTTTTCTGCCGATTAAAACTTTCCTTTGCCTTTCTCCGCTCGCCATAGCTTTCACTACCATTTCTTTACAATGTGAGTTCTCTTAATAGCGGAGGCAGTTAATTGACACGCAGTAAGTAAGGGGCATAAACCCACCCTGGTCATTTGTCCCCGCTTGTGAATGTGTTTCGCGATCCCTTGCGTCTCCCAGCCCTGACCCCGCAACTTCCCTCCAGTCTCCCAACACGCGCGCCCCCTCTTTCGCTCCTCCCTCTACAAACGCTTAAAGCTTTCTGAGACTTCGTTCATGGGCGCCGCAGCGGTTGCAGGGGCGGGCGGGTCACCGGGTTCGTTAGCAACGGCAGAGTGTTTGAAGAGCCCCGTCGCCCGGGAGTGGGGTGGCAGCTACAACAGCCAAGAAGCAGAACAGAGACATCAGGTGGAAGAAGGGGCGTCGCCGGAAGAATCTCCGGCCCATCCTCCTCCTCCGCCGCCCTATCTCCTGCACTTAATGCTCCGGTCTCCCGAAACTCATAACACCGCTTCCCCACCCTCCATTCCTCCCCCCTTCGCCCCACCCCGCAAGTTTCGCGCCAAAAAACCTAAAATTGCCTTCCAAATCGTACACCAACCTCTCTTATGACGTCCCGACCTTGTTAATGGAGAAATCACTGCGCTCCTCCTCGACTCAACGCCGTATTCTAGCCGTGCAGGACTTAGTCGTCGTCGAGTGGTAACCCGTGCATAAACCACAACAGCGACGCTGGAAGTACTGGATTTTGAAATGAGCAAAATAAGTTTTATTTTGAAGTGTTCTCAGACACGATGGAGTCATCAAAGAGCAATACCACCTCAAGGAACATAAACTCGTCGGTGGAATAGGAAGATAGCGGTGACGTCCAAGGGAGATTTATTCCATTACGCTCATGATTGGCAAACGAGCTCGTTGAGACCTATTTTTTTATTTTAATTTTATAGCCCTTCAAGTCTCCACCAGGATGTTTGGCAGGGGATGAATACGCACCAGACTATTTTTGTCCCGAACACGACCCTACCGCGGTCGGACAATGTTATTCTGATCCCTTATCGTTCATGGAAAAAATACGTCGTAAATGTATCTGTTATACACTTATTCTCTCTAATTTTACTAGCATCATCTCTCTTACCGTAGTGCGATGTGAGTAATAACACATTTTCAACATGAAAGCTAAAGAGACGTCCTTCCAATTTGAGCAAGAGATTTAGTCTGTAATTTAACCTTCGCTCCGTGACTGATTCCAAGCCTAAGTCCTTTAATATGACCTAGGCTGTATTTTAGATACGCTGCTAAGTAGATCATTACAACTTTTAGCAATGTAGTAGGGTGACATATTTCTCCAATATGTATTCTATGGAAAATTTATATAAGAAATACGTTGCATTTACACCAGTACCTAACTTAGCAGTAACTGCAATCTAATACACATTAAAAGTGAACATCTAATATCTCTTTTCTTTCCTATGGAGGAGGCAATCCTGCTCGAAAAAATGTTCCTATATCCATTGGTTATAATTCTGGTTGTGTCATGTCTATCTCTTGTATTTTTCAATCTTGCCTTCCTCCGTTTTTATGCTAATGTGCTTCCTTTATTTTCTTGATAGTGACAAATATTCTCCACTATATCTTTGTGAGGTGAAGTGAACGCAATGTTTTCATTACAATCATTTAAGAATCACTTACAATTATTGACCTTCTAATGCACATTAAATACTAATCTAATAAATATTCTTGCGCATTTGGATATAATAATCCTGGTTTAAATCGAATTTCCTTGTATTCAGTCATTCAATTCCATGTTGGTCATGTTCTCTTCCCTTGATTTTGAATCATGCTGTCCGCTAATGTGCTTGTGTTGCTCCGACCGCGGCAGGGTCATATATTCGGGTTAAATGCAGTCTGGTGTGTGTTCGACCCCCGCCACACACTCCCACGGTTGCTTGCAGGGACCTTGTGTTATTTCTCTGTTATTCCACGAATCCTTTCCACCATATATTTCCAGTGTTCTTTCTTTCTTCCTCCAAATTTCCTTTGGACCTTCTTCTCCTTCGCTAATCATTTTGTCTTCCACATGTATGCAAACTGATCGTCTTTTACGCGGCACTTTTATTTTTTTGTTAATTCGTACCGTTGACTTGGTTTCATGCGTTAATGTTTTAATATGGTCACTTGTGTTTTCTTTTTTTTTGTCCAATGTAATTGAAGTGATGCTTTTATTGGACTATATAAATAAATAAGTAAGTCAATCATTGGCTCCATGGATCAAAAATGTCTAGAGAACATCCTATGATGATTTTCATGACACATGAGAATTATAGTCCGAGAAAAGACATCAGATTTATACTTGTATATGAACTAGATACACGTTTCGGTGATATGATGATTCCAAGAGAATCAGGAAAGTAGGGAAAATAAGACATAAAAGAAGCGTTGCGGGAGACAATAAGCCTGGGTTCTCATCAATTTGAGCTTTTTCTATTGTTATTAAAATGTTTTCTGGTCTTAAAATATCAAAGTGGGCACTCATATTGATTGAATAAGCGGTTCGGTCAGCGCTAGGCTCATTTTCGCCCCTTTTCGCATGACGTATCGCTTAAGGAAAGTTACGCAATATGAATCACAGCCTAATTGTTGTGTCGAGGGCACTTGAAAGAAGGAAGGCCCTCGACGAGGTATGAGGGGATCGGCCCTTGGTGGGCGGGGGGGATGCTTGAGTGTGGGAGAGTGGGGAGGAGTTGAATGGGGAGCAGTCACCCCATCCCTTGGGGTTAGGGGGAGGAGGCGACCGCGAGTGAAGGATTTTTTTACGACGAGAGAGTCGCGGTGGCTGACGGAGAAAATAAAAAAATAAACAAAGGAAGGGCGGGACGCGAGTTAAATGGGGTCGCTCCGAACTGCTGCCGGTGCGGCCCTTCTATCCACTTTTGTCTCCAAGTGCCGGGGGGTGCTGGAGGGGGGCGCGCGAGTGCTCTTTAATGCCGTGCGTTGGCGCCGCATGGTGTGAAACCAGAGGGAGGGGACTGCGTCTTAGTTCTAAGTGTGCGAATTAAGCGCGGGCTGAATTTTCCCGAAGTAAAAATCAAATCCGAAGAAATATTATTTGATCAAGACACTTCACGGGTAAATTTCGTGTTTCACATTACTGATTATTCGCATAAATTCTTTGCAATACGAAACTTTCAATTAGCGGGAACTAGTGGTATTATTACATGTTTAAAAAACTACTGAAAGTTTACTTCTATTCTAGAGTTAAATACAACTTAATATGATATAAATAAACACTCCAATATCATGGTTTGTTTTAGAGGATAGGTGAGTGAGAATGGAAGAACGGGAAGTGTTCTCTGGCTGCACTACAATATTCCCATAGGTTTAGTTACTTGATAACGATAATTTAAGATTTCAATTTATAAACATGTAAATTTTAGGCGTCATTTAAAATAACATTTTAAGATACCATCGCAACGGTATGGATTTCTTCCACATTTCAAATGATTATCTAGCTCCGTCTGTTTATTGTAACTTGTTCCCTTATTTCAATCCTTCGTCTTGAATGGTGTGATTCGGAACAGGTCAATTGGTATAAAACATGGTATACAATTGGTATACCTGTATGATGTCTAATCAATTGAGGTGTGTTGTAAAATAATCCCTTGTACGTATTGTTTATTTCTCTAGTCACCGACGAACGAATTGTAGGCTTTACAATGAACAAATAACTTTGAAGTCTGTCGTTGTTTTCTCAGCCACAGAAATTGGGAATCTTCTTTTATGCTAATCCTCATGTAAAAGGAGTTACGACAATTTTTGCAGCAATTCCAGGGCTCATATAAGTTGAAGCCGGATGCTTTCTTCCGCTTTTCCATTTACGAATTTAATTTCCGGCAGAAAACTCCCATTTGATGAAACTTAAATTGATAAATCTATCCTCCTCCTTCCTAGTTCTTATACTCTCATTCTATAATTTTTTGCACGAAACTTTTGGACGACATATTTTGTGAATTCGATGGTTTGAGGCTCTACTCTGTGAAAGTTCATGATCACTGAATAATAAAATTGGTATTATTTCATACAAACAATTACACCACTACCGCTTTCGACGCATGTGCGACATCATCGGGCATAGACTCATGCATGGCGTGGACATATACGTATGTGCATATTCTCGTTGGGATGGGAGGTGGGAGGGTGGAGGGGAATTTGCGGCGGGAAGAGGGGGGGCGTGGGTTGGTGCAATGAGGTGGCCGACGGGGGAGGGGAAGAAGAGGAGAGAATGTGTGGGAAGGAAGGGATTATGAACAGGAGTGGAAGGGGGAAGACGGAGTTTACGAATGCACTTCGCTGATGCACAATAAACCGTTCAAAAGGGGTGGGAATCCTATAAAGATGCTTTTGATAACCAAATGTTTCCGGTAATACACTATCTTTTTATTTCTAACTGTTCCAGCGTGTCTTTTTTTCCTCTTCAAAATCCTCTCCATGCATGATTTCATATCTGATGATGTCTCCTGTGAGTCTAAACTGATAGTATTACTGAGTTATTTGTGTGAAAAAATATCAAGTTTATATAATCTTTGTATTTCTCTTTGTTAGCCTCTAATTTTATCAACTTGTATCTTGCATATACATATATGTATGCTATATAAACGTTTTGATTTCAAAATCGCATCCAACTTATTAAGGTGTAGCCAATCTACGTGTAGCGATTGTTTTAAAATGGTGTGAATTGAGGAAAAATCTATCCTCAATTGACTAATCCACTGGAGTTATTGTGGAGATTTGTCGCAATTTAAGAAAAAAACCTAATATATTTTTACGGACAGTATGAGATCGTTAGGCGTATCTCGGGAGGACTTAAATGTAGATTTTTATTCAGCTGTCTCAGAATTTTTTTTCACGTTCCCTCCAACGGTTATACAAGGATCTCCTAAAGAGGAATCAACGTGTAAACGGTATTTATATAGGCCAGAAAAGAAGATGAAAAGTATTCTTAATTTTTAAACACATATATTCCAAAGAAAATTTTTATTTAAACTCCTTAAGTTAACTAAATATTTAAATCCAATTCATAAATTTCCTTGATTGCCTAAATAATATGATCAATTGGTTTAAAACTTGTGGAAAAACAATTGGAGTGATTCACGTTGTTTAACAATAACCCGTTTAAGTTAAAATTTAACTTATGGTTCTTATTTTATATGATATTTATATGGAACAATTTTAGTGTTAATAGTATTTTCGGACGACTAAGTTTAAAGCTTAACCCAATGCAAATAGAATTGCATTTCGAAATAAAGAATAATACTTTATATTTTACAGCATAATTACGCTGTTATATTCGGTTCATTCATCGGCTCCATCTTTTTAATCTTATCGGATTCTTTTATTTGAACTTAGGGTGAAGATATTTCTCGATTAGTGGAATATCCATTGGCCTGCAGAATTGTTTGGACATGTTATCTAAAATCTATCGTGTTCGATCGAAAAGTATATATGTAAAAACAAACGCAAACGTTAAATCATCACATTCTTTACCAATGAAACATTTCTAAAATCTGTAAACACATCCGCACCGAAAAACATAAAACAAAACCGAGGCCGTTATTGAGTTTTTTTACTCGCATTAACGAAGTGTGAGAAGAATGTGATTTTTATGTTGTATGGAGGCGGGATAGTCAAGAGTCATATTTGAGCCCAACGTAATTGTCCATCATAGTGAACCCATTTCAGATTAATTCTAGACCCAATTTTAAGTCAATTGATTTCTGATTCACATTACGCATGTTAGCAAATCACTTTAATGAAAGGGCATGCATATATTCGCCAATGCTGTTGGGACGCATGCACCAAAGTCCTGGGGAAGAAGGGACGGGATGGGAGTAGCTCTTGGAGTAGGGTGAGAAATGGGACGGAGAAAGGGAAAGAAAAAATGGTGGTGAAAATTGGCACCGGGGGTGATCAAGTGTAAGTTGGCAATCCTGCTGTAGGGGCACAATTATTACTAAATAAATAAATAAAGTGCCCCCTGCAAGGATGTCGCTGTTCAAGGCGGCGGGGCCGGCGAGTCGTTACAGACAACAAGTTGGGTGGCGACTGGAGAAGTGGGGGGTAGGTTGAGGGGGAAGGTAGGACCGAGTGAGGGGGGGAGATGAGACCGAATGAGGGGGGGAGGTAGGACCGAGTGAGGGGGGGAGGTAGGACCGAGTGAGGGGGAAGGTAGGTCCGAGTGAGGGGGGAAGGTAGGACCGAGTGAGCGGGGGAGGTAGGAATGAGTGAGGGGGGGAGGTAGGACCGAATGAGGGGGGGAGGTAGGACCGAGTGAGGGGGGGAGGTAGGTCCGAGTGAGGGGGGGAGGTAGGAATGAGTGAGAGGGGGAGGTAGGACCGAATGAGGGGGGGAGGTAGGACCGAGTGAGCGGGGGAGGTAGGAATGAGTGAGGGGGGGAGGTAGGACCGAGTGAGGGGGGAGGTAGGAATGAGTGAGGGGGGGAGGTAGGACCGAATGAGGGGGGGAGGTAGGACCGAGTGAGGGGGGAGGTAGGAATGAGTGAGGGGGGGAGGTAGGACCGAGTGTCTGCATCGAGGAGTTCCCATTAAAACCCCTCTAATAATCTCGGGGAAACGCCTCCAGATGGAGCTGGTGATCTCACTGCGTTTTCCGTCCCCGCCCACTTTTGCAATCCCGTATGTGACAAGCAATCCATCCACCCCAGGTCCATTCCCTACTCATTGTCTCCTGGAAAAGGGCAAACAGTATCTCGCATAACGCCCAGCATTTTGTTGGTCAATACGCATAATGTTCTTAGATGTCTGATTCATCCCATTTCGGACATATGAAAACATGCCTAGGGTACAGTGTGATGGCCTTTATGTCGTTATCTTTCGGATTTGGCAAGATCGGTAATTGCATTGTTCCATCTCCTCTCCTCGGGGCCTGAAACGGCTGTCGTGCCTTGTCGTGAGTGTTTTCGGCCAATTCACCGTTAACTTCACATCAGATCATGACTAGTGAAATTCCTTTTCGTATCTCTTCTATTTTTTCCATAAACACTTCTCAAGCACCCATGTCCTCCTCGTTCATTAAATCTTTGATTGTTCTTGGAATATGACATTTTTGCCTCCATGATGGGGGAGTGGACTTTAATTCACTACTATTTTGGATACCAACGAAAAGAATGCAGTTATTCAAATTCTCCACGCACGAGTGCTGGCCTCCATATTTCCGCGGGCAGTCACAATCCTTTTCATCTCGTTATCCACCCTCGTAGATTTTACTGTCGGGATTAGGTGTCATCTGAGCCGTGGAGGCGGGTATATATATTGGACACTTTTTGGCGGAACGGCAATCAGCCCTGATGACTATGACCGAGTCGGGAATCGAAACGTCGGCAGCTATGGAGCCATTGACCCGGTGGAAGATCCGGGAAGAATTCACCCATAAACTATTGTATTTTAGCTTTCATTAATACTCTTAATGCAGTGAGGTGGCAGAAACTACTCATTGGATATTTGATATTTCCTTCGTTAGGTCTCATTTATTAATCATGTTTGGGGGTCCTCCCATCCTAGTTTTCAAGTGATACCAATGCACCGTGTGCTTTTTTGTATCAGTTTTTCTCAATTCTAGTCGATCTTATTTGGCACGTATATTTTTCCTAATAACCTGATATTTCTTCTGATAGTCCCCCATACATTTACCCCTGTTTGAAAATGTATCAATTGTAATGAAAAAATTACATGTCTCTACCCATGTCATTACATTTTCCCGTGGTAAGTGGAATGTATGAAGTTTATTAAGCGGTCAGAAACGCACATCTAATGTATCCGTGATATAATAGGTTGAACTAAGAATAGCACTGAATTAATCGACTTGCTCCGAGAGGGCAAAGTCACGTGAAAATCAGATGTCAAAGTCAGATGAGAAAGGATTAGGTTTTTAACTCATGCTAAAAAACGATATTACGATGGAAACAATGTAAAATTGAACAGGAAAAACTACTGTGAAACAGCCCTATCGGTTAAACGCATCGAAGCAGTAATTGCAACGTAAAAGCAAAGGCATACATATTTGGACCGGTGGATACCAGTGGTTAGAAGATTTGATTGGAGAGATATAGGGATTTAGTATTTTGGACAGATAGCCGGTGGCCTGCATTTATTGAATCTGTTACATCGGGAAACATATCGTATCTTAATGAAGCCCTTCTATGTTACTCTCCGCGTTCGAACTCTAGTACCCCAACATACCGTTCTCCGCAGTCCTCCACATTTTCTGAAATCGAGCGCTCCCACCAATACACCGCCACCGCCATCACAGTCACCGACTTGGCCACACGGGCATCGTGAACGACGAGAAACAAATGAAATTAAACGATGCAATGCGTAGGCGCGCCAGAGATGGAACGTGGCGTCCGTCCTGCCACCTTTAGTCCCATCGCCGGAACAATGGCCGCGCGCCGTGCGAGGCATTGTGAATGGAAAATTATTGCGTCGAATTCCTCGCATTCCCTCCAGGAGACTTCCCTCCAGGACACTATGCCTCCTTTAAGCTGTGATTCAGTCTCGCAGATTTCGCCCTTTATAACTATCCACGTCTCGTTTCATCTCATTTTCCTCTCGACTCCTCCTCGAGGGAAACCTTTTCTCTCCTTCCTCTGGTGGAGTCGGAAGGTTCTTGTACGACAAATTTCTTAAGGAAGTGATATTTCACGCGCGCTAGCAGTGCGGCACGGAGTTCGATAGGGAAGGCATAGTAAAGTATTCTCATTGCACCGTGCCCTTGCACGAATTAATTTCCTTCGAAGGCAAACTAGTAAAGACGGAACGGAGGTAGAAGGAGGAGGAGATTTTATAGAAGCAGAAAAAAGTAAATTTTTTATAGAGTGTGTCGTCAATAAGTGTTAAAAAATTTAGGCGACGATTGAGAAAGAGTGGAAGAGACCTATATAGAGATAATTTTATTCCAAAAGTAGCTAAAGAAGGAAGAATGTGAGGTGAGATAGAGAAAGGAATAAAATATTAATTTAAGGTGTTATAAAAGAACGAGAGAGTCAAATTGAAGACGAGTTCTTCTCCCGGAATATTATTGCTATTATATCTTGTTATTAGGTTATAGCTATTTATAAGACCAGGAAGCTGTTTAGCAAGTTTTTATATAAATCATTACAGTATCTTTAACTGTCAGACTTTTGAAAATTTCTGTGTTTTCGATAAGCATTTGGAATTTGAGGCTATGATTAAATAAAAATTGAGTAGATTCTGCCAATGCTTCTTTTTCTTGCGTGGTAAAAGGTTTCGATAGGCACTACGGCACGCATAAATCCTCTCCTTCCCTTGCTTAGCTTCAAGTTATTCACTTTCTCGTTACCGTTCGGGCGATCTCATGCAGGGCGGCCCCAGAACTCCCTCGTGGCCAGGGCTTGCGGTCTCGGGGATAAGCGGGCTGACTGCCGGGAGAACGTATTTGCAATCACTCGGGAGGGTGGTCCAGGCTCGATGGAGCTCGACTCACGATCCGTAGGATCGATCAATCGACGAGAGGCAATAATGCACGGACAAGTGCGATCCGTTAATGGGTCAGCGGGATAGGGGGTGGACTAGGGATAGGGGGTGGAGTAGGGATAGGGGGTGGAGTAGGGACAAGGGGTGGAGTAGGGACAAGGGGTGGAGTGGGGATAGGGGGTGGAGTGGAAACAGGGGGTGGGTTGGGGATAGGGCGTGGAGTGAAGATAGGAGGCGGGGAGGAGAGGGGGCGGAATCGACGGAGGGCGAGCGGGGGAAGATAATAGGACTCGATCCTCCCAACCCCTTCGCCGTCAACACAGCCGGCGTATTTGCACGGAAACTATCTGCATTCCCACCGCGACCCGCGGTCCGAATGTCCCTGAAAACGGAGATACTTTGGATTATCCGGGCAGGGCGAGAGAGGAAATTCTCCAGACCGCTTCTTTCGACCCTAGGTATGTGATCATTTTCATTCCGTCTTGCAATTATTTTATGCATCCCCTTGATAAACCTTTCTGCCACTCTTCAAGAATATGCCGCCAAAGATCCTCCTGAAAAACATTCACCCAGCAAACAAGTTCTCTTTCTTTTTGTTCTTATCTGCTAAGTCGCATCGATGCCAGAGGCACACGTGCAGGTTCACATATTTCCCACGGTGCGCCACTCGCTATCAGGTTAACCTCTTCGCAATTCTATCTCTCTGCATTTTCAGCTACATTGCATATTTCCCAGATGTATCTTTCCCCTCCAAAAAGCTTGAATTTCCGTCACGTAATCCGGAGTCATAAGCAAGCGTATTAAATCTACTCTCGTCCGTGCTCTCCACGTCATTAACTGCTCCAGAAGCATTTCAGAACCACACTGTATTCTCAGATAACTGCTTTTGTTTCGAGTCCTCTCCTCCATTAACCATGCGCCAACACTGGTTGCAGTATTTTCGTTTTTATGTCCGTACGTGAATATGCGTCTATATCAATAATACTTCCTCGTCTTGATATTGTTCTTTTCAGTTCCCATCGTCTAAAACTCGAATAAACTTTCTATTAAAAATATACACATTTTTCAATCGTGAATGAATATCACTCAACCTTAATAAGTCTTTAGTTAGCCTTTAGGTACTGAAATATTTAAAATATACCTGTGTTGGGATCTATATTTTGTCTTTTTTTATGTTAATTCGTTGAAAACAGAAAGTTTCCCTTTGAAAATATTTATTGTAAAATTAAATGTATATAATAGGGGGACCAAAAAATAACAGGAATGTTGTTATAGATTCTTTAGTTTTGAATATATTTACATTAAATTTTGTTCACCTTCAAAGTATTCCCCAGTGACCACAATGAACTTCTCCAAACGGTGCTTCCATTTCTCGAAACATTTCTGAATTTCATTTAGTAGGATGTCCTTTACGCCTTCTAGCAAATGTTTATTTACCTCCTCCACAGTGTCAAAACGCTTTACGTTCATGTCCCTTTTGAGTCTGGGGAACAAAAATATGTCACATGGAGGTTAATCCGGTGAGTAGGGGGAGAGGACAATCAATGACATGCCGTTTTTATCAGAAACTGCATCTCAGAGAGGGCGGTATGAGCCGGCGCGTTGTCATGATTGGAAGAACCAGTTCCAGTCCCCTGTGTGCCAAAGAACTGCTCAAGAATCCTCTGAATTGAACCTAATGAAACTCCAGACATCTCACAAAGTTGATCAATGGTTCTGCGACGGTCTTCAGGAATGAGGGCATTGATTTTGTCGACGTTTTCGTCTGTTCTTGATGTTGAAGGACGGCTTGAATGGGGTTGGTCTTCAATTGACATTTCACCATTTTTAAAACGTGTAAACATGTCGTAGACTCTGGTTTTGCTTAAGGCACTATCCCCATAAGCAGTCTTGAGCATTACAATAGTTTCCGCGGCCGATTTCCCCGACAGGAAATAAAATTTCACTACAGCGCGTTGCTCTTGATAATCCGCCATCACGTTTTTCGCCGAAATAAAAAAAGTTGTTTCACTGAAACAGCTATCACGGACTGACCGATTCATTCACAGCGACGGCGCTGCGCATACTGACGCAGGTGGCGTGAGCCTGACGTACGACCGGCCGAACAAAGGCCTCTCGCTCTCACCGCAGCCCAATTCCCGTTACCTTTGGGTCCCCCCTCGTATATTCCATATGAAACACTCCATAATTATTTCCACGTAACACCCAATGTATTGGAATTTAGATGCCAAAGATATACTGTGCTTGTGTCTTCATTCTCTTTAATTTTCTTGAAATGAAGCCTTTACCGCTGGCTTTCTATTATTAAACTCTCAAATTCAATTGCTGCCCTCAACGAGCACCACCATTTAAGTCAAATGGAACCCGTAAGAGATCTTCAAGTATGGCCTTCACATCTAATGTTAAATACTGCTGTTTTTTATTTATCTTTGTCTTATATGAATAATTACGGTATTCGTTATAGTAATGGAATTTTGATAAAGTTTAATTGAAATTATGCTGCGCTTATTTAGTTATTCGAAGTTTTTATTAGCGAAATATTTTAATTTACCTCAACATCTTTAAACTTTGCCCAGTCATCATTACGAAGAACTAATACGATACTTTCAATTAATTACATGCATGCACAAGGAAAAACGCGCCAGGGGACACAAAACCACACAAGGGTTTCATGATGTAGCACGCATGTAATTATTCTGAATGGCACCATCGTTTCTAACAGCAAGATTTCTGGTCTCTTGTGTCGTTGAAAACCAATTAGATTTTGTACACAAACCCTTAGATTTAATTTCTCTTAAGCTGTTGAGGCCGATCCTTACACAGCTTCTGCAGTTCCCGAGGTGGTCCGTTGGGACTGGCAGTTTGCCTGCTAGATCTCCCTCGCTCTGCCACCACCCACTTTTTTCACGGCGGGGTCAACAGCCAAAATAGCTCATTTTTGAGTTGCGAGAGTTGCGAGTTGTCCCGTTGTTTGTTCTCATTGGATGATTCAAGTTTCTCCAAATTGAATTAGGGTGCTGATGTTTTCTCTGCCTCACAGTGGGAAACCCTCCTTACTTTTCCCTGGGTTAAAGGAGGGGCTAGGGTGGGATCTCTTCCGAGCATGAAAAGAGTCATCAAGAGTAAGATTTTTAGGCTTTTCGCCGACCCCCTGGCGGCGGGGTAACGTCCTTGTCCGTCCTTCCAAGGGTGGCGGGTTTCATTCCCGCTTGGGTGGGTTTTCCTCCACCTAGGGCTTGGGTGTTTGTAATTGTGGCCATTGTTATAATTATTAATAGTCCGATGTAACGGCCGATGTAAAGGAAACCCAACGCATCTAATACATAATTGCCTCCATTTACATATGTATTCACTTTTCCAAAAGCATGGCAATTCTATATCACACAATTTCTTGTCAGTTTCTTCCTTTTGTGATATTCGCTCATGCTAATTACCGTTTGATTAAAATTGCCGCTGATTTACACTTAGACGCTTCATATATGAAAATAGTGTTCATATATGAAGTAAGGGATTCCATAAATTCTCTAATCAAACATGATTGTCAATAAGTCAAGATCAGGCTCTAGTCCATTTTACTGAAACCGCTATTTCACCATCATAACAAGCATGTCGGTGGATCAAGTAGAGATGTGCACTTAATACCCATTTTTTGCTATCTAATTTACCCTATGTTATACCATTATTCATTATTTAAACCAACTAATGTGACTTTTATTGCCGCTGTAATGCGAAAAATATATCAAAAAGCCATATTTCAGGCTTTTGCTTCGGAAGCTAGACGAAGTCATTTTTCTCTGACGGATGATTTTAAATGATTGTTGGAAAATGTTTTTAACTTACCATATTGGCCCATTTAAGGGTCAGATGAAAGTGCACCATTGTACCATCATGGTGTTTCACCCTTGCCATTCGATTATTTTACATACTTGAAGCTCCACATGCAAGTGTTTGAGTTCAAGTCTCACATGTGGTGGGTTCAGATGCAGCCGGAGTTGCTGATGCTATTGGTAATCTCCCCCCACAAGCTGTATCTTCTCCAGCTAGTCATTTGTTTCATTTAAATTCCATAGTATAAAGCATTTCATTTACCTGCTGCTTTTTTCAAATCTTCCCTTGGATCCGCGCAAACATTTTTCTAAATTGAATCATTATCATATACTCGTATAATGCTGGGAATAGATTCTCTAAGTCACTGAAGTATGAAAATAACTCTATTTATACGTAACCCCAGCGTACACGCGTTGCAACCTCGAGTTGTAGGCACGCAAAATCGAGGTGCTTGCATAATTGTGGTGCCACTTTCAAATCAGTCGGTGTCCTTTCTGTATTTCAAACCAATGAATTTTGATCTGGAAAATTTGGTGAATTGTGCGATGCTGTTTTTGTTCCCATTCCACATGTGAACATTTAATATCTGAAAGTGCCTGTTGCAGAGTTTTACAGAGGTCGAAGACGGGCACTCTTCCAGGCGCGAACGTAATACTTAAACTTGAAGAGAAATGTGATCGCTGGACAAAATGTCGGTGCTTCACATGTGAGGACAATTTTCGCAACATCTTCCTGCCAGAATGTTGCCGGGCTCCTTTCAATTTGCTAATGGCTTTAAGAATGGATAAATTCGAATTTAGCCTCATATGTAATTTCCGTTCTTTATTCCTCTACCTTCTAAATGGCCATGCCTTCTTACTTTTCATTACGTTACCATTACCTAATTTTATAAGAATAATAGGGCATTAGTAGCAAAAAATCCTTAATACTCCCTCTTCTTTCTTGGGTTAAGGGCACACAGGTCGGCGGGGCTGGATGAATCGCAATCAGCCGTGGATGACATGGCGATAGCCGAGAGAATTGAATCTCGCTCTCCGGGAGTGAGAATCGGATGAGAGGGGAGGATTCGCGAAG
Organism: Hetaerina americana; assembly: GCF_022747635.1. NCBI lineage: Eukaryota > Metazoa > Arthropoda > Insecta > Odonata > Calopterygidae > Hetaerina > Hetaerina americana. The sequence goes on from NW_027287538.1 coordinate 82,300,049, forward strand.
AGAGCTCTCGTAATGGCCGCCCCACATCTCTCTGACGCCCGCGCTCTCGCCCGCCGAGCCAGCCAAGTGTCTACTATGGTGCCCTTACTCTCCAATTACCACCCACTTGCATTTCAATGAGGCCACCGCACTGCGTGAGAGATATTTGAGCGATGGTTTCGTATAACCTATCAGCCCACAAAGATACCCAATCTACAGCTTCGTGTTCGTCACGGCACTTTTCGATATTCTCTAGGAATTTCCCCTAGAATCTCTATTCTAGGGGAAAACAAGATCGACGTTGTCCAATCTCGCACATTTTCGCCTCCAGCAGGTCACGTGTCCTTCTAGAATACCTAAAGTAGTTTCATGGAGTGAAAGTATTTGGATATGGTGAGCGCTTTCAATTTAGCACCATAACCAAAACTGCTATAGTGAAAGAGATTCGTATGTGCAACATAAATAATAGGCACTTTTATTCTCACACCTGATGTAATATGTAATAGAAATATGAATGGAAATATTTTTGAAAAGATATTTGTATTTATTGTTTATAATTGAAAATATATTTATATGTGTCAGGTTTAACGAATGCTTCTTTATCCGCTTCGAGGTTTTGTGGCCGAGTGCGTTAGAACTTCGGTCGCATGGGTAATTAGTTTTTTGGATTAGAGTTTCGTAATAGGTACTTCAACAGCTTTTTTAAAACTCGAATACACTTAGCTAAATAATAAAATAAATCCAGAAAAGCAACGTATCGGGAACAGTTAAGAGCGTCTACAAAAATGTAAGGTTCTAGAAAAATATTATATGCGGCCCGATAGCTGTATATTCTTCAATACAATCGTGCTAATCAATGCTCAGTAAGTATATCTTGGGCGTCTCAAGAGCTAAGCCAGAGACAAATTGCATTAATTTCCTTTTCGCGTATTCTCGAATACTAAGTACATTCTACTTAAATATTTTATCTTTTGTATTTCATTTTCTTACACCCTAGGAAGTTGTGATATTTAACACAACTTCTGGTTGTTCTTCTTCTGATAAGCGGTGTATTTTCAAGTATGTAGTTCTGGCCTATTCTTTTATTATTATTATTATTAAAAATACACATGTGCTGATAGACATTGTCAGGTGGCACACAAGTCCCAAATAATTGCAAAAGATAATACATAAAACCAGACTTCAAAACACAAAACTCTTTAACAAAACAAGTGAATCCCCATCCCATTTACAACCATTAATCAGCAAGAAAAAAAAAGATAAATTAAAAAAAATTATGCGTACCATACACCACACATCAATCAAATTATTACATATATGCCTTACATCTATTCTTAAAAGTATACACTCTGTTAGGAAAGGGCTCGAATATGTTTGTAGGTAAGGTTCTCACTCAACAATTGCTCTATTTAGAAAAGAAAATTTTTTTAATTTGTCCTCTGTGCCCGGCATTTTATCTTAAATTTGTGATCATTTCTGCCAATAAAATTTGGGTTCCCCGCCTCTTTCCTAAGATCTGGCCAAGCTTTCTCCCCCTTCAAAATTCGGAACATTCCACAAAGTCTGCTTTCTTTCCTTCTAGTTTGTAGAGGTTCCCAGCCCAGCGTTTCTAGCATGTCAGACACACTCTCCATCCTCCTATGCTTCCCCAGTACATATCGGGCAGCCTTTCTTTGCACCTTTTCCAGTTTTTTAATATGACCTTCTTCATGAGGGTCCCATACAAGAGAAGCGTACTCTAAAATTGGTCTTACTAGGGTCTGATAAGCCTTCTCCTTGGTTGCTCTAACGCTCCCTTTGAGGTTTCTCATTACCCAATGAAGAGTTTTGAAAGCTTTCTTATAGATGTACTCCACATTTAGCCCCCACCCTAAGTCCTTAGTTAAATATACACCTAAGTATTTGACAGTATCACTTCTAGGAATGACATTTTCTGAGAATTTATATTCCCTATTGTTTCCATTTACCTTATTGCTAAAAGTGATGGATTTGCATTTGTTAACATTAATATCCATCCCATTTTTTGTCACCCAATCTGCCATTTTATTAATGTCCCTTTGAAGTTTGTCACGGTCTCTGTCATTTTCGACTTTCCTGTAGATAATACAGTCGTCTGCAAAAAGTCTTATCTGAGAATTAATATTTATTGGGAGATCATTTATATATATTAAAAACAAGAGCGGGCCAAGTACGCTTCCTTGTGGGACTCCCGATGTTACCCTTGCTTTTTCAGAGTACACTTCTCCTAATTTGACCCTTTGTGTTCGACCTTCAATGAAATTTCTGACCCAAGAGATTACTCTTCCATCTGTGTGTAGTGGCAATTGGCCCATCTTAAGCATTAAGAGATCGTGGTCAACTTTGTCAAAGGCTTTTGACAGGTCGACTATTATAGCATCAACCTCTATTCCCGCATCCATTAAGTCGAACATTTCTTGGCAGAACCCTAATAGCTGAGTTTCGCAAGAGTGCCCTTTTCTAAAACCGTATTGGCGACTATACAACCAATTCTCACTCTCCCACAAGTCCCAGAGATAATCAGCCATTATCTTTTCTAATAGCTTGCATACAACTGATGTCAAGCTTACCTGTCTATAATTATCAACTAGTGCCTTATCTCCTCCTTTGAAAATTGGCGTAACATATGCCTCCTTCCAAGCATTTGGCAGGGCATTATTGTTTAAGGTAACATTGAATAAATGATTTATATAATTTGAAACTACACTACCGCCCAATTTAAGCAAGTCAATTGAGATACCATCTGTCCCTTTTGATTTATTTGCTCTCATTTTCATAATTTTTTTATAAATTTCTGCGCTCGTCGTTTTAATACTTTAGGTATTTAATATTTTTTCGCCTCCTTGTTGACTCAGAGATGAATCTACAGGATCCTTTTTATTTACCATAACCTTAAATACACTTGCATACCAATTGTTAAACGTATTAGCCTTTTCCTTATCATCAACGATTAGTGTCCCATCCTCTTTTTTTAAAGCTGTTATGTTTTCCCTGTTGTCTTTCCTCCTCCGGAGGTACTTGTAAAATTTATTTCCATTATCTATCCCGATTATTTTCTGTAGAAAACTATCTTTGGCTATTTTCTTTTCTCTATTTAATTCACAAACTAATTTTTTGTAAATTATGAGCCATTCCGAGCTCTCGTTCCGTTTTTTGTGAATCACTCTCAGTTTTCTTCCTAGTTCTGACTCCAAAGTATTTCATTTGTTCTACTAGAATTGCCATTTGCCCATCTGACCCTCTGATCTTACATGACGTCAGTTTTTCTATAAAATATTGATATTGAGAGAATTTATTTACCCTGGGTCAATACTTTTGCAAACGTGTGCTTTCCCCGCCAGATATTTTCAGATCGATTGAGTCAATACCTTATTTCAATTTTGCGTGTGTCGTATGTTTCTAACATTAACTCTAAAAGTATAGTTAAATGCTTAACGAGAAAGCTCATTGATAAACCTAGAAGATAGTATCATCACCTCATCGGGGCTTTTCTCGCGCCCCTCACCGCACTGACGCTTTCAACATGCTCAGGGGAGAGTGTCCCCACTCAGCGGCAAACTGCCGCGTGTCTGGCTCCGTAAGCCTTTTAAGCCGACCACCGTCTCCTCCCAAATCGAATCTCACCCCCGCCTTAAGAATTGCGGTCGCCAGCGGCCTTGGTGCCGGAAGGGCAGGAGGGTTTGGTTGCTCGGTGGTCCCATTATTTATAATCCCCCCGCCTGCCTCCCTGCTCCCGTTAACCTCACACTGGCCCACCGCCCATGCCCTCCCGCCCCTGTCCGCCCATACTAAGTGGCCACGGCTTAGGCGATTACAGAGGACAATCGTAGGTGGATGATTGCTGTATGACTTCCAGAGTTCTTTAAATCGAGCATGAAAATGCAAAAAAACTAAGTTTTAAGCATAGAATTTTGAGTAAATGAGAGTGTATGCACTCTAATTTATGAAGCGTTGTTAAGATATTTTGACATTGATTTCCCGAAAAATTGTGTAGATAACATCAAGCCCGTGAGAAATTCCAAAGTCCAATCAATATCGTCAATCGCAAGATTGAAATCTGCATCTGATTTTTCATGTAGTATGTCTTCAAAATATGTCCATAATGATGTTGGATTTCCATCTACGTATGTATTCATAAGGTGTTTTTTGACGGAATTCATTTATTATTTTGCATTTGATGTAATTTTTTTGTTCAATACTTTATGACTTTTCCTATAGGAACTTTTATTTGTGTTCCTAAAAAATCTTGTAAAATCTTTTTTCATATTTGCCAACGTAAGTACGTTCTAGCTTGTCCGCCGGCTCATCTCGTTTCTCGGATGTTTGAATTAGGATTCAGAATTACGATCACTAATAGAAACCTATTAACGATGAAATTTGATCCATATTAATTCAACAATGTTTTATCACCTGGATAGAAAACACCTGGAGCGCGCTTGTGTGCCGTAGTATTGATTAAAACTACGACACACAAACGTTTCTTTAGTTTTTATCAAATCTTCGTCACTAGGCAAACTGATATCTTTATTGCTTAGTCAACTTATTACTCATTCTTTGCTTTAGTCGTCCTGAAGGTCAACGTCCTATAACGAGCTGATCTCCACTTCATTTTACTTTTAGATCTCCAGTTAATTTTAATATAAGTCATTTATTCCAATAATGTCTCCTCCGTTCCATTTTGACTGGGGTGTTATCTATTTTTTTACATCTCTTTATCTTTTTCTCTCATATCATATACTGCCCCATACATTTTTAAAGTGATAAAACTCAATATTTTCATTTATGTTACTTTAAGAAGGTTACTCCTTTCTCTCTAGCTTTTGGGCGTAATACATACTTCTAATATTGCTGAACACCAACCTGGTCATTTCTCTCTCAAGCAGAAGTCTCTTCCGACAGATTTAAACTCGATGCCCTCCAACGCACCCGGGTCAGACTGTCTTCTTTTAATGAAATTCATGGCTTGACATTCTATTTTGTGAAAACACATGATCGATGAATTAATTAAACTTTCTACTTTTTCACACGATTGTACCGAGTTTTATTTTTTCATTTGTCCTCATTTATTTTCCGGTAATTTCTACCACCTCCAATTCCTTTTAACATACCAATCCTTCTTCCTCTCTCTCCTCCGACGTTTCCCTCCATAACTCTCCTTAGCTAGCAACTTCGGCGTCACACATGCCCCAAATAATAATTTTTCTCCTCTTCGATTTTCTCAGCATTTTTCTCCCCTCTCCTATTCTCATCAGCTCTTCTTCAATTCTCAATCCATCCGTCCACTGTGAAGTATTCTTCCCCCAAGCCATATTTACAAATGTTCGAAGTGATGCTCATCTTTCTTTCAACTGCCTATGTTTATGGGGAAAACCACAAACTTTTTTCTTAATTATATTGGATTTCTACCTACTGTCCCTTTACACTTCCGAAATGTCTTTTAATCCTTCATTTCCTCCCTCTTAATTCATCTGCTCAACTTCCATTCCAAGTTACCGTTCTTCCCAAATATTCAAACGATTTCGCTTATTACATTGTTGATTCCATGGACGTATTAGTGATGGCCACATTGCTACTTTGAACACTTTTACCTTTTTTGCCACTACACCCCGATGGAATGATATCACAAATACATATATACTCACGCATTACCATTGCCGATGGAATACTGGAGGGACGGGCCACGGAAATGGCTGCCCTGGAATAAGGGAAGAGATGGACAAGCAGCAAGGGTGAACTTCCATTAGCGCCCGGCCTATCTCACTCAAGGCGAACAAAAATGCTGTCTCTCCTCCACGCCGAGAGGAGGGTAGCACTAAGTGCAAAGAACCCGTCCGAGTGACCCCAACCCACTTTCTCCCAAACGGGTTCCCTCTGGAGGGCAAGGGCGCGTGCGTGCCTTACTGATTATATGTGCCTGGTTTCCTGGCGGGGCGGCCGGCGGATTGTTAGCAAGCCAGCCGAACCCCCGGTCAGCATGTAGATCAATTAAAGACATGCAATATAAAAAGTAAGACCAGGCTATTATAGACATAGGTTTATGGATGGACAGAGCTCCTAAATAAATATTTTGTGACTCCTAACAAAACACAACATCTTACTCTACATCAAGTCCCTCTTCATCTCTGAGTACCATCTTCCTCCCTTTCTCCCGTCCAGCATCCCTATCCTGCTCCTACCCTTTCCTCGTTTGCCCAACATTTTCCACTCTATCACAGTTTTCAACATCACACTGCCAGGCCACAATACCCCCTTCATCCACTTTTCCTCCCTCCATAGAATTTCTCCCAAAAAACCCCTGTCCTCGCCCTCCATACCAAATACTTCATCATTTGTTCTCTTCTATGTCCATTTCACCTTCTAAATTCGCCTCCACACTCACATTTCAAAGCCTCAATCTACTTCTATTATTCTGTGACCACGTTTCCGCACCGTACATAGTTACGCTCCATATCAAAGTTTCAACGAGTCTTTTTTTAATGCCCTTACTCAACGACCCTGTCATCAACTCCCTCATCCTGGTGAAAGCCACCTTGCCTAGCGTAATTCTTCACCTTACGCCCCTACTTCTTTTACCGTGTCCGTCCAAAACACTACCGAGATACGTACACTTTTCTACCTATTGTACGTTTTGCCCCCATATTTTAATGTTTAGCCTAAATTTTCTTTCCAAAAATTTCGCGTAACCGTAGTTTTATTAATATTGATTCTCATCCCATACCTGTCGCACTGTATTTCCAATTCACTCAGCAATACTTGCAACCCCTTGGCTGACTGACAAACTAAAGCTTGGTCATCAGGAAAACTAACTGATGGTACGAATTCTTCGTCCATTTTCATTCCTACGTCCAGTGCTTTCCATGCATCTTAAATTATTTCCTCCGCATGCAGGTTAAATAGCAACGGTGATAATGGTTAACCCTGCCTTACACCCCTTCCTAACACTGCTCATCCGGACTACCCGTTTCCCACCCGCAGCTGAGTAGTCTGAGACATGTACAGGTTGCGGATTAGCCTCCTTTCCCTCCAATCTATTCCTATTTTCTGCAAATACTCATTAGTGTTTCCCAGTTCACCCTATCAAAGGCTTTTTTGAAATCTACGAAACAGGCAAATACCTCCAGGTTGTGTTCTCTATTCCTCTCGATTAATAATCTCATCCCTTAAGTAATTATCCTCCCCTCTTGATTAATAATCCCCTAAGTAATCATTTGCCCCAAACTCTATCTTTTTGTTTATGATCCTGAGAACAACTTTAGCTGCGTGGGATACCAAACTTATCGTCCTGTAGTCCTCACATGACGTGGTTTTTAACTTTTTCGGAATAGGAACTAAAACTGATCTGACGAAGTCTTTCGGCCAGATTCCTTCCTCATAGATACGAATCAGCCCATATAGCCTATTCTCCAACATTTTCTAGAACATTTCAATAATTCGGAAGGAATGATATCAACCCCCAAGGCCTTATGAAGTTCCATCTCCCTTATTGCCCTTTCTATCTCATCGTCGAGTATGCCTGGACCTAAGCTATCTTCCTCTACGTCATGTCCTTTTTCAATGTCTAACTTTGTTGGTCGAAGTTCTTTACTATACAGTTATCCTATATATTCCTTCCATCTCTCTTGGATCTTTCCTGTGTCTAATATTATCTTAACCGCCTAATGTCTAACTGTTAGCATAGATCTCCATATCTTACTTCCCGATAAAGATTTAGCTTTGCTATACAGCGCACCAATTTCACCCTTCCTCTGCAGACTTTCCATATCCCCTCATTGCGTCCTCCACCATGCTACTTTTGCTTTATTTGTTGCCAGCCTCAATTTATCGTTTTACTCTTTGTACTTCATTTTGCCTTATTCTGTATTAACATTCTTCCATTTTCTCCGCTCATACATCTTTGTAATCTTCTCACTCGTTATATATGGTTTCCTAGTCCTTTATCGCTAACGGTTCCAATAGTGTCTCTTGGGCTCTCGATAACCCTTTCTTGATCCTTCGCCATTAGTAGATACAGAATGCGGGTCATGCGTCAGCCACCAATTTGATAAAATTGGCCACCTTGGATTTTCCCTTTAATAACGAATTTCATGTTGCCACCTGATGTTAAAAAGGTGAACTAATGACGGTTGAAAGTCGGCAAATGTTTTGCGTCCATGTTGGATTCTCCAAATAAGGTAATGTCAGGGACGTTTAGCTTTCTGATTGGTTAACGTGGACTTATTGTTTTATTCAACTTTTTTTCGAGGAAAGCGCGGTCGTTTAATCGTTATTCAATTTTGAAAATTTGAAAACGGAAAAGCGCCACGGTTGAAATGGCGTTGCGAATTGTGCCGGATACCGTTGTTTCTCAACAAAAGCGCAGTGGAGTTGCGGTGGGGCTGAGTGCGCATGCGTGGTGGCAGCGGGTGCAGGCGGGACGTACCGAGTTTGATGGGGCAGGGTCAAATCAGGTGCGCGATGCTGACTACGCCATGCAGCCGAAAGACTTGGGTTAGATGCTTATGCCGTTCCTGAAACACGCCATCATGGATTTTCTCGACCGCAATACAAGAAAATGGCAGAACGTGATGCGCAACGTAAGATGAAGTCGGGTCAGATACTTTTTCCGTTCCAGAAACACGCCATGTTGGATTTTTAGACGGTAACAGAACAATAAAATGTCATTTTAATGTCAATATTTATTTAAATCGTAAAACATTAGGTGTGACAGTGGAGAAAATATCTTAGAGATCGAAACGTGCATTGCGTAAATGGTCTCTTTGGACGTTTTGGATCATTTTCGATCGGCGATCAGGCTGAACAAAGTGATCCACCCGATTGCCAATGCAGGTGACGAATTAGTTACAATTTGGACTTCAGGCCAACTGTGGTGAGGAGAGTGTTGAATGAAAATGCCCTGAAAACCGGGACACAAAAGGTCACCCGCTCTCCCTTATGCTCTCTTACTTACGCTTGGCAAGCAGCTTTCTATTCTTCGAAGAGTATCTCGATCTGATTTCGCGGGAATAAATAATCGAAACAATAGAGTGGAAGCTCCTGCTGCATTTAAGTGTATGTTCATGGTACAATAGCGAACGCCAAGCTCCGTCCACTACCGAATTTGTTCTGGGCATAGCGCACTCCCGGATGTATAGATCTCACCCCTCTCCGCGACTTTTTTCACCCAGATGTTATAAAACTCTCTCAGATATACGCCCCATCCCTCTCTCACCGTCATAATTTGTCATGAATTCAACAGAGCATTCACTGTACCCCTGTGAGCGATACGTTGCAAACCAAGTGCACGGTAGATTTCTGAATAAAATCTATAGGAAACCATACTGGAGAGCTTGGCTCTTCTGCACCAGTTGTTACAATAAGTTAAACATACCCTTCATTGGAGTATGTCGCGGACAAAGACTGAGAAATAGTGCGCTCCATCCGCAAATTCCTTTATGCGTCCTGTGTCACAGTGAAGTCCCTGAATTATGGAGACCAGGCCACGACTGTGTTCGCGTATTATTCCATACATGGAGGTGTTAACCGTACTAAGCACTACTTAATTGAGAACTCGATTAAGACCCGACTCGAAGCAATCTTTGATGAAAAAAAATGTGGGGGAAGAGAGAGATAACAGCAGCAGAAGTGCGGGCATTGAGCACTGAGCTTTCAAAGGTGACGAAGTCATTACAATTTGAGCAGTTGTAAATTTCAGTCTAAAGGTGAGGACGATAATATGACACTGCGAGAACTCAGCGGCTCATTTAAGATGTACTTTTTTCAAATAAAATATTCTTTAAGATATTTTTCTTTTTTTATTGCTTTAAAGGGTAATATAAATGAAACACAAGATTGAATAATAACTCTTATTTTTTATTATAGAATAATAATGAGTATGATACAATTTAAAAAACATACATTTTATTTATCGTCAGTTTCAAATTTTAACAATATTAGAAAACTGCTCTTAGAAAATTGAGAATAAACCAATCTTTTCGATCTAATAGAGTATTTCACTGCGCGAACGTATCTATCGGTCTGATGACATGCTAAAAGCACATGACTCCCAATGGTTTAAGTAATTTTAAAGAGGGTACATTTAATAGATTTTCAATTTCAAACACATCGAGATTTAAAGCTATAGAGGGGAATTTACATTTATCAATGCCTTTTACAAAGGGATACTTTTAAGATGAGGTTTTTTCTTTCAGAATTTGAAATTCCATTGTATGGTATTTCCCCATCATCGGAGAAAATACCGGTGTGATGCTCTGGCGCCCACCGCGTATTTTCATACTCTATTACATAGTCAAGAGGTAACTAGAACACCGATGACTCATGTCGGTCATGTTCGAGATCTTCAATTGCCAGTTCTCTAACCATAAATTCATTCAACTCATCAGTCTTCCACACTAGAGCTTGAAAGTCCAGTATCAATGCATCGATCACGAACGCACATAGTGGGTAAACTTTAGAACGGTGATGTATTTTTACCCCCTTGGGAATCTCACTCTCAAGACGCTGCCTTGTTCGTTGCAAAAAGTGATGCACAACTTCTCGATACCCGAAACTCAACGCCTTTGAAATATTGTTCAAATGCCTGATTATCAAATTACTCGATTTAGTGGCTACTTCAAGAGCCGAGTCAATCGGCTCGAAAGAATTTACTAATGCTTTCCAATTTTCTATATTAAGAGCTGCGCGAGTGTTCTTACTCCCCAAATTTACTAGAGGTTTACGGAAATATTTAACAAATTTTACGGGTGAATCCACGTACGGTGGAATCACAGAGGTTTCAAAACAGTCTCTAATGCAGGTGGCGTACATTTTCAGGCTGATAGTTTCAGGGATGATCGGGGCAGAACCGGAGAACTCACACCGTCAGAGGGCGAATACCTCCTTGATAACCTGCTGTTGCATTCTCGACTGATGCTCTTGAGACTGTCACCATATTATGTACTACACGCACCCACCGTTCTCATACTACGAACTGATGCTCTTACCTTGATGAAATAGAAGAGGTTAACCTATGCTAGAGCATAACAGCGGTTTTTTTTAAATAATTGGCAGTGTTGGATCCTTCTCGTTAAGATCATTTACATCCGAATGATCCAATTTTCTGACTAATTTAAGCGACCAATCAATCGACTGGAAAGAATACTAGTTTTTCCCAATTTTCAGCGTGAAAAGACACTAACTCTTTCTTATGCCCAAAATTTACGCAAGGTTAAACGCAGTATTCGAAAAATGGAACGGAGGAATCCATGTCCAAAGGAATTTATGATGTTTTAAATAGGCTGTAATGTAGGCGGCGTAGTTTTTCAGACTAGTCCACTCTTCCATATGGAGTCTCACGGATGGGAAGTTTTCCCGAAGTTTTCTTACCCGAAGGGGAAGTTTTCACGGACGGCGAAGCCAACTCCGTACACAAACCGATGCATACAATTTTGTTCACGCCTCCATTTTCCAGGATAAGGTGGACTAATTAGAAGATGAGGATCTCCTATACTTCACTTGAGACTTGCATAATTCACTGATGCTCATTTGACTCTCGCCGTTATTATATAGTGGAGCTGTTCTCTACTAGAATACAACACATCTTCGATGCTGAAAGACATTTTCTTCCTTTACGCCCGCGTCGTCCAAACTCGTTGAAAATCTTAGCAGTGATGCAGTCGTTGAGTGTGGGGTGATGATATAAGGACGTGAATTTGGAAATTGGTTGATGAGTGATGGATCTGAAAAGCGATTACAGACAGCAAAATTTCCCAGAAAGATCTGATTGGTAAATTTGCAGACGAACGGAATTATCTTTGACTTTCAAGGGCTTCAGAAAAGTGATAATATCCGCGACTAATGGAGGAAAAGCATAGGAGTCAAAATACTGCGCACGTTTTCTGTTCAAGACACTTACCGCGACCCAGTGGATCCACGGTTTGTGCGAAGGATCCACATTGACTTTAAAATGGCAACGCTTTGGACGGACGCTATTCGATCCGATGGATAAACACCTCTAAACATGCGTTTCCGTCAGGGATCTCCGGCTAAAGCGTCTTCGATATCATTTGTTTGCATGATGAATGACTAATCAACTTATCTAAGGATGGTAAACCTATTGTCATCAATCCTGAATTGCGCATTGTATTCAGCATAATTGATGAGAGTGATAGAAATTTGAAGATTCACTGCAAAGTAAGCTTCAAATCTCACATTACCGTAAACCGGGTTCAACACATGCCTTTCCTCACCACTTCTATCCGGAGTAAGATCCCACGCTAGTACTTAATATCCATAGTGTTAGAACATTTCCATAGTTATCTGATTACCCCAATCAATATAGTTCGTACCTAAGGCTGCATAGAGTTGAAGGTAATCGCGAGTAGCAAAACTTTCCTTTTCGCTATGGAATTTCGTTTTCATGATACTCAACGGTACTTTTTACGCATAAGTTGAATCTAGTCATTAAATAATGTTTTTGATTAAATGGGTTTTTATGTTTTTGCCACGTAAATGCATCACCATCTACCATTACCACTAATAGGCTGGAAGGAATTTGACCAACTATTAAGTTTTCATTTTTGATTAAATCAATATTATCGGAATAGGTGAAAGTGTTAACTTCCGATCGCTTATATGGACATATGGCGTGTTTTCTTTTTAATAGATCTTCATGAGGTAATAAAACTGAGGGATTGACGTCATGATACAGGACGAAGAGCGTAGCTTCTAAAACCTTAAGAGTTGATGAGTTTTCACTTTCCATAATGTAAAACAAGTTTTCTAAGTATGAACGATATAGATAATTTTCTAAGGTCAATCGAACCCCATTGAAATAAACTTGGCATTTATCGAATATAAATGTAGGTTATTAACCACACCAGGCTGTTTATTATCACTCTCCATAATCTGTACCGTCGCGCTTGATCAGTTTTACTTCCAAATTCCACTTTCCAATTCAAAAGAGTTATTCCACCCAAATTTCTGTATGGATCACCACTATCCCTATCCGAAAAATGAATCTCGCGGGAATAATTGAGAGAAGTGATCGGCTTACACGGTACTACTGTAAAGCCATTTCTGCTAGCTTGTAGTAATGGTTCACTAAAGTTTCAAAAATTTTGGGACCTATTCTTCCATTTTGGCATTTTCTATGCTAACACTTCTGAAAAAACTTTGAAAAACCAAACATCTACTACCGAAATATTTATGCGAAAATATATCTCTCACCGTACGCTTTTCTCTACTGAACTTCTTTCGCGTTAAACTTACTTGTTCGGACTCTTTTTTCTTTTCCTTTTAACACGAGCGATTCTAGCTCGCTTTTAGCCACGTAAACCTGCTCCTGCCATCCTTATCATTTAATCCTCCGCTTTTGTTTTCAAATTATCAACTTTCTCTAAAGAGCGCGTTTGTAAAGCTTCCTTTATTGATCTTCCATCGCCTTTATCTTCAAGAGTTTTTATAATCATATCTTTACCTTCTCTACCTACGGCTTTTATTCCTTGCGTAGCCAAAGGTTTTACGAATTTCCAAATGCCTCTGAAAAAATTCCCTATACTTCTACCTCGTTTAAAAAACCTCGCTCTATGCGCTTGATCACAGCCTCCAAACAGACTAAAATATTGGCAGCCACTATCCATGTCATTTGATATGCCGTTAACGAATGAATCATGTACATTTTATCCATGTATTAATCATTAAGACCTCCTAATAAAATGTGAAACGACTACCGATGGGTTTATACTGTCCGTAAATGGATAAAGGGTACCCATTTTATTCATCAATTTAACTGCCATCGTTTCAAAGTGGTTTTTTTCGAGTGACATGTAATGGGGATGAATGATAATGTGATGATTCTTTTTATCGCCCATCACGACCTGTAAGCATTTTGCCATCGTATCCCCGAGGAATTGTGGTGATATCACGTTTAGGTACTTAAACACTTGACTAGTCAGACGCCCTGGTTAATCGGGTTCAACAGGCTCCATCTATTTTCGTTTTCAAGTTGGCTTTCTCACCGCGATGGGAGCGGACATTTCTTTAAATGTCCTCATGAATTATATGACAAATTCAGCCTTACTGTACTCGTAGACCGTATATTTTCTATACGTAGTTCACTTTGCATGTATTTGGTGAATGATAGCGGTATATCACCAACCTCTTCGATATCTATGAAGGTGTAGGAACATTATAATGAGGGACGTTTAACGAAAGGTTTTATCTCGGATGTGATAGAACGTTTATTTTGAAACCAAAGGTGTAGCGCAGCGATGTATTCCCACCTTATATCACTCGGTGTTGCTTGATGAATTTCATTACTACAATTGCCTTAAATGATACTTTTAAGCTTCCAAATGTATGACTTCATCCTCTAAAATTTGAACCTCGACGACTGGACAATCTGAGAATTGTGGGAACAGTTGGAGGCTCTTTGGACGGTGTGGAGGGTGCTGAATTTCGTATTTCAGTTTCTATCTCAGGTACTTCTTCAGGTGTCCTCTCGGATGGAGGGCCTATTGGTATTTTAAGCTTCTAAAAATAAATTTCAGCGAGACCTACCTTCCAGTCATCTCCCTCAAATATACGTTTAGGTAATTTTGTTCAAAAGTGTTCAATTGCGTTAGTGGGAAAAAACTTCCCAGAGCTATCCCTTAACAAAGTTACATAAAAGTAACCCATTTCAACCTTCGTTCTTCTTAGGCTAAGACCCAAATGAGGAAATCATCACCGTATCCCTTCCATTTAACTAAATATTCGACCTTCCTGCCTTTTCTGTCACGTTTTAAAATACTCTCAATCTGAAACCCTGTTTTCATCATCAGCCGAAGTTTTGACAATCTCTTCCAATTCAACGACCCTTCAATGCGTTCGCTGTTGAGATTCTCTAAACGGTATGTAAGAATCGGCGTGTTTTTTATTTTTCAAAATCTGAAAACTTCTCTGGAAAAATTTGGCTTGTATCCCTTAGCGAAAGGTAATCTTTCCTTTGATATTCGAACGAAATCTCCAATGGAAAACTTGGATTTTTTAAAATGTAATCGACGTTAAACGAAGCGCGAGCATGAAGGCGTTTCTTTCACTCACTTCTGAGCCACACCCGTTCTGTAATGTATTCTGTCGTTATATCCTTGCAGCAATTTCGGTAGCACACTTACATAATTGAAAGTATTAAATTTTGCGAAATATTTATACATACGTCCCTTTAGGGTGTGATTGAAACATTGTACTACAGCGGCTTTCACGTCGGGATTATTTCGGGTAACAAATGTTATTGCATGATAACCAAGGAAGCGTTTAAACTGTTCGTTTGAAATTTGAGTCCCCTTATGACTATAAATTTTCAAAGGGTTTTCTGCATAGAATGACTCGAAATGCGTTAGTAATGTTCTCGGCGGAATTGCTCTTGAGTGGAACAACCAATTTATATTTGGAAAAGACGTCAATGACGGTGGGGAGATGAGCATAGCCCTCATAATACATTTTTAACCTTCGCATATCGTTAAGATCACATTGCCAGGTTTCATCAATAAATGTAGGAGTATATCTTTTCCTAGAATATTTCTTCCGCGTAGGCTTATTTCTTTATGTGCCTACCATTCTCTGACACGACTTTTGCTGATTTTCTTCCATATATGGTCGACGTTATAAAGCTATAAGTATTCTCCGGGTTGAAATATATGGAACTTATTTTGGTTTTTTCCACTTCACGTACACTTCAGGCCTTTCCTTTCTTAAGCGGCCTTTGAGAGGCGGAGTTGATTTGTTTGTCGCTGTTTTTTGCTTGATCTTGCGGGAGATGCTGTCTCGCTTGCTTTGATTTGTTCTGCGGAGTCTTCCAAGGCTCTGCTGGAGCATTTTTCCTGCACTTCGTTTTAAAGCTGTGGAAAATGATTTCCCAATATTCCCTCCTTCGCTCTAATGAAATCTACCATCTCTTTTTAACTTATATCCTACCCTTTTCCTTTCTTCTTCTTCTTCCACCTCGTGCGACACTGGAATGGAATTGTTTATGTCAATAACGGTATTTAAATATACATCTAGTAACCTAAGGTAGTGATACCATTTTTCAGAATAATTCATTTTTTCAGTTTTGAAAACGTTCTTCATTCGCCTTTCTAAACTGCGAACGTCTCGGATCATTCTTTCCTTTTTAAAGGTCTGAGGATCGATTAGTAAAATCGATTTGAAGCTCATCCTATCAGGCTGCCGAATAAACCGCTCAAAAGATATCCTAAAAGTAAAGGTAGAAATCCTCATTTTTGCTTCAGTATTTCACGTTTTTTCTTTATTGATACTTTAGGAACCCTCAACTTAATCAGGTTATTTTCAAAGCGATGCTCCTTCCTCGTCACAGGAGGGTGAATTTTATGGTTCCTATTTAAAGTATTTAGACAACAACCAACCGTTTCATCCATCCACGCTTGCAGTTTCTATGATCGATCCTCGACTCTTTGATCCTGCTGTCCTTAACAACCCGATGAGATGCTTATTGCGTTTCATTTTCCTCATAGTTTTCCGTATTAAATTTCCAGAGAAAATAATGTTGGTGTTCAACCGAAGTTATTTTCCCTGGAAATATATCAGTTTTAAATCTTAGTCTGTCGTCAATCTATTGCGATAGGTCGAGAAAAAATTAAGTGAAACGCTTTGATGTCACCTCATTATAAACCCTTAGAAGTTAACCGGAATTCTCTGGACAGATTTGTGCGGCTAGGTATTGGATATGTGACCAATCTCGAGGATTTAAAAAACATTTCGCGTTTAGGGAAATGTTTCGCGATTGAGGGCTCTGGTAGATAACGTTTTGTGTAATAAGTATTACTGAGATCTTGGAATGGTGCATTCCTCGCGTGAATAGCTCACTGACATCTTTTTAATAACAGTCGTGCATTTAATCATCTATCACATGGAGAGTGGGTATCTTACGAGTATTTTCGAAAGATGGGATCTTATATTGAAACCACTCCTTCCAGTTCCGCATTCGGTCTACTATGACTATGAATTTCACCGCCAATTTCAACGCCAAATGACTATCAATTTACCCATCGACTAAATCGTGTATGTTCTTTAGGAATTTAACAACGAAAGACGTTTTTCCGAAACAGGAGGGTCAAGCACAAATACAAGAAAATGGATGTTTCCACATCAATGGCGCGGATAAAATTAATTATTTTGCCAACTTTAAGCTGAGTTTATACGCATCTGACATATTCTCCTACCTGGACACTACTCCTTAAAATTCTTCTGCTACTTTCGATAGAATAGATGCATTTGAGCACTGAATTCCGAAGAGAAGTAGACTCATCGGACCAGCTCTTAATAAAGTGTTTTTGAATTCACCATATTCATAGTAATTTCCCGTTTTGAATATGTATATAAGACCATTTTTGTACCTGCCAGTTCAATTAATATTCGCAGATATGGGAGGAATCTGGGTACTTTTTACCGGGGAATATTCATGTTCCTTCGGCTCGAACCTGCATACATCCATTATAACAAAGAAAACATCACCGTAAAAAATGTAAGTTCTAGCAGAATACGGGTTTATTGCTGACTGAATATTTCCATTGCGAAGGAGGTGAAAGTCCTCGATCCTCTTAGGATATCCGTTGATGGTCGCAAAACTTGAATAATCGATCATATTTATTCGATTACGTATAAAAATTCGAATTCCTCCAGAAGGGTTGCGATAAATCGCGTCAATTGATTTCATGTTCGATGGGAAAAAGGGATCAAATCCGTGATAACTTGTGATTGCAACAATGACTCATTGCTGTTCTATAAATCGATAATCCAAAATACCTACCGCGAAGTAAAAAACACATGCTCAACAATTAGATAATTATCACAATATTCAACGTTGCACAGAGAAATCGAGTGCTGTTTCTGCGGGTTTACTCCTTCCTCTACCTCTTCCCCTTTAATCTCTCCATTTTTCTTTGAAGGTTTTTCAGGTATACCATATAAGCATTGTAAGGTGAATTTATCATCTCCTTGGAGCGCAAACGATCCATTATGTACGTAAAGTGAAAACATGATAGCTCGTCTATCTCTGGAATGCGATATGCCGAGAGTATGCCCGATCTCATAAGCAGAACCCTGTATAAATTAGATAACTTATATGAGTAATTCCCGCCTTTACTCAAATACCAATCTTCCTCTAAATCGTTGTGAATCTCTACGGGATGATTTTCAGGTGCTGGGAACTTCTCCTGAAAATCAGCCAACGATGATTTTGCATTCGGATGACTCTGAATGAGCTGGGCTCTTTCCCAATCCATCCTGATGACCAGGACATATAAAAAATAAGCATAATACCTATGCTTCTCCAGAGTATTAACGATTACTATATCTGAATTATTGAAATCCTGTCTGAATACTTAATTAGCGTTATCACTCCATGCATTAAAGGCTGCTTCGACCAACTGCATATGAATATCACTCGCCATTGGATAGTGCCAGGAAATTTCAATTTATTCTACTTGAGGTGATAAACGGCAAAACTGGTATCATCCTGCTCAACACATCTTGAACATTTCGTTAAATTCAATATTTCCTCATTCCAAATCCCATCTTTTTTCAATTAATAATATTCCTGGAATTGCCTGTTTGATTTCCTAAATTTATCATCTGAAATTTTAAACTGGATGGTTTCAGGCTTCACTTTGTAAAAATCCATTCTAATAAATCAAAAGAGAGATGGTACTTTTTTCCAAACTTTATTTTACAAGTCGACCGGTTTTCCAAGTCACCTGATGATGTCGCCTATGCGACGAAACCGGTCGACTTGTAAAATAAAGTGTGGAAAAAAGTACCATCTCTCTTTTGATTTATTATCTGAAATTTTGTTAATATCATTATTGCTTACGTTAAGGGAGCACATTGTTGTAAAAAATTAGCCATACATAAGTCTACACCACCGCTGATTGAACTGTATAACAAAGTCGTAGTAAAGAGTATAGACAACATACCTCGTGTTTGTGCTAACCTCGTGAAAAACAAATTTCAACTGGCTCAAACGCGAGGCTTTCAGGTAATTTATATTTATTCTGGAGAGAGCGCTTCATCATGCGTTCTTTTCCTGGGCATTATTGACCCCACGAAAGGATGTTTATTCCATTTTCACAGATATAGCGTTTGTCATCGTTTAAGCTCAAAGCACTTTTATTCATCTCCATCGCGTGTGACTAATGCTTCTATGACTTAAATAGAGTCATCTTTCTATAGGCGAGTGTTTTTACGCAAACAGGTGCTATAGTCATCACAAGTTATCGTTTTATCAATCGTGACCTTTGTCACACCTTTTGCCCGTTTACCTACATCTCCACCTTGCACGCGGTAGGGATAAAGCATGCTTTGCAATTCGATAAATTAAATCCTTTCCCTTTTGCATTATTTTTCAAATAGCATGGGTAATCAGTTGGATAGTTAGAGGTATCATAAGAAACTGTTCTTTTTTACATCCTCATAGATATCTTCACGCATTTCGAGGAGGAAGCTGTACGTATCCCTAACAAGCACTGATACATCCTTCTTCTTCTTACGTCCATAGAAGAAGTCATACAATAAAATATCAATTATATACATGGAATTCTCTAAAACCACCTGACCAATGTATAAAAGCTTGTTCATTTTGATTGAACTAAGTCTGCTGTGAACAGCAACAAGATTCTCTGCAAAAATAGTTCGATCGAGATCTACTGATCTTTTTATTTAGTCTTTTTTCAGAATTAATGAGTTCGATATTGATCTGATTACGTACATTCTCCATTGTCTTACCAGAGACGGCATTATTAGTTAGCTTACACATTTCCTTATCAAAATGGAACTTCCGTTTTTCCAAATTGAGGCCCATGTATTATTTAATCCATGAAGACTGATAAAACTCCGTTATTTTTTGGAGCTATTTAATTTGACAACTGCCATTTCTTGTGTTAGTACTCTAATGGATGACGTAACGCACCTTATCGTCCAGAGTAGTCCATAATTTTAAATAGTTTCCCTGTAAAGGGACCTTTTTTTCGCCGCAAAAAGGCAAGATAAAGGTAAGAAGAAGGAAGAGTAACTCCTGCAACTGCATCGGGTATTCTAAATCAACTTCCATTATGTAACCCTTAGGAAAATAGTTAGGGATAGTTACTCAGCAATAAGTTTCATCTGTTTGAACTCTCCCGTCGGTAGACATTGTGGCAATGCCAAAACATACAAAATATTTGTATATACGTACGCTTAATAGATTATCAATAATTAAAGTAATTAATAGGTTAATGATTAATTAGACTCATTTTTCGAGTCATAGCCTTTCATGTACTTGTTGTTATGCTCCGAATATTACTTCACACACTGACGGATTCCACCGCGAATTTACTTTTTAAATATTAGGATGATGTTGCTGCGTAGGTTTTCGCGGTTGTGGTTTGAAGTATTCTGCATTGTCGGGTTTCACCGCGTCTTTGTTTTATTCAGACTACAGTTTCGCCGAAGTTGCATCCGGCGTCTTCAGGTCGAAGATGAGAGACTCGGAATTTTGCCACCCTTAAATATGTGGTCCCGTCTAGTGGCTGCTCGCTGATTGGTCCGTTCCCGGAGAACTCTCTTCCACGCGTTGTGGAGATGGTAGCCTTCATCTCTGTTAATGTTCTCCGGGTTTTTGCGATCTCAATTGCTTTTCTAATTAATCGTGGGTAGTATCTACTCTCCTTGGCTAATATGTTTGCTTTTTGGAATAAGATCTCGTGACCGGGTTCACTCCATTGGTGTTTGAGATGGCCAACAGGTGAAAATGCTAGTTTGTTGTGTGTTGGAGGTGTTCCTTCATCCGAACTTTCATTTACAGGACCATTTCGTTCCGATAGCCATTTTGCTGTAGTGCTTTCAGGAGATGTATCTTTTACGTTGGCAAAGAATCGGCATCAGAAATTTCATAGGCTTGGTGAACCAGTGCCCACCAAAGAAGTCGTACGGAGCGGGTAGTGGTGGGAGGCTGCATTTAGATAACAGTAAGTGTGAGTCTTATTCCTGTACACAGCATGTCCCAGCATCCCAACAATCTTCCTTGTGACTATGACGTCTAGGAAAGGTAGTTGGTTGTGCTTTTCTACTTCCGTCGTAAATTTCATGGAGTTATATTGTGAGTTGAGTAACTCAAGGATTTTCTGATGTTCTGCTGACGGGTGCTACCAGATAACGAAAGTATCATCCACATCTTAACCACATCCTAGGTTTTTTTCTATCGAGTGCTCGACATCCTCCTTAAGGTCGTCCCTACGAAGAGCTTACAACGTCTGTTGCTGATGAAGCATGGACTCCTTAATAGTTGACATCTTTAAGAAAAGGCAAATAACAAGTTTCCAAGAATCAAAATGAATGGGATTTTATAAATGATTATGTATAATTAAAAGGGTTTACAATATTTACGGTTTTATTGTGATGGCGGTAGACAAGCTTAAGAGTACGTAATCAGGTCAGCACGTCCCTGTGGTAATGTTATAAAGATGCTCCTTTGACGACTATATACACGCTGTAACCCTCACCCCTCTTCTTTTACACCTCCGCGGCTGCGTCAACTTAATTGGTTTGCTCCACACGCTTCTGCATCCTTTCATTTCCTAGAATTGTCGTTTCCCGGACGTATTTTTTCCCGGATGCATTGCTTCCCGGAAGTACCGTTTCCTGGATATATTGTTTCCCGGATGTATATTTCCCGGGAGAACGTTTACCCGTTCGTATTGTTTTCTAGGACTTATTATTTTCCGTACGTATATTTCCCGGAAGTGCCTTTTCCGGACGTATTGTTTCCTAGGACGTGTTTATTTCACCACCATCTATCTTTCTATCAGAAGGTAGCCTTATATAAATCCGGGTTGCTGGGAAAGAGTTACCATTTGACATCATGCTTTCCCTATAAGTCTAGATGTGTGATACCGGGGAGGACTCGTTTGCAGGAGTTGTACCAGAAGGAAAACTATGACCATGGCGTAGAAGCGGACAATTGGCTTGTGCCTTCCTGTTAGTACGAAGGCCTGATAGCTCTGTACGGGGTGTACATAGACATCCCACAACGTCAGCACTCGCCCACCACCACACGTCAAGCCTTGACGGCAGGAGCTTTTACCACGGGAGTCCAACCACTCCCTACCATTAGTCTTTAAACCTGACACGGCAGAAGCTGGAACCACCTCAAACAATGAACCGCATGCTGCTCTCACGGTTGTCCAACGACTCCCTAACACAAGAGCCTTTAAACCTCTCACAGGCGTCACCTCAACCACTGCACCGCATGCTGCTCCCACCGAGGGTGTCCAACAACTCCGTACCACACCATGCACCGATCTAGATGGAAGAAGAAACATTTAACTTCACACGGGCGCCACCTCAACTACTGCCGGGTACGAGCCTCTTGCGGCTCGCCCTACGATGTTTGGAGATCGGTGCATAACAGCAGTCTGCTTGTTAGCGGTATAGGCGTCACCTCAACCACTGCACCGCATGCTGCTCCTGCCAAGGGCCACTCCGTACCACAAGAGTCTTTGAACCTCACACGGGCGCCACCTTAACCACTGATCGACCAAGAACCAGGATCGACTAGCGTATCCGAGGTTTAAAACAATGTTTTTGAGTCTATGGGAATTACCAGACCCATAGTCATCAGACCCACTTAAAATTTGTTTTAAACCTCGCATACTTGAGTCCATCCTGGTTCTTGGTCGAGGGCTGACCAAGTCACTGAGGACAGCATCAAGTTATCCGATGCGCTACATGGGTTTTACAATATTATGCTTGTGTAGTATTTTTAAAAAATAAATTTTTTTGTTTCCACTATTATTCCATTTTCTGTTTTTTTCAAACTATGTTTCATTCAAAAAACTTGTGTTGTCTTTTTTACAATTTTAGGAAAAATGCATAATATATCACTTTCCTCTTCGAATATTAACATTTTTATATTTCACTCTAAAATCCTGCCCAATTGTGTAAGTCAAAGGAGAACAGAACCCATTACTCACCCTACAGTTCCTGTTACATTTATCAGTTTCAGTACGGTCTGGACAGGACAAGTAAATTCTGTACTTATCCGCTACAATGGATGGATCATGCCTCTCAGCCTTCGCGCAACTCTCCTTCCAGCTGCAGCGGCCCCAGCGTCGATTGTTTAATCGTTCTACAACTCTGCTACTTAAACCATCGAAGTCGGAGAAAACTACATTACTCCAGACAAGTGATATGCATTTACCATCTTCTTGAAGTCAATAATTTACCGTTTCCCGAGGTTCAACGAAAGGCTGAGGTCATTCCTTTCGGAGGCAAGACGTGGTTCAGGATGAAACACCTTGTACAACTTTTTACTAACGTGAGGACTATTACCATGTATTCACCGCCAATATTAGCAGTAAATGAACGTAGCAACGCCATCTTAACTATGTGTCGATTGGCGTAAATGAGTTGAGCTTTTAAACTCTGAAAGTTTGCGCATGCACAAGACGTGAACCCGATGTGGCCTAATCCAACCCGATCTGTGCCGCCTTCACCCGCTGCCACCGCACATTTGCGCCCCGCCTTGCCGACTCTTCACGGTGCTTTTTCGAAAAACAACGCTATCCGGAGCTTTTCATAACCCCATTTCAAACGTGGCGCTTTACCACTTTTAACTCTTCAAAATCGAATACCGATGCCGCGCTTTTGTCGATTAACAATTAAATAACGCTAAGTGCTCACTCGCACTCCACTGCGCTTTTGTCAAAAAATAATTGTATAACGCTATCCGTCGAATTTCGCAACGCCATTCCCATTTCCAATGTGGAGCTTGGCCACTTTCAACAGTTCACCAGAATATTATATAACGCTAAAATCGCCGCGCTTTTCTCGCAAAACCATTGAATAACATTATAAGAATTCGTTAACTAATCGTAAAGCTATACGTCACCTGACATTTCCTTATATGGATAATCCATAATGGCCGCAAAACCTTTTTCGACTTTTATCTGGCCTTAGTTCACCTTTTAAAACACCAGGTGGCGTCACGTATTTCGTTTTTCTACATTTCAAAATCCAAGATGGCCGACTTTTTCAGAATGGCGTTTGACACAGGACCCGCATTCTCTATCTACTGCCATTTTTCTTCGATAGAACTTTGTTGCTCTGTACCAATCTCCATGATTTCCTCTACCGCCAATTCGCCTTCTACTTCTTTTTCAAGCCATTAAATGCTTCTTAATTCCATTTTCTCGCGCACCGCCCCTACGTCATCTTTCTGAAACGGACGCTGCATTTAATTACAACTATATTCTGATCAGTTTCCATTTCCGCTCCTGGGAAACTGGGAATTTATCATACTGTTCCTAAACCTTTTTTTAACCAGCATATAATCTAGCTAATACCTTTCTGTGTCACCTTGCATTTTCCATGTATACCTGCGTTTCTTGTGATGTCTAAACCAAGTGTTGGCGGTGATTTATCCGTCTCCCGCAGAACTCAACTGTTTCTCCCCGCGGTCTTTCCTCGTGTCTAAAGTGTAGTCTCCCACCTCATTGTTATCTCTTCCTTCGCCTACCGTCACATTTAAATCCCCCATCACTATCAAATGTATCCCTCCGGAAACACATGCGATTATGTACTCTAACTGATCGTATATCCTATCGACCTCTTCTTCCTTATGGTTGCTCGGGGGCATGTATGCCTGAATTATAACCAATTGCGTCGGTTCTGCTTTATCTCTATTAGTAGTTTTCTATCCGTTACCTGCTCTATGTTGACTACGCTTCTTCCTACCTCTTAATTGAATACTATTGCAACCCCTCGTTTGGTCTTGTCCCTTCCGCTGTATATTATTCTATAATTATTAATTCAGTAATCCCCGCTATTCCATCTCACCTCGCATAGACCTAAAATATCTCTATTTCTTATTTCCATATTTCGCTAAACATTCTCCATTTTCTCTGTTTACATCATTGTCCTAACATTTCACGTTCCTATTCTAACTAATGTAGTCTTCTTCTCCTGCGTCTTATGCCCTGCTGCTGCCGGTTTTCCCTTCCAAGGGTTTCGTTGGATGATGACCGCGAAAGCCTTGCCTCCCCCGCTGCCGGGCACGACCCACGGCCGATTGGGCCTAGCCCCGTGCCGGGACTCAAAATCTCTATATAGGCCATCATATTTTTCTTGATAATGATAATTGAGGTGGTCTCCCGTTAACTTCCTTAATAGCGTTTTTAACGTGACACCATCACTTACTGGCCGCCCAACAGGAGTTAGGCGCCATTGAAGCTGCCTAACTGAGGAACAGACGCTGCCTTGACTACCTTTCGTCTGGCTATTAACCTTCGTCCTATCAGCATGGGTGACCCTACCAGGAGCAATTATTATTACTCCTGCCAACCCAGCTGTAGGGGTAATCGGAACGCATAAGCCCTTCCACCACGTCAAGGTTGTTGTCCAGGGAGGGTCTTGGGCTAAATGAAATTAAAAATGTAACAAGAGTTACAGCGCTGATCTCCGACTGTACCATCATGACAAATCACCCTTTTAAAATGTTGACTTTTTTTGTGAACAAATGGCGCCACTTTAATGTCGAGTGATGAGAAGCCTTTTAGTCATAATAGTGTATTTCGCGTCAATAAAATATAAATAGTATTTTAGAGTTTTTAATATTGATATTAATTATTCACATTTAAAGTAACATGTTACAGCTATTTTTCATGTATTTATTGCTTGAAGAGCTCAATTTTTCCTTCAGTGGTACAGTGAAATTTAAAAATGTACTCTATCCCTAGTTGTTTTTAGCAACTTGCTTCTGATTAAAAATTTGATAAAAAGAACATTCTCGGAAATCCAAGAAAATCAGGATCCTAGA
Source organism: Hetaerina americana (assembly GCF_022747635.1). Taxonomy (NCBI): domain Eukaryota; kingdom Metazoa; phylum Arthropoda; class Insecta; order Odonata; family Calopterygidae; genus Hetaerina; species Hetaerina americana. Next base: position 82,325,868 of record NW_027287538.1, read on the forward strand.
AATTTGGCGTAATCGCTATTTTCAGTTAATTCATTCTTTTTTATGGATCGGTTTGCATCGTATACATGCCATTATCGTATGATTAAAACCTTAAAAGAACTCGGGAGCCATGTTCTTTCTCTCATTTGGGACTCGCAAGATATTATTTTAAAGAATATCAAATTTGAAATGGATTTTCATCTAGATTTTTGAAACGATTAATTTTAATTTTATGAATATGATAAATGGAAAACATAGGCAATAGTAATGCAATCATATAGCTTAGTAAACAGCTTAAGGTTTATAAAGCAGTATTGTTTGGCCATAGTATTAATTACTCCTCTATGATCTGATGGAGGGATATGGTTCAGTCTGAAAGTAGCGATATGTGCAGTTGTAGCGGAGACACGAGGTAGATGGAGGAAAGGATAAATATTTTTGGACGGCACGAAGGGAGTAAATTTTTTGGGAGAGATTTTTTATCGCGTAGTTGAAGTTTAACTTAGCTCAGTTCTGTTTTGTAGTGGAATATCTATGACTAATGAATCCTATCCCATCACTGGGAGAATGCTAATACTTGGACAAATAATGTATAGAATTATCAGAAGAACTCAGAGAGCTTTTTGGAAGTTGTAATACGAGGTTATAGTAGCATAAAATTTAAAAGTGATTGTAATGTTGCTATATCATCTCCTATTATGTTGTTATGGTATTCGAAAAGCAGAACACCTATTATTGCAATATTATAAACATGGGAATATACAAGGTTTGATCAAATGAAGACCCGACTGATTTTATTCTGCGTAAAATTTTCAACAGATCGAAACAAGACACAGCGCGCCATCTAGCGACACATTTGACGACTAAAACGAGATATGTTGCGCTTGTTCACGTTTGTTTACATAGCGTCGTTACGCAGCAGCAGCGGTACGTGTCTTAACCTGTTCCTCGCCGCGGGCAACGGCAGCAATGAAGGACCTAGAGGAACAGCGTGTGTGCCTGAAATTTTGTTTCAAACCTGGAAAAAGTGCTACGGAGACATTTGTAATGATTCAGCAAGGCTTTGTCAATGAAGCTATAAGTCGAAGCCAGTGTTTTTAGTGGTACAGTCGTTTTAAATCGTGAGGAACCCCGACAGATGAAGATTCGTGAGCGGGGCGGACTTCTACCTCGACTAACCCTAACCATGTCAAATTGGTTAACGGTTTGGCGCGGGAAAATCGCCGTTTAACAATTTGGGGGATACTCGGGGAAGTGAAAATTAGTTTTTGATCCTGTCAAGCAATGTTGACAGACATTTTGGGCATGACTCGCGTCGCGTCAAAATTCGTCCCGCGGGTGTTGACTGATGAGCATAGACAAAAACGTGTGGATATTTGTCAGGAACTCCTGGATTGAGAAGATGCCGACCTAGAGTTCCTTAAAATCATCGTAACCGGTGGCGAAACCAGGATTTACGGTTATAATGTTGAGACAAAGGCCTAGTCTTCTCAGTGGAAAGATCCTCATTCTCCGCAACCAAAGAAAGTTCGCATGTCTCGGTCCCATGTTAACGTCATGCTGGCATGTTCCCTCGATCAGTTAGGGCTGATTCATTAAGAATTCGTCCCTCAAGGTCAAACCGTCAAGAAAAATCTCTACTCAGAGTTTATGAAGAGGCTGAGGGTCGCAGTGAGCCAAAAGGGGCTGGGCATCTGGAGAGAAAAAAGAATGGCGTTTCCACAACGATAAAGCACCGGCTAACACGGCGTTTATCGTGACAGACCTTTTCGCCGGAACCGAAATTTCCGCGATCCTACAGCAACCCTACTATCCAGGCTCCATCAGACATTTTTTGTTTCCAAAGTTAAAATTAACCTTAATAGGGCACCGACCAGACTCTATTGCGGACATTAAAACTGATATGACGGCGGACCTGAAGAGATCTCTCAGGCGTTTTAACAGGCAGGGTTTGAGAGCTGGAAGATACGTCGGCAAAGCTCTGTCGTCAGCGCAGGCATGTACTTTGAGGGTGACAAGTTCGATTAGATAAATAAAAAAGTTACAAAATCAGTCCTGTCTTTTTTTGATCACACTTTGTAAGAAAATGAGATGAGATATTTCATCTGTAGATGAAAATATAAAGAAGCAATGATAACCTTTACTCACGGCGATCTGTGATTAAAGGTTGCAAGAAGTAAAGATGCTTTGTGATTCAAACAAGCCCTTCTTTATTCCTTAAATGGTTGTTGAAGGACACCCCGGATTGGTGCAAACTCGGGTCATCGCAAAGCCACCCTTGGGAAATATCAAGCGCATTTGCTTTAGTTCGTAAAGTTAAGCACATTTTATTTTCTCTATTCTTTTGTTCACACCAGAAGGCTCCAATCTTCTTCTACGATCTTCCTGCTTCACCGGCCATTCCCCAGCAATTCCAATTGCGCACCTAACTAGAGTTTTCCTTAGTCCTTCTCAAGTCATCACTTAAGGCGCCTACTATCACTTCCTAAGCATTTTCTTTGTGAATTATGGTTTTAAAAACACTTTTTCTTAGTTTCTAATGCTTCTAGTATAAATTACAGATTCAGGCGTGACGTGGTGTAACAATTCCATCATACGTAACGGAGACAAAAACTCTTGCAGCTTTCCACTTGGTAGTAAGTGGTAAATTGTAATAGTTTTCGTCCCTGTCATCCTAATGCTTCGTTTGTCACATGATATGCCTTTTTGAGATGATGTCATCCGAAGGTATATCAGAAGGAATTCTGATATACCTTCTTGCCCTCTCATCCTCCATCAGAATTTTTTCAACCCTCTTCATTTACGTATTCTTTTTTGCCACAGTGATGCCTGTCGCATTTCATCTTTTAATAAATTGGGCCACCCTCATATCTTAAATCAAGCTTTACATTTCATGAGCACTGAATTTTGATCAGAATTCATATCTGCTCCGGGGAATTTGAGTTGACAACAGTGTTATTTGGACATCAGGAAGACCAACTCCCTGAATATTGTTCACATATTTTTTAAATCAATAGAAAGCAGTGAATTTATTTTCCCATTTTGAATATAAACTTTTTTCTGAAATATAAATGATTATTTTCTTATTCAAATGGTATAAATTTTAAGAAACAGTATAATAACTATTTCTTCATTCATTGTAAAATCCTTCTAAAATGATTATTTAATCATTTATCAAAATATGGCATCTAAAAGAATTATATTTGATGCAATTTATTAATTGTCATGAAGGCCTATGCTTCACCCCTATATCGTATTAATATATCTCTTACAATTTTTTCAATTGTAGTTGCTAAATTCTCTATCCTGTGAATGAATCAACCTACCTGAAACAGACTTATGATCAAAAAATAAAACTCTGTTCTGCGAGAAACCAGGGTTTTTAATAAATATTAGAACGGAAGTAGGTTCTCTTAACATGAGGTCAGCACGTGAAAAATTTTTAATTAATACAACCATTAAGGTGTTAATAAAAGAGGCTATCGAGAGAAACAAATTCTTTTTTTTCAGCGACATTAACAGAATAATTCAAACGGAGAAAATGCGACTGAATTTATGCTCAATCTACGCATAAATAGTTGCGAAATTATTTATTTTGGCGAAAAAAATATATTTGTAGAATTTTTGGAAAAGCTATCTGTCATAACTAATAGGAGTGACCTCCAATGTGGCTCTTTGCTTCAAAGGTCGGAAATATTTTGATTTCAGACACGGCAATCATTATCAAGTCCGTTACATTTTGGAGTTCTGAATCTGACGCAATAACAACACATACACAATTTCAATACCGTTATTAGACTCCAAATTATTCACGTTAATTACCGATTATCCCATACTCATGAATATTCAACGAAATAAACACCCGATAGGTTGACTCTATCGTGTAGATAATAGCATCGTGAATATTCAGCATTTTTTTCAACCACTCGAAATTAAAAGAGCATTTCAAAACAATTATAGTTTGGTTTTTTCTGTAAAATGAAAGATATGATGGATTGAAACACATTTATATGTTTTTATGAAATAATGACTTTTTGATTTTTTGGTCATTTTAGACACATTTTTTCATTACTGTTAGAAATGGAGAACGTCAGAGCATTCCTGTGTTTCGTAAATCTTATTAAAGCATAATCTACCTAATTTCAAGGATAATAAGATTCGTTCAACTTTGACGTCTTTATGAGTTATAAATTCCGATACCATTTAGTTACTAATTATACCAACCGCCATCCATTTTGAAAATAATTCTTGCTAATATAATGGAGGGAAGGTTACTGACGTTCTGAAGGTTCTGACTGTTCTGAAAATTCTCTGTATATTTTAATAACTTAGCTGGCATCACATGAGGTCAACAAAATTTTCCTATTCCACCAATTTCCTCTTACGATTCTCACAATACATAGAAGAATGTTTGCATCGGCTTTTCAAACTTCAGCATGGTGTCATATAAAAGAAACGAAGCGTGCTTTAGGATTTGCTTATTCTGATAAGGTATTTCCTTTTATCTCTATTTGTAAATTGTATTTTAAATTAAAATATGTCTCATACTAATTAACAAACAATTCAAGTTCAATACAAGTGACAAAATATTTAAAGATAAGTTATTAAATCTGTTGATAGCTGATTTTAAAAACTATGACATAGGAATATCATTCAATGTATCATAAGTTTCTAGTTGTAAAGCAACGCAGCAATAGTAGGAAAGGACGAATGTGGAAATGTAACAAAACACTTCATCATCTAAATCATAGTCATTAAATATCATCTAAACGTACCAAAGTCACTAGTTCTGACATCTTTGGGAATCAGACTAAACTTGTGAATTCAGTCATAATTAAATGCATCCTTTACGAAAACCTATCTGAGTAAATATGAATACAAAATGTTGCTAATTCGGTAGTATACACAGGAAATAATAAACACTATACAATACAATAATATAAACCATACCTGTATATTGTGAAATAATCTGAATAGTAAAACAAAGTTACGATTTGGAAGTTTTTACTTGATATTACGTATTGTTATTTATAAGCTTGCTTAAAAAGTATTGCGAGGATATGGAAAGTCTAGTAATAAATGGGTGAATAGATATCGTAAATTCCCTGCATTTATGAGAACGATTCTGGCGGACAATTTCGGTAGATTGATGTTAGATCCTATTCTGAAAAAGGAAACTGTAACATTTTGTAAGGGCTATATACAAATAAGTATGATTATGCACAAAGACGAAGAGGTACTCAGCATCATCAATAAAAGAATTGAGAAGGGGGCAAATGCAAACTTAGAGAATGATCAAATTTGGTTCAGAAAGAGGACCGAAACTCTTGAATAACATTATTAAGGCCACGTATATAAAGGAACATGGTAAACCATCAGGATGGATTCCTTTAATTCATGGATTTGAAAAGGTATTTGTTGGAGTAAAAATGTTAGAATAAATTGATGCAATACATTAGACTGCGGGTCGCGGTAGAGTCGGGGATAGAGCGTTGAACTACTGACAAGAGGGCCCGGGTTCGGTTCCCTGGCAAGCCCTTCTGGGAATCTGAAACTCCACCCAAGTTATGTGATACTTTCGGCCAAGATCTTCCTGGGAAACCATAACCGGCACAGGGAAAGAAACTAGCCCCCTAATTTGATGTGTGAATTTCACAAACCGTCGGGCTTAGTACTGGGTGAACTCTACCATCACCAACAAAACCGATCTTTGGGTTGATTACTGTGTCTATAGTTTTATGGTATAGGTGTACGGTCGGTGGCTATAAGACTTATCTGTTAGCTGTACCTGTCTATAGAGCCGATTATTCAGGGTGATCAGATTTATGTCTGTAATGCCACCACCGACTAACACGTCGCAGTACTTATATATCTTTATCAGGGCTTCTTATCCTCTGAGTTTATCGTCGCAGCCAAGAATCAGATGCGCGACGCTGTCTATTCGATAGCATGACGGACAAAGGGGCAAAGCAGCTAGCTCTAGGTGGTGCCTCACTTCCCTCGTCATGGCCGTGTTCGCGATTGCGTCGAACATTCCACTACGTGCCTGATCGTTTGCCCAGTTGGCCGCCCAGTTTTCCCAGGAAACCGTTCTTTTTGATGTATTATGTTGCTGCTCGGTAAGCGCTCTGACATACAGGGTCTTAACCCTAATTGCTTCTCTATCTCGCAGGAGAGAGGCGACCTTTTTCGTTTCTTCAAATGCCCTCCGGTGACATTCGTTGCGCGCGAGTTCCTACCAAGCGGTCTTGAGAACTGCCTTGCGCCAGGCGTCGTCACCACCGAGGATACGAAGGCTGAGCTTCGCGTAAACCACCTTTGCTTTTGGACCTGTATCTGTTAAATTGAAACCACCAACTCAAACGGTCTATAGATATTGCTGCGGGACATTTTCTTCGAGTAGCCATTCCAGATATTTTTAGTTGGTCGCTTTAATAAAATATGCATTATATTTAGCGGGTAAGGGCCACAGATGGGCCACGTACCATAGCCTTGGGAAGACAACCTGGGTGAGGAGGCGAACGCAAGTCACGATCGGGAGGTAAGGGAGTGGAAATTTTCCAACGCGCCATTTCACGTGGGAGTCAACAATTACCCAGTTCCGCTCATTCGTGAGAACCAAGTCCTTCACCAACCAGAACCTTAAGATTTTGAATGAGGATGCTTCTGACCAATCGATGGAGGTTGGGGGCCGGTTGCCCTTCAACAGTAGAAACTTCGATTTTCGGTTGTTGAGGAGGAGACCTACCTGCTCTAATGACGTTAGGATGTCGTGGGCGAGAGCCATGTGGGACGGGTCATCTATGGAAAGGGCGATGTCGTCAGTGTATGCCACGCCTAGGCAGACGGCGCCGTGACGGCGTACTACGATTCCACTGCTCTGCAGCCGTCTGAGTAGGGGTCTAGGGCAAAGGGGAACACCAGCATTGACAGCAGGCAGCCCTGCCGAACGGAGTTTCTGACGGGGATGGGCGGCGAGGCGGCATTCTTTATCCTAATTCTAGAGGATGTTCCGGTGTACACGTTGGGACGTCACGAATGAAGTACTCAGGGAAAGCCATCGTCTTTAGCACGGTTAGGGTCCATTCGATCCGGACCACATCAAATGCTTTCTCAAGATCAATGATAGGTGCTGATAGAAAACGATCGCCATACGAGGGTGATTGCGTTTCCCTGTCTCTGTTCTCGGCGGTAAATGGGGTTGAAATCCCCACCCAAAATGGACTGACTCGAGAAGGAATAGAGGTAAATGGAGAGAAGTTCTTTAAAATAAGTTCCGCGGTCTGCCGCGGCACGCTCACCGGAGGGAGCGTTAAAATTAGTGATGTGAATGCCATTCACGATGAGGGACGATATTGGGCCCTAGGGACGGTATTCGGACTAGGGTGGTGGTGTCAGAATGACAGTTTGCGAAGTTGCCAATAGAGTGAATGGTGTTCGCATCCCAGACTATGTCTTCCTTTACCTCATCAGCCCTTAGATCGCAGGCAAAACGTTGGAGGACTGCAATTGTTTAGGCGCTATGAACGCCACCAATATTCAGCGAAATAATATTCACCGGTAAAGAATAGGACAGCTATCGGAAATCAATTACCAGAGTTCTGGTCGTGCCATGCGTCGCTCCAGCTGGGGCTCGAACCCGGGCGACGAGTGATTCGCCGCTTTCCGGGGTACCTCGTCTGACGGATCGACGATCAAGGACTAGAGTTGTCGTCGTATCCCTCCCCGCTGCATGCGCCCGGCGGTAGCAAAGAAAAAGTTGCCTAAGATCAACGCCAGCAGCTAATGTCAGTCTTGAACCAGTAATCATCAAAACGAAAGCAAGACCCTACGGGCGGAGGAAAATCGAGAGTTAAACCTCACGATTCTGGAGGAACTAGGCTGTCCAACCCCACCTCTCCTGTGTTTCCACCTTCCCCACCTCTCCTGTGTTCGTACTTAATACGTGTTCCTATCCATTTTTGTTAAAACTGTTTCCTTATTAATGGATATATATATATATATATATATATATATATATATATATATATATATATATATATATATATATATATATATATATATAAATGTATAATGAGGTAATCTACCGGTTAAGGTAGGTTTCTGGATGGACATAATTACTAATTAAATAATTTGTGACCCCTAGCAAAACACTACATCCTACTCTACATCAGGTCACTCTTCAGCTCTGAGTATTTTCGTCCTCCCTTCATCCCGTCTAACATCCCTATCCTGTTCCTTCCCTTTCCTCGTTTGCCTAACATTCTCCCCTCAATTGCAGTCTTCAACATCCCGCTGCCGGTCAATACCCTCTTCATCCAATTTTCCTGCCTCCACAGGATTTCTCCCAACAAACCCCTCTTCGCCCACTATACCAAGTACTTCCTCGTCTGTTTTCTTCTCTGCCCATGTCACCTTCTCCATTCTTCACCGGTAAAGGATAGGACAGCTATCGGAAATCAATTACCCGAGTTCTGGTCGTGCCATATGTCGCTCCAGATGCGGCTCGAACCCGGGTGACGGGTGCTTTTCCGCTTTCCGGTACGCTTTGTCCGATGGATCGACGATCAAGGACTAGAGTTGTCGTCGTATCCCTCGGCCCCCGACCTTGACCGAGCAGGATGAGCCAACATGGTCTCCCCGAAGAGTGTGTCATTCGCCAGGGTTACACGGGGAGCCTTCGTCGAGCGAGCACAATTGGGGCTCGTCCTGGGGCAGGAAATGGCCTCAGGGAAGGTCGGGTTGGCGGACTAGGGGTCATCTGCCAAAGAGGCCGCGTTGGGAGAAATCAGGGGAGGTAGGTCGATTTGGTCCGTCTCTAGAGGAGTCTTGGGAAGATCGTTAACACCTAGGCGGTCCTCAATGGCAAAGGACGTTGGAATATCTGGTATTTTAGACGTCGACAAACATTTTCTCCTACAGGTGTCAACTTCCAGGGCCGGTGATACTTTTTTGAGTGTCCATAATAACAGTATTTAGGAGCCAGCTGTAGGGGATGGGGCACATTCACAATCAGATGTAGTTTTCCCGCTGTAACCAGTGGTTCTTGGGGGGATGGAAGCCAGTGAGGCAAGGATTGCAGGGAGAAGATGTCGGAGGCGTGGCTGGGGAAGGAATGGACGAAGGATGATCCGTCCTCTTTTTACGGGGAACGGATACAGGGGCTAGTGGTCGTGAGAGAATAGGCGAACTGGTAGGGACTGAAGCTACGAGGGTCATCCGGAAAGTAGTACCCGTTCGTGCCGCATGAAGTGCTGACGACGCGAGTAGCCGCTGGACGAGGTCAGATAGCTTCAGTGGCTTGTCTGCCTTCTCTGAGCCAAGTTGCGTGACGCTAGCATTGCCTGTGTTGTTTCTGTGATTGTTTGCAATGTTTAAAAAAATTGAGAACGCCGCCAGTTGTGAAGTGAGGGCAGTGATTAAATTCCTCAATGCAAGAAACGTTCGCCCATGTGATATTCATCGCCAATTAAAGGAGGTGTATGGAGACAATGTAATGGACGAGTCGTCTGTTCGGCGGTGGTGTCGCAACTTCAACATGGGGAGGGGGAACACACACGACGATGAGCGTTCGGGGAGACCGTCTGTCATTACAGACCAACTGGTGAGCTCAGTTGACGAATTCGTGAGGAACGATCGGCGCGTCACAATTGATGACATCTGTGAGCATTTTCCCAATGTTTCTCGAACAATTGTTCATGAAATTGTTAAACACCATCTGCATTATGCAAAAATTTGTGCAAGATGGGTCCCTCGCGTATCTCAATGAGCTGGCGGCGAAGGACTATGCAGCAGGAATACAGAAACTTGTCACACGTTATGACAAATGCCTTAATTTGCTTGGAGATTATGTTGAGAAGTAGTTTAAAGTATCCTCTTTCAAATAAAATTTTTTATGTTTGTTAATATTTACTTTTGTGTCTTTATTTCACGAACGGGTACTACTTTCCGGATGACCCTCGTAGATCGATGCTCGAAATCAGGAGTTCAGTATCTTCCGTCCTCTTCTGCTTTGGATCCCTTTCTTACGTTGACGACTTTCTCTCTCTCTGAAATATCTCTTCAAGTGGAGGGGGATGCGGGGGTCTGGCGGGAGCAGCGGACCCTCGATGAGTAGTAGCGACCGCGCCCTCTCCTCCACAGCCACCTCGGGCTCATCCATCTTCTCAGCGGTGTTCGGGTTGGAGGCCAAAAAACATTGTCTCTGTATATCTCTTCCCTCCCTGGATCTGAGGGCAGGTCTCTCGCTCGTGGCCTTCTTGATTGCAGGGGGCGCAAGTTCGGCGATGACTCTCGTTGAGGATGATGGCCCGGTTGCCGCCGATGTGGAGTTACGAGGGAATATTTCTCTCGACCGTAATCCGCACCACTATCGTACCTGTCAGTACACACGCCATCTTGTCGCCCTCCCACTTGTTCTCCCTCAGCGATGGGTATTTCCAAAACGGTGGAGGTCGCCTGTTATGTCTTCCAACGGGATCTCCACGGGGAGACAAAGAACCCTGACATAAGACGGGCTGCCGGTAGTCTCGTCAATTGTAATTGTCGTCCTCTGATCATTTAAGAATGGAAACGGTAATTTTCGCGGAATATTATCTAGAATCCTATTCAATGTAGCTTCGGTTGCCGACTTCAAGAACACCAAATAGCGATTATACGTATCCAAATTGGATCGCCACTATCTCTTCTGATGGTAGGCCCAGCGACCCTAGTGTAAAGAGCTGGACCTCCAACGGAGCAGGGGGCCTCGCCTTCTCATCAAATTGCAAGCCGAGCATGTTTACGCGACGTTCGAACAATTTGAAAAATCAAATTGACACGCCTACGCGAAAAAAAGGAGAGTGCACCAAAATAACAAACACTCCAAAGAGAGAAAACAAAAACACTCGTGCACAATCCCTTCCCACTACACGCACCCGGCAATAGAAAAGAAAAAGGGGCCTGCACCAGGAGATAAGGCCAGTCTTGAACCAGTAAACAAAACGAAAGCACGACCATCGCGGAGGAAGAAAGTCGAGAGTCAAACCTCACGCTTATGGAAGAAATAGGCCGTCAACCGCCGCTCGAAACAAAACGCGATCGTAACCTCGATCTCCGAGAGAGTAGTGCTGGTCATAATTATACCACCAGAATATTAATTGCATTTTTATAAGGGGTTTATTATCCATCGTTACCAACTAAGTAGTATTACCGTAATTTTTCTAAAAATCGGATTTAAGTGTTTTCGTGAAAGTTAGTTACCTTATATTGGTATGAACAATTAATTTAGTCAGGTTTCATATATTCGGTAAACTTCATTTAGATGTGAAATTTGAGAAAAAAAATAATTGAAAATTATTTACGTCATAAATAAAAATTTACTGGGCAGATCGATTTACTGTAATTATTTCTAATAAGAATCAATTTAATATCTACAATGGAACTCGAACCGAAATTCGGCTGGAAACCTTATGTATTTACTTATTCGGAAGTAATACACACGTATCATCTGCTCTGCCATTATCATGGCTAAATTGCACAGCAATCATGGCATAACCAATCATTCTTTGTTTCATGTAACTCATTGATGAAATCACTTGCTGCACTCAGTATACTTATAACTTATTGTTGTATTCAATGACTGGATATTTGCAAATCATGCCTTTTGGTTTACAAAGTACCATTTAAAAATTCAGCAAATACGCAATAACCTCTTTTCCGCTTATCTATGAGAATCTCAAGTAATTGATGATGATTTGTCCGTTATTTCCCAGACATTGAATAAACTTGCCCAGCGTAGGTCTTGTTTATTTTACCCTGCATATTATTTTAATCAACGCTTTTCCGAACACATTCCCCAGTGTACGCGAAATAATACTTGCGCCGTTGTTTACACATTCAATCCCATGCCTTTCACCTTCACAGGAAAATCAATGATTGCATTCTTTCGATCGTACTTTGTACCCTTTAACACTATTATTAACCATTGACTCGAATTCGATTACAAACCCTTAAATTTCAATAGTCATTTTCTGTGTGATTGTTTTTCGAATACACTGCGGACACATACGTATCCTCAAATATTCATTTTATTCTCTTTTGCCAAGCTTTTGTTTCTCTCCAGGAAAACCATTTCACGTTCCTAATACTAATATTCCTTTAATAGCACGTCTGTCCTTTGATAGCGCAATCTTATGCGACCTGCGCCGCCCGCCTGAGGGTAAACTATTCTACCGTCTGATATTGATCCGCTTGCACGGTTTATTCCAAATGAAGGCGACAGTCCAATCACCTCTCATTTCTCAACTTCAAAATTGTGGAATTGTTGAAAGTTTATTCTTCATATCAAGTTCATCTTCTCGACTAGACGTTAAATATCTCCTCTGCAGTAGAAATACTAAAATCATTTACCTATGAACAAGTAAGCAGAAGCTTTCTATATCAGAATAATCAATTCCCCCGAAAAAAATTAAAACATGAATATTATAAATGTCACATTTTGTGAGTAGAATCATATTTCTTTTCAATATTTTTGCAGTGTACCCCGTCAAACTATACTGTTCCTCTGAGATTGTTTCGTCTTGGTAAAATATAAGGCCACGGTAACTAATTGGAGAGGTAGCCGAGTTATGCAATAATAAGCGCTTTATCTCCCATGGTGAACCCCAAACCTCAGCGCAAAGTTCAAAAAAAATATTTGCTATTGACTAAGAGAATACCTCATTGTATCCACGAATATCAAGTTTAAAGATTTGAATCTTTTCCAAGATCGTTAATTAAACACGCATCTTAAATTAATTTCCCGTTTTTGCAGCCAATGATCCATGTTTTAAAAATAGCTCCCAATATTCACCGATATTTCCTCGGTTACAAATTATTTTTAGCATACACGGGGGTATATATTTAAATTTTAAGATCCTAAATATTAATTTTTGAAAAAAAAAGAATGCGCGAGTAAAAGGTCTAAAATAGATGGTCATTCCGCTGAAATTGGACTAGCATGCCCCGATGGACATTTTCATTAACTGAATTTTTTCCGTATTGCATGTATAATTAATATTAATGTAATCGACTCTAAGTTTAGTTTTTGCCGAGTGAAAGGGATATTTTACGAAAATATTTTGCTGAAAAATAAGCAATTACATAAATATTTTATTTTATGGGGAAAATTTAAAAAGATAGGTGGATACGAGTTTACTATCGTATAGAGCTCTTATTCCAGAAGGAACAGGAAACGCAGACAATACGTTCATCAATAAATTATTTGTTCAACTCATTGAATTGAGCAACATTATTATAGTATTTGTGGTAAAATCATGCAGATGAGTGGATTTTAAAAGTACATGTGTAGTGAATTTATGTTTCACACTCCCTCTTTGCATTTGAAACTAGTTTTCTAGGTAATAAGCCGTTACTATGTATTGCTAGTTATTGTTTGTGAAAACATTGTAGAACACTTTGATAGGCCTAACAAGGTGGACTCAAAATTTCAATTAGAAACTTCTTTGAATCCTATGATCTCCTCCTATTATATCAAAGCATCCTAATCATTGGGGAGAAAAAATTGTTTGACAAAGGTTTTAATGTTTCATCGCTACGTAACTCTGAAATTAAAAAAGGAGAGATGGGAAAAGTATTTTTATCGAAGAAACTTCGAAGATTTTCGGGTAACTAAAATAAATATGGCATATCCGACATTAGATGATAATAAATGAAATTTCTGCATAAGCCTTTGTATAATGATATTTAAAATCTTAATAGCGATGTTTATGGAAAAATTCAAGCAATTATGAATTTTAAAACGATTTTCCTAATCGATTGTTGTGTTATACATACAATACACAAGGAAAGGAAAGGACAGTGGGTTAGAATTCATACATGTATTGTGTGTATTGTCTATTTCTCCTTTGGTGGGTGAAACGGCCCCCTGACGCCATCTCTTGGCTGAAAGAATCGGGGCGCTTGGCGACATATTAGACCCACGGATCTCAGGGTAAATTGACTATCCTCGATAGCTCAAGTGGTTAAGAGCATCCGCCCGGCAAGTGGAAAGATCCGGTGTTCGAGTCCCGGTTGAGGAAATATTTTTACTCTTGTGATCCGTTCGATTCCGCCTTCCCCACCTCTATTGTGTTCGTCCTTTATATGTGTTCCTATCCCTTTTCCTTATATCTGTTTCTGTATATATGAGTATATATATATATATATATATATATATAACTTAGTACACAGAATATATATATATATATATATATATACACATTCAAACACGAAATCCCGCCAAACGGCGAATAAATACTCATATATACAGAAACAGATATAAGGAAAAGGGATAGGAACACATATAAAGGACGAACACAATAAAGGTGGGGAAGGCGGAATCGAACGGACCACAAGAGTAAAAATATTTCCTCAACCGGGACTCGAACACCGGATCTTTCCACTTGCCGGGCGGATGCTCTTAACCACTTGAGCTATCGAGGATAGTCAATTTACCCTGAGATCCGTGGGTCTAGTATGTCGCCAAGCGCCCCGATTCTTTGAGTATATATATATATATATATATATATATATATATATATATATATATATATATATATTCTGTGTACTAAGTTCCAATTCGATCGCGGAGGGAGGGAAAAAATTTCCCGGTTGGTTTCTCCGAAGAAACGACTTTTTCGATGAAATGAAAATTTAAAAAAAGTAGAATATGCTCGGAAAATTAATTACTTTCGCATACTCGCGAAAAAGTGCCAAGACGCTGCGATAAGGTTTCCATCTTAAATGCCCTCTAGATTGTTGTGCCGAATCCAAATTAGCCAGTCCTATTTTTATCTGAGTTTAGGCATAACATGCACGCCGTCTAAGTACATGCATAGAGATAACTTACCTTCGAAATAGCGGCTGAACATCTCGGAGTTAATGGCTGAATCATCTCCGCAATGCAGCCCCGCGTATGCATCACACGAACGAGATAGCCGAGGCTCCAAGAGTGTTGCAGGGAGAGGGAAAGAGACGGGGCCGTTGCAGAGCCTGGGTCGAAACCGTGAACCGTAGAAGGAAGGGATGGGATAACTCGCTAAATGGAGCCATTGCAAGTACATGCAGTTAGACTCGAAAGTCTTCCCTTGAAAGAAGCGGGCGGCTCAGTGCCACTTTTGATCGTCACTGTGAATTATTGTAACGTGATATTCCTCGAAAGAGTTCTTGTTTGATCTAGTTGAAAAAGGTGCATCCTTACATTTTCATGCATTTGCACGGGCTTAACGGATATCCTTCAGGTTAGTTTTTTTTTATGATTAGTTAATATTTTCGATTTTTCCAAAGGTATTTATATTTTTCCTATTTAGCTAGTTACCTGCGTTCATTTTTGTCCTCAATATAATTTTCTGCTGCATCTTATCCTCTTTTCACTCAATTAACTTACTCCTTTCCCAACGCAATGCAAGCGGCAATTAATCACTCTACAAAGTCACATTAAGTTACATTGGATTGACGTGAAGAGCTGCATAGCTTCTGCTAAAATAGGATGTCTTTACAAGTATTTAATGATGATTACGATCAATAGGATTTAAAAGTATCAACGACCAAATCTTACTTAATGATTAAATTTTTCACAAAAGTGCATCAAATTAAGTTTGACTGTAGAAACTGAATCGTTGTATGTTGAGTTGTTGTAGGACATTTATTTGACTACAATGGCATGAGAAGACCGTTGCAGAGCAATTAGTTCAAAAAACATTTAATGAGAAATAACTGTTGTAGGATAACCGATTTAGAAGGGCAGTAAAGCGCCAGAATTACAAAATAATTTCCCGCTGAGTTTGTATCCATCGATTATTATACGGAATTATAAATTACGCAGTGCATGCCTAAACACGTGGGTATTCGGTCACTTCTCCAAATTCTGTTTACGGATGCTATTTGCGCAACTACCGTCATGATGCCGCAGCTGAGACACATCGGTGGGAACTTCTCGAGAACTCCCCCCACGCTCCCCCTCACGGGCCGCACCAACCTTAACAATGTCCGAGAGTACTTTAGTACAAGAGAGCTGCCCTCCTTCCCTTCCTCCTGCTCGCCCTCGGAACCGGGGAGGACCATTGGCCGCGCCACTGACCCACAAACTCGCCCCAGTAAATTCTCTCCTCCCACGGAGGCACAATTAGTTGCATCCACGCTGGCAGCGTATCGCCAAGCGGCCGTTTGTGCTTCTCTCCCCACCCCTTTCCTCTCCGAATGCATTTTTCAAACGACCCGATTCCTAGTCTCTCATCCGTTGCTTCTCCTATGAAGGAGCGATGTCGATCAATATAAGGACGTTCTCTTGGGGTCATTAGAATGTTGGTAATTTTATCTCGCATAAGTACATCATTTGGTCAGATTCATTATTTGTGCACGACCTAATAAACGTATATCATGTTCAACCCGCCATGTTTGCCTTTATTTTAATGTTTGGTGTCAGATTAACCTTTTACGATACTTACTGTCACATCACTTGCAAAACGAAGATTTAAATAATGTTTTATGTGTATTTTACAATAATAGCGTCATATTTTAGCGATTACCATATGATATCCCATTCCCCTAACACATTCGTCTTCTCAGCTCTTTTGGCTTCGGCAATACCTTCTTCAATTCGTGTGTAATACGAGTTGAAGAAGGTATTGCCGGATTCCTTATCTAAATAGCCGGCCTTTGTCAAGAACAATGTGGCATTAAGATAACTCCTTACTTTTGTCTCTTTGCCATAAGCGTGCCAGTTCTCTGGGTATGAAATCTGCCTTTCTATTTCATGAGTCGGCCTAAGTGAAAAGTACGGCTCATAGAAACATGTGGTTTATAGCATTATGAGGAGATTATCTAGAACTCTTGGCACAGCTTTACATGAGGAGGTGAAATTTGGTGCATGCTCCAGCACATGCGATTTGGACGTGTAGATGGAATTCGTAAATTTTCCGCAGGGATAGGAAAAATGAGGAATTGGCTGGATTACAACTAAATTCGATGAGCTCTTTTAGTTGCTCCACAAAAAGGCACAGTCTGTCTTATTTAATTCTACATTTTCTGCTAGTATATTGATAATGCAATAAACTATGCCGTATTATGGAAGCTAATTATTAAAAATATTGTAAGAATTTTATAAAAGATTCTTATTGTACTTAAGACAGGATTCTTACAAATTATCATCACCAATTTTTGTAATTAAGCTTTTGTAATTAATTTCATTAGCCATTTACAGGCAATTGAACCAATATGATATTGCATTAGAGAGCCTCATTGCATAAAAATTTAAATAAATAGGAAAAATTAAATATTCTCTTACCTATCTGTTTTTCTAATATGCATATAAATATATTATTTTAAAAATTTTGGCGCAGAAAGATGTCTACATTAGGATATGACAATTATTTCTCTTTCAAGCCTCCTATTTTTTATTTCTGAATTTGCGATAGTGGAATTGTAGTGCTATCATATATCTGTTGACTTGAAAATAACAGATATAATTTTTTAATGCATAAGTATATACAATTTATAACAAGCTACTCTTCTTAAACTAAAATTCAGGGGATAATAGAATCCTATCTCCCAGAAACTTAGTGTGAATCCCGAAAGCGAACGATGAAAATTAGGTGTAGATGAAGCCTCCCGACTTTATGCAGAATTGATTTATATAATTTGTTTGATATTTATCATATACTGATTGGTTATTCGATAATGTAATGCGTCGAAACCAACCAGAGCAACATTACGTTAAAATATCCCGACGAAGAAATCCCCCTCTTCTTCCCCATTGTCAGAATCATTATATGTACACGACCAAATAAACGTATGCCTTGCTCAACCCGCCATGTTCGCCTGTATTTTAATTTTTACTGCCAGATAGCCTTTTACGATACTTACTGCCACATCACTTGCAAGACGATTATTTAAATAATATTTTAAGTGTATTTTATAATAATTGCGTCCGATTTCAGCGATTACCATATGAAATCACATTCCCCTGACCCATTCGTCTTCTCAACTCTTTTATCTGGGGAAATACCTTGTTCAATTCGTGTGTAACACAGAATCCCCTGAAATCTTCGTCGCGAAGAGAAGTCATCAGAACTAAAATATTTTTCACTAGGGTTGAATTTCCGTAACTGCAAGATGAATAAGAGCAGGATATAAGCATAATTACCACGGTAGGTGCATTTATAAATCTTAGATGTGACATGTAATCTTAGTCCTCCATTTAAAATTTTGTAATTAATTTGGAAGAAATGCCACGCGTAAAATTGCGGTAGATCTCTTATGCTTTATTGGCATTTTATTGTTCATGTATATCATGGCACTGTGGTGAACTCACGATAACCAAAATTATATCTGATTTATTGTACCAGTGGGACCAACCACGAAATTGTTTTGCACCCTAACGATCCAGGAATGGAAAAAATAGATCAATGGCAATAGAGAGTTTAGTGAGGAACATTTTTTGGTTCGATGTTTCTCTCACTTTGCAGAGAGTGTGTCAGGGTAATCCATGCTGCTTACCCTCGTGGAAAACGTGCACAGCGGGAAAAAGTTCATGGAGGTGCACAGGTGGACATATTGTTTTGAAATTTTAACAAGACTCAAGAGATTGCTGTTTAATACTTACCACTGTAATTGGAGAACTATAAGCGCTTACATCAAATTACACACACGAGCGTATGTGTTTTATACAGGATCCGTTCAATAAGTATCTTGACTGATTCAGACTCGACGGAGCGGTGGATGGGGGTCCGACCGGTCAACTCGGTAGACGGGTCCCCCACCACTCAGGCGCACTTTAGTTCAGTCCCATCCGGGCATGCGTTGAGACAGGAGGTGGATTTTGTGACGTGATTTTTTGTGGAGTCGTCGCGCCAGCATGGAGCGCCAGCATCGAGCTACGCTACGCTGTGAAGTTTTGCGCTGAATTCGAAAACTCCTCGTCGGGGACTCTTGAAATCATTAAATAAACTAATGGGGGTGATGCCTTAAGTAGCACAAGAGTTGTTGAGTGGCACAAAATGTTTAAGGAATGCTGGGAGCTCGTCAAAGACGAGCACCGCGTCGGACGCTCAACGACCGCTCGAACCGTTGCTCAGGTGGCCAAATTGAAAAAGGTTTTGAACTCTTACAGGCGTATAACCATCGCCCTTATCAGTGAGGAGGCCGGCCTTTAAATAGAAACCGTCCACACCATTGTAACAGAGGATCTTGCGATGAGGAAAGTGTGCGCGAAGCTGGTGACGGAAGTATTGAGCGAGGAACAAAAGCTGTCGCGGGTGGATATTTCGCAAGAAATTTTCGACTGCGTCCAGGCAGATGAAGATTTTCTCGACAACGTTATTACCTTAAAGGATAGCTCAAAAGAAGCTCAAAGGATATCGTTTCGACTCCATCGAGATGGTTCAAGCGGCGACGACAAAGGCTCTCAACAGTATTCCGGAAATCGACTTCCAGCGGGCTTTTGACGAGTGGCAGACGCGCCGAACTAAGAGTATCGACGCAAGAGGAATGTATTTTGAAGATTTTTAAGCACTTGTAATGATAGCTGCGACAATTTTTGATTTTTATAAAACAAGTCACGATACATAATGTATATATACATTAAAACACAAAATCCCTCCATATGGCGAACATATACATTCACATGGAAATCGATGATAAGGAAAAGGGATAGGAACACTTATATAAGACGAAGGAAGGAGAGGTGGGGAAGGTGGAATCGAGCAGATTAAGTGTGAAATAATATTGCCTTGACCGAGACGTAAACACCGGAACTTTCGACTTGCCGGGCCGATACTCTAACCATTTGAGCTATCCAGGAACAGTAGTTCACGTTGAGATCTGCAGGGTCTTTATGCAGCCTTTGGTTGGTGAAACAGCCCCCTGACATCATATCTTGGCCGAAGAATCGTGACACATGGTTGCATAAAGACTCCACCGATCTCAGTGTGAATTATGTTTCCTCGATAGCTCAAGTTGGTAGAGTATCCACCCAGCAAGTGTAATGGAAGCCCCGGCAAAGGGAATATTTATGCGCTCGTGATCTGTTCGATTTCGCCTCCCAAACTCTCTCCTGTGTCCCTGCTTAGCATGTGATCCGATCCCCGTTTCCTTATATCTATTTCGTTGTGACAAAAAAAATATATATATATATATATATATATATATATATATATATATATATATATATATATATATATTTGATAAATATATCACATGTATCGTACATTATTATTATTAGGTAATCTACCGGTTAAGGCAGGTTTCTTTGGATGGAAACGACTACTAAATAAATATTTTGTGCTTCTTAACAAAATAATAAATCCAGTATCCTACTCCACATCAGGACCCTCTTCATCTCTGAGTACTTTCTTCCTCCCTTCATCCCGTCCAACATCCCTATACTTTTCCTGCCCTATCCTCGTTGGTTAACATTCTCCCCTCTGCTACAGTTTTCAACGCCCCACTACCGATCAATACCCCCTTCATCCACATTTCCTTCCGCCATAGGATTTCTCCCAACAAACCCCTCCCTCTCTTCCCCCACCACACCAAATACTTCCTCATTTGTTCTCTTCTCTGTGCATTTCAAATTCTCCATTCTTCTCCACACCCACATTTCAAAAGCCTCCAATTTACGTCTATCCTCCTGCTTCAATGACCACGTTTCCACGCCGTAAAGTTATTACGAGTTTTTCATATCCTTGCTCAACGTCCCTGTCATCAACTCCCTCCTCCTTGTGAAAGCCTCTTTGCCTAGCGCAATTCTTCTCATTACGTCCCTACTACGTTGACCATGTTGGTCCAGAACACTTCCGAGATGTTTAAACTGTTCTACCTGCTCTAGTTTTTGCCCTCACATTTTAATGTAAGATTAGCCTTTTTCTTTCTAGAAAATCACATAACCTTTGTTTTATTAATATTGATTCTCATCCCATACCATATTGATTGACAAACTAAAGCCTGGTCATCAGCAAACCGAACTGATTTTAGAATTCCCCGTCCACTTTCATTCCTACTTCCAGTTTTTCCCATCCCTCTTTAATCATTTCCTCTGCATACAGGTTGAACAGAAACGGTGATAATGGGCAAGCCTGCCTTACACCTCTTCCTAACTCTGCCCATCCTGACTCCCCGTTCCCCACTCGCTCCTGAGCAGTCTGAGACATATAGAGGTTGCGGATTAGCCTCCTTTACCTCCAATCCATTCTTATTTTCTACAATATACTCATTAGTTTTTCCCAGTTCACTTTATCAAACGCTTTTTCGAAATCTACGAAACGGGCAAATACCTCCAGGTTGTGTTCTTTATTCCTCTCGATTAATAATCTAATTACTGCAGTGGCATCACGCGTACCTCTCCCCTTCCTAAACCCAAACAGATCATCCCCTAAGTTATCATTTGCCCAACTCTCTATCCATTTGTTTATGATCCTAAGAACAACTTTATAAGAACAGCTATATGGGATATCAAGCTTATTGTCTTGTACTACTCACATGATGTAGCCTTTTCCTTTTTCGGAATAGGAACTGACAGTGATCTAACATAGTCTCCCTGACAGATTCCTTCCTCATAGATACTACGATCCAGCCCATATAGCCTCTTCCTTACACATTTTGCTAAACATTTCAGTAGTTCTGCAGGAATGCTATCCACCCCTAAGGCCTTTTTTAGTTTCATATCCCTTAATTCCCTTTCTATTTCATTGCTGAGTATGCAATTTGATGCAGAAAAGATTTGATAGGAAAGGAAAATGACTTTAAGAGCATAACTTATCTTGTTTGTCGGTCGAAGTTCTTGACTATTGAGTTCTTCTATATATTCCTTCCATCTATCTTGGATCTTTCCTTCGTCAACTATTATCTTACCCGGCTTATCTCTAACTGTTAGCATAGATATTCCTTTCTTACTCTCCGATAAAGATTTAACTTTGCTTTACAGCGCACCAATTTCACCCTTCCGTTCCAAGCATTCCATATCCTTGCACTACGTCTTCCACTATGCTTCCCTTGCCCCATTTGTTGTCCGCCTCAACTTATTGTTTAACTCTTCGTACTTCATTTTGCCTAATTCTGTATTTACATTCTACCATTTTCTCTTCTAATCTATCTTCTTAATCATCTCATTTTCGCCGCTCATCCATCTTTGTAATCATCTCATCCGTGATCCATGGTTTCCAAATCCTTTTCGCATTAACGGTTCCAATAGTGTGTTTTCCGGCTTTCGATAACCATTTATTGATAATTTCCCATTTTTTTCTATAGTACTTAGCTCTTTACTATCCTCCATTATTTCCTCTAAAGCCTGTGGGTACTCCTTCCTTTTAAATCCTTTTAATGCTTCTACATTCCGTTTTCTAACTCGCCGCCCCTGCCTTATCTTTTTTAAACAGACGCTACATTTCATAACAACTAAATTGAGGTCAGAGTCCACATCCGCTCCCGGGAAGCCTTGGGAATTTATCACACTGTTCCTAAACCTGTGTCTAACCAGGATATAATCTAGCTGATACCTTTCTGAGTCACCTGGCATTTTCAATGTTTACCTGCGTCTTTTGTGGTGCCTAAATCAAGTGTTGTGATGGCTAACCCCTGTCTCCTGCAGAACTCAACTTTTTTCTCCCCGCGGTCATTCTTCGTGTCTAAACAGTAGTCCCCCACATCATTACCATATCTTCCTTCACCTACCGTCACATTCCAATCCCCCATTTCTATCAAATGTTTTCCTGATTGGGATCCCTGTGTGGGGATATGGAAGGTGAATTGCACAGAGAGGAAAACAAATGAGGAAATGCTAGGAGGGCTTGAAGTGCGTGAGTATAGCGGATATTTGCGATAAATCCAAATGAAACAGTCAAGATGGTTTGGCAATGGGGATTTTGAGCGTAAAATGTTTGGCATTTGAGCAAGGGGCCGGAGTGGGATAGGGATGATGGACAGGTTCAAGGGAGGGAGGAAATTTGCGGAGTAAGAAGGGCTCACTGTACTGCTCGATATTGGGTTTTGTTTTGTAAGGAGGGGCAAGAAAATTATGGCTTCGGTAACTTGGTAGCTTATGTCCATCACAGGCCTAACTTAACCGGAGGATTGCCTTTAATAATAATATTAAAGTTTCAATTTTTGCAAAACCATTGAGAGAAAAGGACTATGTATTCCAGTGGAACTCTATGGTATGAGATCATCAAGGGAGTGAGAATGGTCCAGAAGGAGTGTGACACCACTTTGTGGATGGGTTCTTCGACAGGAACATGGAGGCTGTGGTGGAGGGTGTGCCAATTGCGATCGTAGAAGTTTGAATTCATTTTGCGAGGGAGATTCAATGGCTGGAGTCATTGTCCGCCCCTTTTGACCACTGATATATGTCTCTTTGCACCACCGTTTCGCGGATCTTAAGGAAATCTCCCCACCCCGAGAGAATGGCAATACGCAGATGTCGCTTTTTGGACCATTCCGCTCTCCTTGCGCGAGGACTCTTAATATTCAGAGGCACATCCGGGGAAGCAATCGCGTGGGGGTTTCCATGGCAATGGTGCCATCCACACTCGTCGGCATCGATCAGCATCGAATGAGAACGCGTTCGTTCATACGCGTATCCGCGGGTATGGACGACTGGGGGGAGGGGTTTGGGGGAAGGCGAGATACCCTCACATACGTACCCCCACGTATTATAGGATCACCCGTGACCCCCGGCTCTATCCCGCCGTACCCTGGTCTGCGCTATGATCCTTTCATTAGGGGGAGTGGAGGGTACGGGCTATCTGGTACAGGCCTCTTCCATTCTCGCCACGTTCTCCCTCGTTCCACTCCGGTCGGTGGCCTTGCCATTGGGGCCCCTCACCCCTGCCCCCCCCGCCATAGAAGCCGGCCCTCGATGCTCCGCGGTGGCCATTCCGAAACCAACGCACTCCGCCCTCTCCCCCTGAAGCCGCCCGCCTTCCTTCATTTTTCTTCCTCGGTCCCTTCCCTCCAATCCGTGTCTGCTGCCATCGATTACGCTCTCCTATCCCACCTCTCGTCCTTTCCCGTGGCCCCGCACGTAAAATTTCCATCGTATATATGAATTTACTTCGTACCTTTTTCTCTGGATCTAAGCATTCGTGGATTTTCGCCACTAAACGAATGTCGGTCGAAGTAGCTTCAACGGCGAGCGAAGATGCAAGTGGTGCCCTATAAACCCAGTGTTAACTTATGCGTACATAAAATGGAGGATTTACTACCGAAATATTTTGGAGAACAACAGTCTATTCAAGGGAATTGGAGGAGGAAACTTGGAGCAGGAAGTAAACTAGAGAAAGACCAATGATACGTTTTACATCTATTAAGAAGCAATGCTGAAGGGAAATGCGGAATAAAGAGGATACCATTAATATGCCACTTTTTCAATGATCAATTTGAAAGATTTTTTGTGAAGGACTAATTTTATCCGACTCATTTTACGTTATTAATATCTGTATTTCAATATGTATACACTACCGCGTGGGGAATATTAAATGCATTCTAGTATTACCAAATACTCGTTCCGACTTAACTCTGCTGTCTCTTACGTCATTTCCTCTTCCATTTCGTTATCCTCAAGGTACCGTCTTCCCAATTCCATTCAGAAAAATATAGTGCTGGTGCATCTCCCAGTAAGTGAGAACTTTCTCTAGGCCTTGAACGTCCCTTCACCGATCCCAATTTAGCATCTGCAGTTGTAGCGAATTCAGCGGGGCGAAGGAATTTGCAACCCAACGCGGGAAAGAGGGAGGATACGAATGGGGAATCCCAGTGAACAGCCTTGTCAAACTCTCACTCGGTTGTTTCACTCGTGATTTTTTTACCGCAAGTAATGAATCACTCGAGTCAAGCTGCCGCTCGACCAGACCTCCGGGAAAAAGGAAGTATCATCGCTGACTGTCCATCTGTCAGCGATCGCCTCCCAACAGATTACTGTGAAGAGATTAATTTTGTTTTTAACTGTTTTCAGTGCAAATATAAAAGATAAGTGATTGCGTTGCAAAGAAAAATTTATTCGGCCCGAATCTAGTGGAATGAATAGTGAGTGACCGAGTGATACATTATCCATCAATCAGGAAACGAAGCTGTATGCATTCCTAGCAAAATCAAAGCTCAAAAGCTATCCTCCACGTGCTCTTTTAATTTTGCTCTTTTCAATTTTGACCTCTAGTGAATTGATAAAAACCCCATATAACAGAATTGATTGAGAATATTCAGACAAAATAAATTGCAATTGGAAGCACTAGGAGACACCCATCATCCAATTTTCTGCGAGAGAGTTTTCTGCTCCTGCCTTGGTTTCATAAAATTCAGTATTATCACCTGACTCCCCAATCTAGATCATAATTAAGAAATTGATATGATAGAAAATTGCAACGCTAGTTCAGTAACTATTTCGAATTTTGAAAATCTGAAATGTGAATTCGGAAAATTCGTGAAATAAGCGTGAATAAAAATCATTTTGAAAATATTTTCAATCTATTTAGTCATTTGGAGAATTTTTTAATTCAGAAAAGACGTTATTCCACTTGTAGCACATGAAAAATTAATTATATGATATTTTGGTCTTTCTGATGCGTAATGCTTGTTAAGTTATTGGTGATACGATATGAGTCGGAGCAATTTGAAACGGATGAAAGATGCAGGCAAATTAATATCATGAACTAAAGCAGTATCAGAGCAACTTAATGTTTACTTAGATTTTACAGCTCCATTAGAGACAATTTCAAAATGGCATAATGGTGAGTGAGAATATGTGCCTATATGCAGGGTTCGTCCGGAAAATAAGTGTACTGATTTTTTCCCGCCGCTCCAGGCGCGCCCAGCACCGCTCTGACGGGCTGCGATTGGAGGGGGGTATGTTGGCAAGCGACGCTGAAAAAGGCAGTCGGCTCTGAGCTGTGGTGTAGTGAGGAGCTCTGTTAACGCGAACCTCCACGCTCGACCCACGTCACGGAACGCGATGCCGAAGTTTTTGGAGCAGCGTTATTCCATCAAATTTGCGGTAAAGCTTGGGAAATCGTCTACCGAAACTGTCGGTATGATTAACCAGGCTTACGGGGAGTCAGCCAGTCCAGAAACATGATCTTTCGGTGGCACAAGATGTTCGTGGAGGGCAGAGAAGAGGTCGACGACGAACCACGGCCTGGACGCCCATCAACGACACTCACCGACGAAAATGTGCGAAAAGTTCGCGATGTACTGAACTCTGATCGTCGTCTTAGTGTTTGGATGATAGCAGAGCAGTGTAATGTGCCAAAAACAATAGTGCACGAGATTATTAGGGAGCAATTACAAATGCGAAAAATTTGTGCAAAGTTGGTTCGAAAGTGCTCAGTGATGATCAAAGACTCAATCGCTTGGAAATCGCGACACAACTTGCGGATCACTGCAAAAATGATCCACATTTTTTAGAGAACTGTTCTGTCCCCGAAGATAAAGAGGAGTTTGAAAGGAACGCGATACGGGACTTTGGACGCCGTCAAAGAGGCCGTGACGACGTGTCTTCGAGAGGTTCCCGATGATGCCTTCGCGGGAGCGTTCCAGGAATGGGAACGCCGCTGGAACAAGTGTATCGACTCACAAGGGTCCTATTTTGAGGAATATTAGCTTAAGATATGTAAAAGTGTAATACATTTTTTTTCCTGAGCTCAGTACACTTATTTTCCGGACAGGACTTATTTCCTGTATATCTATTGAAATGTCTCTCGCTCCTTTTCGTGGTGACAGGGGTAAAAAGTGCAAATTAGTACCAAGGTGTGTTTGGAGGTGAATTATTTTATGAGTCCTGATGTGGTGGAATTATGCCAGCGATAAAATACTAGCTATTAATGCAAACTTGTGCTCACCACCCTGCTTAGATGGGTTGGAATGAGCACGTGGCACACAGTTGAATATTTCCTATGGAACGAACGGAGGCAAATAGGAATTGGTAAAAAGCAAAACAGCAAAAGGAATCATACATTATGGATTTTGCACTTTCAAACGGATCAAGTTTTATAATTTAAACAGTGTAACCCAAGAAACTGCGGGAGATACAGTAGCTTGAAACGGAGTCATCTGCTAATATGTATTTCAATGCAACAATTTCAATCCCGGTCATAGCAAATGATTTTTTGCACCCTGAAATTGTTGCATTGAAATCAGTGTAGCCCATTATCTTTATGCTTTTTAAGGTAAGTTAATTGTACAAACTCAGCATGATCTCTTTTCACTTTTGGGTTTCACTTTAAGATATCACATTTTAGATATCAATGCTATATGAAAGTAAATTAATTTACAGCTTAAAAGAAAAATATACCCTTTCAGTGGGTTTAGAACTTGTGACAAGACTGAAATTACATCATTTTATAAACAATTTTAGCTACTATAAAAAGGGCAGTTGCGTGATAACTTCACTCCTTATCAACGCGATCTCTTTGTCAAAAACCAATCGACATCTCACGATGTGCGAGAGTACTTGGCAAGAAAGCGCCAGGGAGACTCCACTCGGGATCTCCTCCATTTTCTGCGGCAGAGAGTGGATGAAATGAGAACAATGACATAAGCAGTTGGTAATGTGTATTGTTTCTATTTTATTCGTAGGTATACGTATGTATTATCATATTTTTCAATTTAAACCATAATCAGCATGAAAATTTGATCATTGTAAGTTATAAATGAAAGATTCTTTGTTGTATGCTATTACAATAATTTTTCGCTTTCAATTTCAGTAACTTTTCTATCCTACGTATGAATTGCACATGTCATTCATTTAAGGTTTCTGAGTTTTATAACTTGGCTTTGGCGTAATAAGAAAGCGTTCGAACATGTGTATGCCCCATTAGAAGAGATCAAAACTTCCCCCTGCACTGACGCGGCAGGATGCCGTTATTTTATTTACGTATAAATTATTTCCAAGAAATGCCAACGCAAAACGGGAAGTCGATCCAAGAGCCCCTTCCTTTAGGGGCCAGCCTTGCCTGGTCACCAGGTTTTGCGTTTCAAATATCCTCTTATTGAAAAAAATCAAAAATATTTATATCCCCATTTATACTAATAGGGCAGTATTACAATATGAAAATCACAGACTGCCTCTAAAATTTAAAATGAAACTGTTAGATGTAAAAGGCTTACAAAATAAAACTAAATTGCAATACATACTCGATGAGAGCATTGTTAACTCTAATTATGAGGTGAAGATATTTGAATTAAAAGCCGTTTCCTAGCCTCTGAATGACTGCTGAAAGGGTTTTCAAAAACGTATCATTTGACCAAATTTCCATCCGAGCGGGTATACGAGAACTGAAGTCGTTATTCATCATTTCCGTTCCGTTTGACGGCAACGAGGTTCCGCTGTCTAATAATTACTTCAATGGATGGACCAAAGAGGGTCCGAGCGAGGGGGACGAGGAGGTGGCCCTCTTGGAAGGCAGCAGGTCACTCACTCCCTGTGCAGCGGAGGGCCCTTCGGCCTCGACACAACGGGGGCGCGGGGCGGGGCCCGAGAGTGGCGGAAAGGGGCCGAGGCACGCGTGGGTGGCTGGGGGGGGGGCTACGCAAACGCCTTGAGATGGGGAGCCTAAAATAGCGCATAAGGGCCACGACCATTCCCGCCTCGAAAAACCTCCCACTTCCCCACCCCCCTCGCTTCCCCGGACTACTCCCCGCCCCGCAAGCGGTTTGGGAATGGAAGGGGTAGTGATTCTAATGTGACCCCTGGTCACGACTGCGCTTTTATAGGAATGGCTGGAGGGGAAGGTGGACGATGTGTGGAGGCGGTAGTTACTTCCCCCTCCGCACCCACGACCCCAACCACTCCCCATCAGTGATTCCCTCCCAGGTCACGCTCCGAAGCTTTGTCAGTGTCCCTCTCTGCGCCCCAAATTCCCCCCCTGCCCTCCTCATCATTCGCTTTCTCATTCTGCTCCTTTTTCACATCCCAAAATCTCGGCGTCCGGAGACGATGCCGTCCTTCCTCCCGCACCCCTTCCTCGTCCTTTAAACCCTTTATGTCCCCTTTCCGTCCCCTCCCTGCACACCCGACACCTTCACCCCGCGGCCGGGAGGGGGGAATACATATCTCTCACGCACGAGTGGTCCACGGAGCTGCACATGCAAAGCCGTTTGAATCGTTCGCTCCTTCAATGCCTTCCCTCCTCCCATTCGGAGTAATAAACGTCTCCTCCTCCGCCCCTGCCACCTGCGTTCATAAAACGCAAGCTGGCGCAAGTCGAAGGATGGCGTCCGTTTCTAAGGAACCCTCGTGCCCAGCCGTGTTACGCGCTGCACGCACCTCACCATGGCACGCGGGCACCCACATAGTGGGAAAAATTATTTTTCCACGAGATACAGAGCTGATTTCAGAAGTTAGATGGGAAAGTAATGTTAAGAATATAAATACTATTTTCTAACCTGACCTGCATTCGGGCCATGATGTTTCGAAAAGAGCCCGAGTGCGGGAGATCCGATTTATTTTCCCAGTTGGTAATACCATTTCGGCTAACTTGGATGACACCCTAAACATTGCTGGCGTGTGGTTGATCCCCGGGCGGTAGTGCGAGTAAGCGATGCGTTCTAGAAATCGAGAATTACGAACGCTGGCTGGCATCTGACCACTACAGGGAAATTGAAACCTGCATTTCGTTCCATGGGTGTCCCCGCGCTTCCGTTTGTTAAAAATAAAGCTTGCACTGAACCCTATCCACGGAGTGTCTTACGTAGTTTCATAATTGTAGTCGAAGTATTGGTCCTCCCCTTAAAATGCCACTAAAATAGGTGGAAGAAGGCAATATATTACTCATTCTCATTCCAATTCATTCGATGTATAAATTTTAAAAAATAAATAAATAATGCCACTGAAAATGTTCTCACCCTTTCAATACTTGAAGAGTGATAACATATTTTTTAAAAATTATCCGCGCCGAGATTAAATTTTCCTTGCTATTTCAAAGTTTTTTTAGAGTAACAAGTGTCATGTTTTCATTAAAATTTCTTGTCATAGTTATCTTGTTATATTTTTTCTTCCATCATTCCAAAATTTAATTCAGAAAAATGGCATATGGCATCCCTAGAGACAATTGAACCTACCCCTTGAATATTATCTATTATTCAACATAAAGATGTATTAAAGATAGCGGGGATTACTGGAGTGATAAGTATAGAATAGTATACAGCGGCGGGGACGAGAGCCAACGAGGGGTGGCCATAGTGTTAAATGAAGAGGTAGGAAGAAGCGTAGTCAACATAGAGCAGGTAAAGGATAGGTTATTACTAGTAGAGATAAAAGCAGAACCGACGAACTTGGTTATTATTCAGGTGTACATGCCACCGAGCAACCATAAGGAAGAAGAGGTCGATAGGATATAGGATCAGTTAGAGGACATAATCGCGTGTGTTCCTGCAGGGAAGCATTTGATAGTGAAGGGGGATTGGAATGCGACGGTGGGCGAAGGAAGAGATGGTGAAGAGGTCGGGGTCTACGGTTTAGGCACGAGGAATTACCGCGCGGAGAAAGCAGTTGAGTTCTGCAGGAGACAGGGGCTAGTCATCACCAACACTTGGTTTGGACACCACAAAAGAAGCAGGTATACATGGAAAATGCCAGGTGACTCAGAAAGGTATCAGCTAGATTATATCCTGGTTAGACACAGGTTCAGGAACAGCGTGATAAATTCCCAAGGCTTCCCGGGAGCAGATGCGGACTCTGACTACAATTTAGTTGTTATGAAATATAGCGTCCGTTTCAAAAAGATAAGGCAGGGGCGGCGAGTTAGAAAATGGAATATAGAAGCATTAAATGGTTTGAAAAGGAAGGAATACCAACAGGCAGTAGAGAAAATCATGGAGGTTGGTAAAGAGCTAAGTACTATCGAAAAAAAATGGGAAAGTTTCAAGAAAGGGTTGTCTAAAGCCGCAAAAGGCACGATTGGAACCGTTAACGCTAAAAGGACTAGGAAACCATGGATCACAGATGAGATGATTACAAAGATGGATGAGCGGCGAAAATGGAAGAATGTTATTACAGATTTAGGAAAAATGAAGTACAAAGAATTAAACAATAAATTGATGCGGGCAACGAATAAAGCAAAAGAAGCATGGTGGAAGACGCAGTGCGAGGATATGGAAAGTCTGCAGAGGAAGGATGAAATCGGTGCGCTGTACAGCAAAGTTAAATCTTTATCGGGAAGTAAGAAATGGAGATCAACGATAGCAGTTAGAGATAAGGCGGGTAAGATAATAGTTGACGCAGGGAAGATCCAAGATAGATGGAAGGAATATATAGATGAACTCAATAGTCAAGAACTTCGACCAACAAAGTTAGACATTGAAAAAGAATATGACGTAGAGAAAGATAGCTTAGGTCTAGGCATACTAGACGAAGAGTTAGAAAGGGCATTTAGGGAGATGAAACTAAATAAGGCCGTGGGGGTGGATAACCTTCCCCCCGAACTTTTAAAATGCTTAAGAAAATGTGGGAGGAAGAGGCTATATGGGCTGATCCGTAGTATTTATGAGGAAGGAAGCTGGCCGGAAGACTTTGTGAGAACAGTTTTAGTTCTTGTTCCGTAAAAGGTAAAGGCTACATCATGTGAGGACTAAAGGACAATAAGTTTTATATCCCACGCAATTAAAGTTGTTCTTAGGATCATAAGCAAAAGGATAAAGAGTAGGGCAAATGATTACTTAGGGGATGATCAGTTTGGGTTTAGGAAGGGGAGAGGTACGCGTGATGCCACTGCAGTAATGAGATTATTAATCGAGAGGAATATAGAACACAACCAGGAGGTATTTGCCTGTTTCGTAGATTTCGAAAAAGCGTTTGATAGGGTGAATTGGGAAAAACTAATGAGTATATTGTAGAAAATAAGAATAGATTGGAGGTAAAGGAGGCTATTACGCAACCTGTACATGTATCAGACTGCTCAGGTGCCAGTGGGGAACGGGGAGTCGGGATGGGCAGTGTTAGGAAGAGGTGTAAGGCCCATTATCACCGTTGCTGTTCAACCTGTATGCAGAGGAAATGATTAAAGAGGCATGGGAAGAACTGGAGGTAGGAATGAAAGTGGGCGGGAAATTCGTAAAATCAGTTAGGTTTGCTGATGACGAAGCTTTAGTTTGTCAGTCAGCCAAGGGGCTGCAAGCATTGCTGAGTGAATTGGAAATTCAGTGCAACAGGTATGGGATGAGAATCAATATTAATAAAAAAAATGTTATGCGGTTTTCTAGGAAGAAAAAGGCTAAGCTTAACATTAAAATAGGAGGGCAAAAGCTAGAGCAGGTAGAACAGTTTACATATCTCGTTAGTGTTTTGGACCAACACGGTCAAAGTAGTAGGGACGTAAGGAGAAGAATTGCGCTAGGCAAAGAGGCTTTCACAAGGAAGAGGGAGTTGATGACGGGGACGTTGAGTAAGGATTTTAAGAAAAGACTCGTAAAAACTTTGATATGGAGCGTAGCTATATAGTATACGGCGCGGAAACGTGGTCATTGAAGCAGGTGGATAGACGTAGACTGGAGGCTTTTGAAATGTTTAGTGTGGAGAAGAATGGAGAAGGTGAAATGGACAGAGAAGAAAATAAATGAGGAAGTAATCGGAATGGTGGGCGAAGAGATGGGTTTGCTGGGAGCAATCCTATGGAGGCAGGAAAAGTGGCTGAAAGGGGTATTGACCGGCAGCGGGATGTTGAAGACTGTAATTGAGGGGAGAATGTTAGGCAAACGAGGAAAGGGAAGGAACAGGATAGGGATGTTGGACGGGATGAAGGGAGGAAGAAAGTAATCATAGCTGAAGAGGGACCTGATGTTAAGTAGGATGGTGTGTTTTTCTAGGGGTCGCCAATTATTTAATTAGTAATTATGTCCATCCAGAAACTTACCCTAACCGGTAGATTACCTAATAATAGTAATAATAATTCAACTTAAATACAAAATAATGGATATAATATTAGATCTGTGTATCAGATACGTAGGCGCAAATATGAATAATTCTGATAAGTTCTTGGTTACAATATTTTTTATTGAGAGGAAATATTTGGAATTTCTAACCAATTTAATCTCCAAACGGAATATGTATTTCCAAAAATTATAATTATATTTCATGTATGTATAAGAAGCAAAGCAAGCTTTGTTTATGCATCATACTTAACTGAAGCTTCATGGCATGGTTTTTATGCCAAAAAATCGTATTCAGGGATGTGGAGTTTAGGAATTTTATGTGAAATGTGCGGCAGCATTCGGCAGCGTTTGTAAATATTGTGTGGGAGTAAGAAGATTGTCGTTGAAAATTCATAAAATTAATTCCAGGGAAAGGAAACATATGTAGCTAATTCCACTTTGTTCAATATTTCAGTTACAGAAATATCAATTTGGACTGCAGTTTTCTTATAGTCCCTCTTGTCAGGAAATATTTCATTATGAGGTTGCGTAGAAGAATTAGAAAATAAAAATTGGCTAGGGATAATGGGGAAAGAAGGAAGATTGTTAGATGACACTTGATGTGTATTTTAATGCAAGAAATGTTGGTGGTAAAGAAATGCTGAAGGCTGTTATAGAGTTTAAAATATTAAGTAATTGATGTGAGATAAAATTAGGCCTTTTAACAGCTTGTGTTGGGGAAGAAAGAGGGGGGAGCCGGAAAATGGTTATTTGTACATTTGGTTATTCCCTTATTGTTTCGTGTTTGGTATAGAACTGTGACAGTGTTTAGCCCTGGAGCCAATCAAAAAATATTTTAACCGCAGACTAATGATTGCAATATTATTTTTTATTCGTAAATTTTACAATTAAAATTTATATTTGGCCTAGAGAAGGTAAATTTAAAATTAATTGAAGTGAAAAATTAAATAAGTATAATGGGAAATTAAAATAATGAGAAATTACTCATTTTCTCAGATAGGAGCGCCTTTTTCATTCAAAATTAAATTCATAAAATTCCGGTATTAATATAAAACTTACGGATTAAATATATAATAGAAACTTTGATGAAGTAAGCTGAGATCTTAGCTTTGTATTGTTAAAATTGGATTGTGAATGCAAAACTTTGCAAATCCAAAAACGGTTCTTCCCTAGAAGTTTCAGCAACCACAGCCTTGGATTCGCTACGAAAAGTTGATAAATATTAGAAAGGCAAGTAGTGTCACTATTTGGCGAGGTTCCGGAGCTGAAACAGTTTAAGTGCTGGAATGAAACGACATTTGTGTGCCTGACCATGCGCTTGGCGGGCCTACCGAGCAACTCTGTCAGTATTTCTGCTCAATGAATTCCTGTTCCCGTAGTAAATGGTTGGCAACCAGCAAAATAATTAATTCGATAATAAATAAATGGTTAAATTAAAAAAAATTGATTTTCGTATTTGATGTATTGTATCAGAAAATATAATTCAATCTCGTCTAGGTCAATTGCGTAAACAATTAAAAGAATTTCAATTATCCAATAATTAAAAACATTTCCGCCCCCTCGGAAGGTAAAGAGATTGCTTAGCACCAGTAATGATTGAATGTGAAATCACATGAAAAAATGCATGTTTTAAAAAGTATACAAATCATTTCACCTATTTGTTCACAAAAAGCAAGGGGGAGCATTAGCCATGATATCGCTTTATTATTAAATTCCATTTTGGGCTTTATAATGGATAATGGCACGATGCTCTTAGATCCCTACTAACGCGACACAAAATATCTTTAGTCTTTATATTAGCGGAGAGCGGAGGGCCAAGAATAGCCGGGGAAGAATACAAATGTATTCTAAAGAAAGACAGGAATGACCATTGCCATTATTTCTTGCGGTCATTTGAAAATAGAAGAGATGGTAGAGGAGACTGGAAGGGGAGGAAATGGGAGCGGCTTCAGGCGGCAAGTTTATTGCCAGTTACGTTTTTGGAGAGTGAATTTAAGTCAATTAATAATCCAAGGTAATATGTTCATAAATATATTATTGAATTGTTTCATATTATTATTATTATATTTTTAAGAATTCCATTATAAAAAACAAATTTTTGAAATTTTAACAAAGTAAAAATTGTTTAGTGAATATTGCTGTAAGACCTAATATACAAAAACCAATTATGCGTCCACATTTTCCGACATATGAATACGAAAGTATGAAAGGCTATCAAGGAAAAATGTGCGTCACCAAAATACACTTCATAACAAAGAAATATATGATGAGCGGTAACTTCCTAAGCAAAAATATTCCTAAAATATATTGGAACACCCCAAAACTGTGTAGTGTTTCTTGATTCAGATACTTGGTTATTGAGGAAATACAGACTTTTGAGATGCCCATTTGATTAAGGATGAGAAAATTAAGCTGGATAAAGATGAAGAAAAACGAAGTTCTACATGGGAAAGGGATGAGAGAGGAAGTTATCGGAGGAAATCCGCAGAAGACTGAGATGAATGATGTGGAGAGGTAGCGGAATGTTACAGGACCTGACAGGAGGGATAATTTTGGCATGTGCGTGGAATTTGGAGGGAATATAGTATGCATTTTGGGAATTAAGTTAATTAGTGAGGGCATTAGGATTGAATTGATTCAGTAAAAAATGCGTTTCCACATGCGTATTTAAAATGTAGCCTGGGACCACGGCCAGATGAATAAATAAAATATATGACGAGGCCAAGATGTGAAGCGGGGCACTAAGTGGTTCAATATTCGGATTTTGGGATGAGGAAAATGGCACACATGAGACGTTTAATGAGACGCAAATTGAGAGAAAAATCCACATGGAAGCAAATGTAAAGCGATGAGAGTCAGATAATTTGAAAGAAGTAGAAGTTGGAAATTCGAAGACTGCAGAAAAGTGAATGAGAAATACTGGGCGATGGCTTGGGCTATAGAAAGGAGAATAAAGGAAGGATGGCGGAGGAGAAATAATGGGCCTAATAAACGCTGGTAGAAAACTATGAGGAGTTAATCAAAGTATTCGTCTGGGAAAGATATTGTTTTTACAGTCACAAATTTTTTCAGGGCCTAAGAATATGGAGTAACTTTCAGGCATCCACCAACATGTACATCAGCATTTAACTGACATTAGGGATACCAGTAAGATAAAATAGAATATCCTGAAATAATTACCAGTAATTGGAGTTAGATTAATTATCATCCAACAGGTATTTGTTTTTCTCCATAGGTCCGAGTAATCAAAATCTTATTAACTTGTTAGGAAAATACACTTTTATTATTAAACATAGTCATTTAGACTTATACGAGACATTTTGTTCAACGCTGATCCAGTTTGTTGATAACCTTCCTAATAATTCCATTGTTTCACTCTGCAAAAGTTGCTTTATTTCCGTGAGCACCTCATCGTTTGAATAAAACCTCCTCTCCGCCAGGCAAATCTTTGTTTGGGGACCAG
This sequence comes from Hetaerina americana, assembly GCF_022747635.1. Classification (NCBI taxonomy): domain Eukaryota; kingdom Metazoa; phylum Arthropoda; class Insecta; order Odonata; family Calopterygidae; genus Hetaerina; species Hetaerina americana. The sequence goes on from NW_027287538.1 coordinate 82,362,181, forward strand.
TGAGTAGTCCGAGGGAGGCAAATATGAGGAATAGGGAGGATAGGACGGAAATGGAATTGTACCTCTGAGGCTCCTCCCTCATCTATCATCCCTCGACACATCATATTGTGAAGTGGTGACTTCCAAAGGGGGTCCACAACGTTAAGCTTCTCTTGTGCCCAAGTGAACCCTCCGAAAATTTTTAAATCAATAAAAACTTAGATGTTCATCATTTTTATCAAGTCTCCTAAAGTGAATTTCCTTTCATAAAACAATGCTTCTTTGACACACTGAATGCATTTCTAAGAACTCGCGACTCCCTAGAACCAAAATAACGCTAAACACTGAAACATACAATAATGTCTATCTCAAGTTTCACCTTGCCGTCATGCAGAAGTGAACATGTCTCTTCCTAACTGATTTCTTTACCTCTTTGTTTCTGATTTGACCATCACTAATGTTCAAACTCATTCTTGAGAGAAAATAATATGTCCAAAACCTCAAATCATTTCTCAATGGCAGAGGTATCTTGATTTTTTCCAGGGAATAGAAGCCTTAAAATAACACATTTTACATGGGAAGAGACCGGCTTTCCATTCCTTCCCAATCTCGATTTTTCGAGACAGACATATTATCTTTTATTTTTCTTCCCCTTATCTCCCCTTTAACAAATATTCCCCATAACCGTGCTCCGCCCTCTGCCAATCCCCCTCGGAACCATTCTTTTCTCGGGAGGCCCCACATGCAGTCCACTCTCTCCTTCCGGGTCAAAGGACCTCAACTCGCGGGAGATGGATTGCACGCTTGTATTCCGATGTAGATGTATATACACGAACCCTTATATTCACCTCGCTCGGGCCGCATTCCATATTTCATCCCCTGTGGTATCCTCCCCACTCGCGCTCAAACCCCCCAAAAATGCCTCTCTTGTATGTTTATAGCGGCGGCCGTATGACTTCTCAACGACAAGCTGTCCTTCTCCGGGATAAGATGCTAAAAGCTCCGAGGGCTTTCGGAGATGAAGCCCATGGCTGACGGCAAAATACTCCATGGCTCTCGACCCCCGCACCCTCATTCCACACCGCTTTTTTATGCCCCAGTCTCTTTATCCTCTTTTCTTTCTCGCTTTTGTGGTGGAAAGGGGAATATTTCCATCGCTTTTCTGCATGGCGGCATGGGAGGGGGAAGAGAGCAGGTTGGGGGTCAAACATTTTTTCTCCCCCCCACTTTCCGTTTTCTCCCCTCCTACATATCCCAAAAAAACCTCCGCACGGGTCGTCCGTCCTCCGACCGAGTGCGTAATTCCAGCGTCGCCCGGAGGAGCGGCGGGTCTTGGCCGGGAGAGGTCTAAGAGCGGGCGGGGCGTGGCTGGCGGGGGTGACGCGCTGTCTTTTCCCCCCGCCCGGCCGTTTCCATTGTCCGCCTCCTTCACCACATCCCCACCCCTTTCCCAGCTCTCCCATCCCCTAATCTCCCCAACCGGCCCTAGAGAGAGAGTGCCCCATTTGAATGCTTTGGTTAGGACCACCCTCACGCCCCTCATCCCACCCTCCGCTATAAATACTTTTCAGGCGTGGGTTGGCTCGCGTGGGGGTCAAAAATAGTGTTCGGCCATTGAGCTCACATCCTCGTCGTCGTCGAGGGCGTTGTTCCCTGGGATTACACTCTTCATATCCAACTCGCACACCAACATCTTCGCTCTTCACGCAGGCACACACTCCCTTATATATTTATGTGAGTGTATGCGTGTGTGTCTGTATATATATATATATATATATATATATATATATATATATATATAATAAAGAAACACAAAAACATCACTCACACGTTATTTCTTGATCATGTCGACGGAATTCTGCTCCGTCTTCATCGGAAGATGTAGAAGTAATGACTGCTGGAATAGTAGAGGTAACGGGTGCGAGAGAATGGGAAGGGGGCCAGGGGAAGGGAAGAACGGGAGGCGGAGGTGGGGTGAGAGAAATGGTTGGGGGAGAGGAAAGGGAGAGGAGAGGCTAGAGGGTAGCAGAGATAAGGAAGGAGGGAGAGGGAGGAGTTGGAATGGACACAAAATCAAAAAACAAAACAATCTGCTCACCGCACCTACTGCAACATCCGAGACCCAGGTTTCAACTTACAAAGTCGTGGTCAAGACCCTGCAAGTCGAAACAAAGGCCACGCACACCCGAACTCATGAGGAAAAACAAAGTATTCAGCTCTCCGATATGCATCGCTTCCACAAAGTTATAATTCAGGCCATTCCCATCAGTGAAGGACATTGAGTCCCGGATGCTGATAGGTCATACAAAGTAAAATAGATGCCATTTCAAGAGTTTTTAATTCTATAGGATTATTGGATGTGGAAAAGGACGCTATGATGGAAACATTGTAGCTCTGGTTAAAAGGGGTTTTATGATGGGAAGCATGTTTAGGGATGGGGAGACCCGCGGACGGGGAGGAGGGATTGCCCGAGGCGCGGTGGTTGTTAATACTAAGGTCCAGAGGTGTGAAACATTGGCCTATGTAAAAGGCCGGGCAGAGTTTACAGGTCAGAAGATAAACAACATTCTTCATCCTTCCTCAGATCCACAAACCCAACAACCCAAACCGCCCTATAGTCTCCTCTCGTAGGTCTCCGACTGATAGAATTTCCGCCTTCGTGGACTACTATCTCCAACCTTTAGTTCACTCCCTACCCTCCTTTATCACTCCTCCCCTCCTACCACTTCCTCTGATTGCTCCACTCAACTTCCCTTCCTCCTGACACCCAAATTACTATGGCTACAATCGATGTCACCTCCTTATACACATCCATTCCTCACCAAGTAGGCCTTTCTTCCCTACGCCACTTCCTCTCCAAACGCCCTACCCCTCACATCCCCAGCACCGAATTTCTCATTGATCTTTCTAATTTCATTCTCACCCGCAACTCGTTTTCTTTCAACAATAACTATTACCGCCAAATAAAGGGCTGTGCCATGGGTAGCAGATTCAGCCCTTCATATTCAAACCTCCACCCCGGTGTCCTGGAAGAGGATTTCCTTTCCTAGTATCCTCTGCAAGCCCTCCTGTGGCTCCGATACATTGATGGCATCTTTCTACTCTGGCCACATAGCATAGATTCCCTCAATTCCTTCATCTCCCAACAACATGATTCATCATCTCTGTCTTTCACATCGACCATTTCATCCTCTCAGATCACCTGCCTCGATGTCAATATTTCCCTTAGTAATAACAAATTCCTGACCTCTGTTCACACTAAACCTACTTATAAGCAGCAATATCTTCATTACAGCAGCTGCCACCCCTCCCATACCTACTCCCTCTCTATTCGCGGTCACCGTATTTGCAACCATCCCGAGTCCCTTAACAAAAACCTTAACAACCTTCAACCCTCCCTCCTCCAACGAGGATAGCCTGATTCTCTCCTCCATTAAAAATACTCAAGCATTCCTACAATCCCAAGCCTGCCTCAACCACAGACTCCCAGCCTCTCTCGATCTGTAATACCTACTTCCCAGGCATTCAGTCCCTCAAATTCATCCTCAAAGACCTATTCCCCATCCTCAAAAATCACAACACTTCCTCCAACCTTCTTCCCAAATGCTCCTCTGTCACCTTCAAACGGCCCACCAACCTAGCAGATATCCTCAAATCCACCAGGCCGCTCTCAAAATCCCCTCACACCCCCAGAGCCATACCCACTCCATGTCATCGAGAAAGATGTAAAACCTGCCCTATTTTCACCACTCCACCCCGCTCCATCCCATCTTTTAACTCTCTCCCGCCCTTCCCCCACTCCTATTGCACTTCCAAGATTGTTGTTTATCTTCTGACCTGTAAACTCTGCCCGGCCTTTTACATAGGCCAATGTTCCACACCCCTGAACCTTAGTATTAACAACCACCGCGCCTCGTGCAATCCCTCCTCCCCGTTCACTTGGCTCTACATGGCCTATCAGCATCCGGGACTCAATGTTGTCCACTGATGGAAATGGCCTGAATTGTCACTTTGTGGAAGCAATGCATATCGTAGGGCTGAATACTTCGTATTTCCGCATGAGTTCGGGTGTGCGTGGCCTTTGTTTCGACTTGCAGGGTCTTGATCACGACTTTGTAAGTTGAAACCTGGGCCTGGACCACCTCTACTATTCGAGCAGTCATTTCTTCTACATCTTCCGATGAAGACGGAGCAGAATTCCGTCGAAATGATCAAGAAATAACGTGTGAGTGATCTTTTTATGTCTCTATATTATTTGTTGCTGTCCAATTTATTATTCAACACTTCCCTGTTTCGTCGACGAAATAATATACTACCTTGATCAAAAATTTCCCGGAATTTATTCAGAAAATTAAAAATACAAGTTTATTCATCTAAATCTATATTGTCCCCTTCAAAGTAATCCCCATCGACTGCAACACACTTATGCCAGCGCTTGATCCAATCCTCGAAACATTTTTTATATTCGGTTTTCGGTATGTCCATCAGTGCTTCCTGCGATTTTTCCATTACTTCCTCTCGGCTGCTAAAACGCGTTCCCCGTAATGGTTTTTTAACTCGATTGAACAGAAAGAAGTCACAGGGAGCCAAATCAGGTGAATTCGGTGGCTGTTGGATGGTATTTGTTGCATTTTTCGTCAAAAAATTACGAATAATGATAGCACTGTGCGACGGTGCGTTATCATGGTGCAAAATCCACGAGTTTTCTGCCCACATTTCTGGTCTCTTTCGGCGAATTGCTTCGCGGAAACGTCTCATAACGCCCAAATAATACTCTTTGTTTACTGTCTGGCCTTCTGGCAAAAATTCATGATGCACTACACCGTTGTAATCCATGAAAACCGTCAGCATTGCCTTCTTTTTTGACTGAAAACGACGTGGTTTTTTTGGTCTCGGCTCATTTGGTGAACGCCATTCACTTGCCTGATGTCTGGATTGCGTGTCGTACTCATAAACCCACGTCTCGTCTCCAGTAATGATCCTTTTGATGAATGTGGGATCGGATTCAGCCTCGCAAATCATGTCTTTTGCGACGTCAACACGGTCTCTTTTTTGCATGAAATTGAGGTCTTTTGGCACCAACTTTGCTGCTACACGACGGAAACCCAAATCATTAACCACAATGTCTTGGGCGGATCCATAGGCAATGTTCAAGTCCTCCGCTATTTCTCTGAAGGTTAATTTGCGGTTATTGACCAACATTTCTTTTACTTTATCAATTTTTTCACCGACTTTCGATGTCGATGGTCTGCCACTGCGTTCATCATCTTCGATTGACTCACGACCACTTCTGAACCGCTCGTGCCACTGGTAAACGACCGTTTTTTTTTAGAGAATCGTTGCCGAAACACTTTTCCAACATTTCCAACGTCCTTGCGCCACTAAATCCGTTTTTTACGCAAAATTTAATACAAGTTCGTTGTTGCAAATTTAAATCCATTTCTGCAATTGTAAAAAATCGCCAACACACACAGAGATAGATGTACTCTTGGCTACGTAACTTTTGCAAATGTCAAGTTATGACACTAAGATTTAAAGGGAATATCAACAACAGATGTACCAATTTAACAAAAAAAAACAGAACTCAAATCGGAACGATGGGAGCGCCACACGGTGGTTATTCCGGGAACTTTTTAATCAAGGTAATATTTTATTATCAAGGTAATATATATATATATATATATATATATATATATGTGTGTGTGTATATACATATATATATGTGTATATTATATACATACACATATATATATATATATAAATGTTTATGGGTTATATATATATTTATTTAAACCATAAACACAGTAATCAACCCGAAGGTCGGTTTAGTAGGTGATGGTAGAGTTCACCCAGTACTAAGCCCTTATACGGCGTTTGAAATTCACACATCAGGGTAATAAGGGGGGGCAGTTCCTTTTCCTGTGCCGGTTATGGTTTCCCAGGAACACCTGGTACCCGAAAAATCACTTTAGCATGGGTGGAGCTGCAGGTGCCCAGAGAGCCTTGCCCGGGAATCGAACACGGGACCCTCTGGTCTGCAGTGCAACGCTCTACCCACTGGACTACCGCGACCCACATATATAAACATATATATGTATATATATATATATATATATAAATATATATATATATATATATATATATATATATATATATATATATATATTTTGCTTGAAAATATCAATGTGAAAGATAGGGTCAAATGTTTGTTTCCTGCAAGGAGAAATATTTTTATCAGTGAAGACGGTTTACGGATCTTCTAATCAAAGTAGAAATATCGGCCCACCGATATATTGCAGCGAACTATTTCGTGTTCTGACAAACATCAGTAGGTTTTTACTGAAAGCCAAAAGTTGGAAACGACATTACGTCTTCGAAACAATATTTTCTCTTACTTTCGCTCAAAATGTAGAGAGGGTGAGCACAGATGAAGGCAACAAATTCTCAAAGTGTGTCTGGTAGACTGAATGAAATTGAATTATTTTTAAATTTTCAGTTTAATAGATTTTATGTCAATGAATAACGTCAAAATGGTAATAATTTTTCATTAGATAAGTTTTACTACACGGCCGAACTACAACATCTTCAGGCATAACCGGCCGTGTAATAAACCTCTGGTAAATAATTGTTACCATTTGGCCATTACGATGTTTGTATCCCATCGTGTCACGTATAAAACGACAAAATTCGTGCTGGGGAAATTGTTTGAAGAAGACGATGAATATACATTGTGGATAAAACCCTAACCAGAGTAACCGCCGCAAAGAGCGTTCATTTGATTATGATTTTATTTCATTATGTGATTAATACGTAATTTTTCGATTTAGGATTGTTTCCTTGGCTCTTTACTCCCTACTAATATACCTCCATAGACATAATTTGGATGTGATTCAATGCTTACGGTAATGCCATTATATTATCTGGCTAAGTTTTTAGAATACAAACGAATAAACCATTATCGTCATTGGATAGTTATTTATTAATATCCACGGCGGGAAGTCTTTTTTACCGACGCATGAATTATGGACTGAAGTAATAATGACATGGGGATATTTGCAGGTTTTAAATTATAAAAAATCCATCTCCGTTTTACGTCGAGTTTCACTTAATCCCAGCCAACAGCGTTCTCAGGAATTCATAATAATTAGAAGGATTATTCGTCATGGAGTAATCCGTACGGAAGGAAACGTGGACAAAAAATCCGTAGGGTCTAGAAATATATTCATTGCGCATTCTTCTTGATTTCATGCTGCTTGAAGTATCCCGATCCGTTTATCGATTTCTCGATTTCATTTATTTTCAATCCGCAGAGAGGTTTCAATATGTTCTGCAATATTCCTCAAGTACTATAATCAATGACCATTTGGCTTAACAAAACACGCAATTTTATGCCTGTCAACTATATGGTAAGGGACGGAAAGCCAAACAACAGCAACGAACAGGAGGAAATCTAAATCAGTGAAGACCTTTCTTCGTGACACTCGATCTTTAAACGGCGATTTTTATTATCATTTGTGGATGTCTCTCCCCTCCCGGTTGCTTCGAAATATTAATCCTAAGCTTACATTGAAATCGATTTTTTAAATGGTAATTGGTTAAAAACCTTCCGTATTGGATATGGGAGAGGAAAGGCAAACGAGCCTCAAATGAAGCAACTCAAGTACACTACTGCCCACCCACGCCTTCCTTTCCTCTCCCCTCGCCCCCCCCCCTTGGACCATAGCAAATCACTCTCCGCATCCCACCCTTGAACCCCGCTCACTGCCCCTCCCGTCGCTCATTTGATTTAAATGCATTTCCGAAAATTATTCAGGTTAACTTCGCCCGTTGCAATTGCACCAATTGCATTTGGGAGACTCGATCCGTGACAATACCCCTCCCCCTCCCGCGCCACTCCCCAACTCACCCCCCTCTCTCGCGCCTCATTAACCGTTGAGCGCATGGCCGCCGGTCGAATGTTTAGATTTGCTGCAGCCCGAGCCTACTTCCCCCAAAAGCAATAAATGTGGAATTGTTCAAAGAGACGAACTCGGAAGTAACGCAAATGTGCTTCGCTTCGAATCCTGAAGCAGAAACATTTCGCATGACGCTCGATAATTCAGTCACTCGCGATCGTTGGTTGATTTCAATGCAATAGAACTGAGCGCACAATTGAAGCTAAGGCTTGTATAGAATAGCTGTGCTGAAAATACCCAAGCAGCTATGTAGGGTCCGCTGCAACCCCAATTGATGATACACGATTTTGATACACCTGTCACTCACTACTTATTATATTAAGATGTAATGATGTAATTAAGGTTTGATAGAAGATATTTACATGATTATATGGATCAAAAGGTTTCTGCGAAGGGTAGGGTGATTTGGTGGAAGTTTGTGGAAGGTTTTCAGCTTTAAATTGACGCACAAAGAGAGCAGTTTTACACGCAAACTATATCTATATAATGTATCGAACATTGATTATTTAATTTATGCCAACACCAATCAGTAAAATGCAATATTATTTTTTATCGCCTTTTCTTAAGAGAGAAGATTAAAGTGACGTTATAAATTTAGGTGCACAAGATTTTTACCTTATTTAATTAATCTATCAAAAGAGGTAGTGTTTTTCCCAAAATGTTAACTTTTAACAAAATGCTCACTTTTAAACTTTCACAAAATCTTAACTTTTGAGTCGCAAAGTATATCCCAGTAAATGACAACGAGCCTATACCATCCAAGCGCTCGCTGACTGTTCGTCCTCCGCGGCTAGTCGTATCTTACGTGACAAATGGCTTGGCGAACGTCGTACGACCCAACCCCCCCCACCTAAAGTATCATCGCCCGGCCCTGGCACCTTGGCCCTCAAATATCTCCCTCGTCCTTCTATTTCGGACCGTGAAAGAGTCGCCTTGGAAAACGGCAGTTCATTGTCCCCGATGTCAGAGCGTCACCATTCCGACGGCCGACGGGGAGTCTTCCCCGTTGAAAGGGCTGCAGGAAGGCCGGGATTTTCCGCAAGGGCAAACCGTGACCACGCTCCTCTTCGTGTGCTCGGCCTTAAGGAGGTCGGGGGTATCATCGGTCAGTGACGTCCGCCACAGTGCGACCGATGGGATCTCAACGAGGTGCCCTCTCTTCCTTCTAATTAACGGGCAAATTAATGATTGATCGATAACGGTCGCCCAAATTGGCGACAGCCATGACCTCTGAAACGTATTGGTGGCCTTCCATGTCAGGACTCGGAAGGAAATGTCTCCGTCGGTCTTCGCGCACTGCATTGAGCGTTTTTCGAAGAATATTCACTCTAAAAAGACGGAATGTGGCTTATTTGAAAACATCATGATCTGTTGTGCGCTTTTGCTTAATAAAATTGTCAATATAAGGTACGAATGACTTTTGATGATCTGATGAGTCCGTTGGACGGTCTAACTGCCGGCAAGCGTACTTGAGTGGAACCAAACGTCTTTGAATACATTTTTGAAAAATTTAAACTCAATTATCTCACGATTGGACTCGGGAAGACAGCAGGATTTCAAAATTTAAAATCTTGACGACAATATCGCTCAAAAGCAAGTATTTTAAGAATTATTTGTTAGCAGTGGAGCGATCACAGAAAATGGGAGCGAAACTTAGTAATTTCAGATAAAGAGTACATGCCAACCAAGGTTCATTGATCATGAATAACTCGAGGAGTTTTATGGCAAAATTAAGTAATCCTATGTGAGAAATGATTTGTCCACGAAATAATGTGAACTGGGTGCACGAGTGAGAGACAAGTAGGCTATAAGTATGCGACTTTGGTGCGGCCGGAAACTAAAAGCGACACCAAAACAATGCACCGCAAGCCGCCTCGCGGGCGTATGGCGGGCGTTTGGAAGAATGACATTCATTTTAGGTTATTTGAATTTTCATCTTTTTAATGACAAGACCTCTTTCCTTTTTTCCAGATAATTGCAATGGCTACAGATGGGCAAAAATTGAGAAACCTATCGCGCTCCAAAGAACCGACTGCACGCCCCTGCTCACACTTCAACGTAACCACGTTAATTCTTTTTCATTTGGAAAAAGATTTGAGAAAGCAAGACTATGCAGCTTTCAAACTGCAGCTGAATAATTACCCGCGCGAGCTATAACAGCGATGTAGGCACAAGTGAGTGGCTGTAAAGTATTTGAATGTGCTCTGCATTAAGGGATACATATACTAGGCGAATTAGTATTTTTTTGGATGTAAATAGAGGAGAAAGACTCAGTTATTATTATTAGGTAATCTACCGGTTAAGGTAGGTTTTTAGATGGACACAATTACTAATCAAATAATTTGTGACCCCTAGCAAAACACAACATCCTACTTTAGAGCAGGTCCCTCTTCAGATCTGAGTACTTTCTTCCTCCCTTCATCCCGTCCAACATCCCTATCCTGTTCCTTCCCTTTCCTCGTTTGCCTAACATTCTCCCCTCAATTACAGTCTTCAACATCCCGCTGCCGGTCAATACCCCTTTCAGCCACTTTTCCTGCCTCCATAGAATTGCTCCCAACAAACCCCTCTCTTCGCCCACCATACCGAGTACTTCCTCATTTATTTTCTTCTCTGTCCATTTCACCTTCTCCATTCTTCTCCACACCCACATTTCAAAGCTTCCAGTCTACGTCTATCCTCCTGCTTCAATGACCACGTTTCCGCGCCGTACATAGCTACGCTCCACATCAAAGTTTTTACGAGTCTTTTCTTAAAATCCTTACTCAACGTCCCCGTCATCAACTCCCTCCTCCTTGTGAAAGCCTCTTTGCCCAGCGCAATTCTTCTCCCCACGTCCCTACTACTTAGACCGTGTTGGTCCAAAACACTACCGAGATACGTAAACTGTTCTACCTGCTCTAGTTTTTGCCCTCCTATTTTAATTTTAAGCTTAGCCTTTTTCTTCCTAGAAAATCGCATAACCTTTGTTTTATTAATATTGATTCTCATCCCATACCTGTCGCACTGAATTTCCAATTCACTCAGCAATGCTTGCAGCCCCTTGGCTGACTGACAAACTAAAGCTTGGTCATCAGCAAAATTAACTGATTTTACGAATTCCCCACCCACATTCATTCCTACCTCCAGTTCTTCCCATGCCTCATTAATCATTTCTTCTGCATATAGATTGAACAGCAACGGTGATAATGGGCAACCCTGCCTTACACCTCTTCCTAACACTGCCCATCCAGGCTCCCCGTTCCCCACTCGCTCCTGAGCAGTCTGAGACATGTAGAGGTTGCGTAATAGCCTCCTTTCCCTCCAATCTATTCCTATTTTCTGCAATATACTCATTAGTTTTTTCCCAATTCACTCTGTCAAACGCTTTTTGGAATCTACGAAACAGGCAAATACCTCCCGGTTGTATTTTATATTCCTCTCGAATAATAATCTCATTACTGCAGTGGCATCACGCGTACCTCTCCCCTTCCTAAACCCAAACTGATCATCCCCTAAGTAATCATTTGCCCTACTCTTTATCCTTTTGCTTATGATCCTAAGAACAACTTTAGCTGCGTGGGATATAAAACTTATTGTCCTTTAGTCCTCACATGATGTAGCCTTTACCTTTTACGGAACAAGAACTAAAACTGTTCTCACAAAGTCTTCCGGCCAGATACCTTCCTCATAAATACTACGGATCAGCCCATATAGCCTCTCCCTCCCACATTTTCCTAAACATTTCAATAGTTCCGCGGGAATGTTATCCACCCCCACGGCCTTATTTAGTTTCATCTCCCGTAATGCCCTTTCTATCTCATAAAGACCTCAGTACAGAGGTAAATAATAAAAGAGAAAATGTCGCTTCTCTTGAAAAAGTCAACTCCGAAATGAAACGATTGAGGGGTGAAACATCTGTTGGCATGATATTGATACCAATGGTACTGCGAGTAAGCAGAGCGCATGATCGCATGGGACATGGCCCAATTTACACTCCTAACCGCACCTGGGTCGAATAAACATCGTTGTTTGGAGGGTTTAGAGCAAATATGGAAGGGGGACATTGTAATTGAGAATGTATTTTACTCCATAAAATATACTCTTCGCATCGAGAGTTCAGAGATATTGAATCATTAGCTATTCGTCCATTTCACAGAGCATGCCTATGTAGAGTATAAACTTCGAAAGAGTCGGCGTCGCAGCGTGAGCACAATGCCGAGAGAGGCGGGAACTCGCAGTCGTCCTTCCGATGAACACCTCTCGCCCGAGGAGCGGAAGGGCTGGGGCGGAGGAAGAGACAGGGGCGCCCTTCACGCTAACATGACCCCACTGCCGCGGGGGCGGTTGACTATGTCGCGGTAGTTTCGTGGAGGAGGAGAGCGCGTGAAACAATTTCCAAGTCATCTTCCACTCTGAGGTCCCCTCTGCCAAGGCATTCTGGATTCACGCAAGTGGGTCCTGCCCAACGAGGCTGCTATCGGCAGGTTTCGTGAGTTGCAAATTTGGACGCAAAGTTCGACAAGGCAAGTTCGACGAGTTTCGCGCTACAACACATCGTATCATTTCTACCTGCCAATGTATTCAGCGTTTGTCCACCACCTCATCTGAAGTTTATGGCACCCTCAAAGTGCTGCGGAATTATTAACAAGGATGCCGAAAATAACTTATCCATATGCTCTAGGCAAATGTGCGAATAAGCTTGCAATCTCTGAGGCATAAAAAAAGGAGAACAATAAAAAATTAACACATTGATAATTGCAGGTATTGAGGATTTCTTTTTAATCCCATGTTCCAGCTTTGCTCCGCATAATGATGAATGCATTAAAATCATTTCGTGTAATTGATACATTATTTTATATTAATAAAATATGGCAAATGGAAATAATATTGCTTATTGCATATTTTCTTAGGTACTTGATAAATTGGATAACTTATTTTGGTTTGAGATGACCAGGCGGCGCGGGATTGACTAGTCGTCTGTGACAAGGAAGAAGAGTAATATGCCTTTCTTAAAAAAATTCATCCCTAGATGTCGCAGAGAAGCCTTCCATTGGTCCGCAATTAATACGGATCCAAACAGGTTCCTGGCGGTTTTACCTATAAACATGAAATCATAAGATGAAATACCTAGCATATTATAGACGATATGGTAAATAAAAATGTTATACAAAATTGAAAATGTTAGTAAAATTGGACCAAGGGAATGGGTCGCCATCCACTAATTGATCAAATCATATTTGATGTCTTCTAGTCTTTCTTTCGAAAATCATTATTCCATTAGTTTTCACTAATGGCACTATATTCCAGCATAACTTTTAGAAACCAAAAGTACCGCGGAGGATGTTGAGAATGAAAGTGCTTGAAATCTCTGGGTTTTGAAATTTGTGGCTTCATTATACGTAAGCGTACGGATAAGGGATTGCGCGCCCATGCAAGCACGAGCATTTGGATATCATTTAGATTGATCACACTTTTAAGGAATGCTTCTTCAGTCACGGCGACGGATGGGGCGCGCACAGAGCGAACTGCGCACTGGAATTGGCGGCCGCAGAATTCTTCCAGAGCCCCCTCTCTCCGCCTCCGCCTTCATTTCCTCCTCCCGCGCACCCCACCCCACCCCACCACCCGCATCCCCTGCGAGGGCAGAGAGGGAAACTTTTTTAAGAAGAGCGGGAGATGGCTGCTTCCTCTCCCCGGGATGTGCACTTCAGGAGTCGCGGGAGCAGGAGTTACGTTCCGGGGGAGGTCGTAAGAGGACGGGGGCGGGGAAGCGGTGCTTCGGTGGAGATGTGAGGGTTGCGGCGCGAAGTCGAGGGGGGTTGTGGGGGGGGGCTTAAGAAAGCGGCGGAGGAAGCGAGGGAAGACGGGAGAAGGTTCGCTTTGGGTGTCGTCAGTTTTATCTCTGCCGCGCCATGTCGCTATACAGAATGGTTCCCTGGGGAGGAGGAGGAGCAAGGGTGGGGTGGGAGCGGGGGGTTGATGCAAGGAGTGGGGCCGCGGGGTCATTTTGTGGTAGGGGTGTGCAATCTCGTATCCAAGAGACCCTGGTCAGGGGAGACGGCGGAGCAACGGGCTCGGGATGGTGCAGGTCTTTCTTGTGGCGCCCCCCCATTACTCTTGCCCACATCTCACGATCGCCCTTCGCCTCTCGCCCCGTTCCTCCGCCGCACAAAGAACCCCACAAGGAGCGTACAAAATATGAAAGGCGATAGTAGTAATAAGGAGCCGGATATAAAATACTGGAGCCACTAACTTCACAGAGTAAGGACCTTTATTCTGGGAGTCAAGCGTGCGACTTCATATGGCTTCGCAAGCCATGCCTTCCCAGGGAGTTATAATTTCCATCACTCCAATACTCAAAAAGCACAAGTTACGGAATTGGGAGAATATAATATCTAACGGAGATTCGCGCCTTGTCTTTGGTTTTGGCAATGTATTTATCAATAAATTACGGTAACAAAATGGTCAATCGATCGAACAGACCCTTTAACGAAATAAAAAATGGAGGAAGTTGATATTTCATTTCCTTAGTAGGTTATAATGTACCAGAAACCTTGCAGCAAAGAATTCTGTCGTACTTATTAAAATGTTACTTCGATGAATTTGTTTGAATACATACGTGTTATATAAATATAAATGGCGATTCGATTGCATTCCCGATTTAATTTTAAATCTATTTCTAAATAAACTCGTTAAAAAATGAAAGGGTAAGTGACAAGACAACAAGTAAGTCACAGGGAAATGCCTAGTTATTTATTTAAATTAATGAAGATTCACGATATTAATACCAGAGTTTAGAGAATTATCAGGAATAATATAAGGAAAGGAAAGTGAGACAAATATGCAGTGAAATTTGCTACGTTTTCCATTTTCTGTTATTTTTGGTTTTCATTGTTTCCATGAAATAGTCTCCCAGGTGCTTCCTCAAATGCATCTCATCATCAAAATTTCCCCTGCAGACTTTTCACTCCAGGCGCGAGTGAAAGGGTAGATCTCCTTTTTCACAAGTCCTTCGACCCAGTAAAGGTATAAGCCCTGAAACAAGTAGCATTGCTGTGCCGCAGACTTAACCTGCCTTCATTTGAAGCACATACTCGTAATTAGGAATACGGGCAATAAATCAGCAACATTCTCAATTAATGCGCCAAGCACGTGTTAATATATGAAGGTAGCACAAAGTAACTGCAGGATCTAAATATTCGCGACTGATATCAACGTGAGAGTAACTGACAGCAATAGTGATCCGATAATTATATCCTTAATTTAAAAACAAATTTTGCAAAATTTTTCGAGAAAAAGAGCGCATTATATGTGTGTATAGAGTTCCTCCTTTCTGTAGAGGAAGGTTCATCACTTTACTAAAATTATGGAATGCGTGGAAGTGTCCTTTTGTATATGTTTTTTTTCTCTATTTTTGTCGGCTAACACGGTCTCGTTCCTTCGTTTGAATTATTACTCACATCCGCGAGACTCCCATTCACTTCGTCCATACTCCAATTGGCGTCTTACTATGACTAGATTACCCTTTTGTTTGGTTTTATAATGCGTTTATTTAGAATAGTTTATAAAAGTTAGCGATTTGTGTGCCTTAATTGTCATTCCCAGTCAATTCCATTTCGGGTCAATTGCAAAATTTCCTCCGACGTATTTACACTTACTGACTACCGGTATGATTTTTCCCCCAATTTATAATTTTATTCAACATTAGTTTTATTATACGACGTATCGAGGTTATGTGGGCTAAAATAGAATACGAGTATCCCGCGAGTTGTGAAGTGCGATCAGTGATTAGGTTTTTACTGGTAAAAATCACTAGCCAATTGAAATTCGTAGGCAACTTTGTGAAGTGTGTACGGAAGTGAGGCAGTGGGGCATGCTCGGTTTTGAAATGGACCCAGCACCAATGTTCACGACGGGGGCCGTAGCGGCAGATGAACTGACGCTAGGCGGCAGATTTATTCAAAGACGGAGTTAAAAATCCTGTGTATCGTTATGTTAAATGCCTCCATTGGAATGGTGACTACGATGATAAACGGTTTAAGAATGTGCTTTTCAAAATTTATGTGATTAAATGTTGTCTTGTCACTAGAATCCCATTTTATTTTAGAACGTAAGATACTTTCTGGACACCGCTCGTACATGACGCAATCATTCAAAATAAGGATTTTCCACTGCACTACATTAGGCAGATCATTGATGTAAATTAGCTTCTGCATCGACCAAAGTACACTCGCTATTGTGTGTGCAATAATATATTTACGAGTATATTCATGCGCATGCGCGAACACGTGTTTGGTCACTCCGTGACGCCTCCCGGCGCGCATCCTTGGGGCTGTTTGTGGGCCATTGCGCGCCAATGCATGTCTGGGATATATGATGGAAGGCTCATGACGTTTTTTTCTTTATCAACCTCATTTTTTAGAAAACTTTTAACGTTTTGGCGGTCCCCCTCAGTCACTAGTTAGTGTTTGCAGTTATTTTTTGAAGGAATGAAACATTTGGGAAATTTAGTTGTTTCAATTTTACCAATAACGATAATCAAATAATACGTATTTGAACGTTCACATTTTTTAAATCGCACACGTAACCGAGTATTATATGTTTTTTCAGGTGAATGCTTGAATAGATAAAGAATGAGTGAATGTTTACATATAACTTACCACCTAATGTCAAATGTTTCATCTCAAATGCAGCTATAAGTTTCGTCAATTTATCACTATATAAAGAGATTAATGTTAATAAATGAATAGGAGTATGAAATTATATTCTTGTGTCGCCATAGTTGCCGTACAAAAATGCCTACTTGCATTGGTTAGGGCGTTGTACGGGAATATGTACTGTATGAAGAAAGGAGCGCCTATTGGAGGCTGTGAGGACAGCGATAGAAGAGAAGCGAGGGCGGTGGAGGAAGAGAGAAATGATGTTGGGCATGGTTAAGATTCGGGGAAAATATGAATAAATGAAGAGAATGTCTCAAGACAGGCAGACATGGAGATAGCCAATGAGTGTTTCCCCAATACCGAGGATACCAATATGTCGAACATCCTGTTCGACATATTGGTATCCTCGCGCGGTACTGCACGTAAAAATTTCATCATTCCGATTATTTCGAGCCATTGAATTGCGTAAATTTAGTTTTTACTCTAGTTTTTACTGTAGCAATTCGTATATTAAACGGTGTATGGTAGACACTGAATTATCATAGTGCCTAAAAATATTATTTACCATTTGAGAGCAACTATGGCATGGAATGAAAATAAGAGTATTAACGAGAATGCTATTTGAATAATTCTTATCATATATAATCATTTTTTACGGATACATGGTATTTTGATTTAAAATTTTGAGGCATTACTTTTTCATTGAAATCTCTGTACCACAGAATCGTAATCGGTCTAAAGTTAACTAGAAACATTCAGGTCCCTCATAATGGCATCCCTCTTGCCAATATTAAATCGCTGTATATTTGTTGATGCACACAGTGATAACTCATTAAAAGTTCATATTGTCCATCGTTAGCTAATTTTACAGTCGCGTAAAAATAAGTAGATTAGAATTTGTCAATATATTTAGGTTAAGTTGCTCTAAGCAGTGAAAATGATAATAAATTCCAGCGATTCTAATGTTTTAGTTATCCAACCTTCCCCCACATCGTTTTGACTTTCTTTCGTAAATCTCACATCTTCAATCAATCAATCAATTGCAAGTTTTTCTACTCGTCTTCCTTATTGAGTATTTAGACTCAATTTCCATAGTCACAAGCGAGCAGAATCTTCCACCATTGTTTTGAGAGCCTTTATGAATACCATATGCATCCATGTCATGCCCAGCTAGCAACCGCTGAGGTGCGTGGAAGGGGCGACTCAAGGGGCTATCTTGTCTTTTTACAATATGATAGGATCGGTTTGTGATAGTTGAATATTAATTTTGAGTAGTTTTCCATGATTACAAGTTGTGGGCGCGAATGGTACAGTGGAAGAGAGGTTATTTGAACTTATTCATCACTTTAATAATCGGTCAATTTGTGCGCTCACGCGCAAACTCAAGTGTCTTATACCCTGAAAAAATTATCGCCCCGCTTGTTCTTCTTTGTCATTGGGAGGACTCTCATTCTTAAAACAATCCTGTCGCTTTTCGATAATTTCTTTTCGTAAAAACGTGCGACTAATTCCGTCACCGCTCTTTCCCGCGTGTTCCTGGCTTTCTATTGCTCCACTCTCCTCACACCTCCGGAGAAAGGTGAGCACCGAAGAAGGAGGGCGAGAGTTGTATTGTCGGAGGATGGGAGGGAACCAAGGGAATGCTCGCGCGCCTCCATTCTCGCTCTCCCGGAAACGCAGGGCCTGCAAGCAGCGGAACAAATAACAGAATAAACATTCTCTTGCCTATAGTGAACTATGAAATTGAGATTAAAAACGTTTCAAGCAGAGCTAGATAAGTGTTTCTCTCGAGCACTGCGATTTCAATGCATGTTTGAATAAAACCGCAAATCCGTGGGTTGGCACGACATGGACAGCGGCATTAAATAAAGAAAACTAGGGTAAAATGAAATTTGATTTCTTTTTTGTATTGTTTTTGAAATGTTAGCTTTTATTGGTTTCCCTCCTCGGGGAGAGTATTTACATGAGATCGGGTCGGGAGCGTATGGAATGGTGGGGCTGTGGATGCGGAATAGGCGGTGGCGGCGAAATATGAGCTCTCACTCCCCCGTTCCTTCCTCTCGCTCGCAGGAGCACACGCACGCATGAGTGCGAGGGCACCGCCCCCCGGAGACACCCCTCCCTCCCTCCTCGCATGTGGGAGTCGCGCTCGGAATATCTCGGGGAAAAGAAGCGCGCTCTTTTACTTCCCGTCCAACCATCTCCGCTGCATTGCCCTCACGCACGGAGGGGCGAATGCGGGATGGGGAGCAAGGTGACCTCTCCCCATCACACACATCAGTGACCTTCATAGCCACTCTGGGCACTCTGGACGCTCTGTACGCTCTGTACGAGGAATAGCGGCAAAGAACCAATATTAACAATAAGCTAACTGTAAAAAAGCTTTTACTTAATATTTTAGTTGCACCCAGAAGTGGTCTCGACTGACATATCTCAACACGACCACTTCAAAATCATTGTCACAATTAATACCCCAATCATTTCGAATTAGATTGTCCCCAGCCATCGTCTCCATCAAAACTCTTCTCACATAAAGCTCTTGAAAACATCATTCAAACCTATTTTATAATGAAATTAGTCAAGTCTTCCCATTTTTCATAGGCAAAACTAGTAAAACTTACCACGAATAATATTTAATTAACGATAAGGCATGTAATTATGGCTTCAATTGAATAAGACGCTCCTTTTGTGTAAATATGCAAAAATTAATCCGCCAAGGGTGCATCGAATATATTTTCATGAGCAAAAAGGACTCTTTTCGAAGAAGAAAGCTTTGATGGCCACATTTTGAAGCCATTAATCGAAGGGCCCGAGTGCAAACTGGGAAAAGAGTTTTGAACACCCTCAGCTTCACTCTGGTGAGATATTTTGCGGGTATTGTACCTGCCAGGGAAACCGCAGGAGGCACTGGAGGGAAATGATTGGCCCCCATCTCCCCGATGCGAGAATTACAGACGCCCAGGCCGGGTTACAATTGGGCCTCTAAACTCACCTGGCTAACTAAACTTCGGACGGGATACCATAGTTTTAAAATCCAAGAACATAAATTAATCTAGGAGTTTCGTTAGCCTTTTCATGGGGATAGGGTAAACTCCCTTCAGTATTTAACGTCTCTGCTTAGGCATCACATAATGACCACTGGTATATCAACTCCAACTGGATAACGTCATGAAAATGCGCAGAGCGCGCAAATAATTCAATAAATATATGATAAGATAACTCAATCTTCGTGATTCGCGACGAACCTCGTTTGCATTCTTAGACCTGAGCTCCCTCGCCGCTGCTGTGCGTATTGGGCGGCAAACGGAGCCACCCCGTTCCGCAATCACTCGAACCGCATCGCTCATTCTTGCAGAGAAATCGGGCGACGCAGGCTGGGGTGGTGGTTATGGGCTCTGAACGGGGTCACGAGGGGTGGTGGGAACGGGCGTTGGGCTGGCGGGAAAGGAAATGGTTTTTTTTGCGGCGGGGCAGGGCTGGTCCGCTGTCGTGGGCTGGTAGGGTAGGGGTGGAGGTGGTGGTTTTGGGTGTCCTGGGTGGGAGGAGGAGGGAGGCGGCGGGGGAAGGCGTTTGATGGGGTGCTCTGCCGTGACTTGCCTCCGCGCCAACCTCTCACTTCCTCCTTCGACCCTCCATTATAATTCCGCCAAAAGCTATCGCATCTCGGTGAGAAAAAAACTCAATTTGATCGTGGGTCTTTGGGCGACCGCAGGGAATGTGAGTTCATTTTCCGGGTGATAAGTGAAGAGAGAATACTATTTCGAAGTTTAATAAAGCCATTTTGCCATTTGCACATTTTAATGCCTGAACTTACCTTCCCTGATCCATTGTCAGCTCTTGGAAATCGTGTGATATGATTGCCTATTTTCCTATCTGTATCTATTACGATTGTGATGATTTTTCATGCGATTTTTGTTTGTTTATTATCATTTGATCTGTTCCTTGGTTCTAAAATTTGCATTGCTTTTTTCACATGAAGAACCAAATGAATATTACAAAATGACACGACAGATCTATCCCATGAAAATTACGGTATCCGCGGATGCATCCATGTTGCTAATATCATGCACACTAGGGTGCAGAATTCACGCATTTAAGAGCTATTTTTTATTTAAATTTTTACAATTTTAGAAAATTAATGTTGGATTGCTTAGAAGAGTAAACAACTGGTTGATGCATAATGAATGAGTATTATCAATAGTGGAATCACTCGGTGGTGTTTGAATATTCTTGCATGGAGGATAAGCGGTTATTAGCAATAGTTTGAAAGTACTGATTGGAAAACATTATTTTGTCGATGAAATGAGCAATTTAGCCATCGTACTGACATACTAGCGAACTCATTACCTAACCCTATTTATCACTTAAAAGTATTTTTGGAAAATTAAACAATTAATTAAGTAATTAATCAAATAATACTATATATTATATATTTATGAATAAGCGTGTATATACTATATACTCCCGCACTTGTCTTTGATGCACCACAGCGCCTTTTGTTATTTGGAGTTTTTTATAACTATCGTTCCATAAAAATGGCCAGCTAAAACAGACTGCGGGGTTCTTGCTTTGGGCGCATGCTTCCTCTCACGGTGATTGTTGCACTCGTTTATGGAAGTCAGGAATTATCATTTTCTTATCCCCTCCACTCCATTTCAATTTTGATCAATACCGCCTTTAACGTAAAAGTCTCACCAATCCGGTTCACTTTTCGTAGGATCACGATGACAACCAATAGAATCAGGCATTCTTGTGACGATAACCTCAACAAAATGTATCACTTTTGTAACAATTCACTCCATAATGGATATACGGTTCCGAATGTATGTGTTTACATCGCTAATTCTTATTGAATTTTTCATCTTAAAGGAAAATTATACTTGCTTAGCGCGAGAAATTTGCGACTATTTCGTTTTCCACACTTTTGTGCCTCTGAATAACCTTTTGATGACAGCCAGAACTATTATGAGTTTTGTCAGTTCAGTTACTTCTTTAGCTGACTCAGTCAGTCATTAAATGGGACTAACCAAATCTTACCCTTATGAATTTTTTACAAAATATGAAACCTAGGTTCGAATACCTCCCTCTATTCTTCAATTCAAAGTAGACGAAATTTTTTTCATAAAAATTTTTTGTGTGCGAACGTTTAGAAAATTAAATTGAATCCAGGTTTATTGAATATAAATTTGTGTCGCAGACTGTGATCAAAAGATGTTTCCACTAAGGTAAATATTTGTTCTTATAAGCTCCGTAACTGAAGTTTTTAAAGCACGTATACCATTTGGCCAATAAAGTGTTGGTGGACTAAATTAATTCTTTTCTCCACCATTCGCGCGTTGCATAAATGCCATGTAGAATGAATTTCAGGCCAATAGTACTTCTTCCTGCGTTTAAATTGCAAATGTAGTTATACTAGCAAGTTATGTCATTCTCTTAATTATAATCGGGCATATAAAAACGTGTGCTTCATTAGTGTCATTTTAATTTGTTCATTTTTGGCTCCCTTCGGGTCACACAAAGCCAAAAGTGCTGATTTTAAGTCACAAAAGCAAACTTTCATCATTTACTTATTTCTTTCTCTCTTATTTGGGTTCCATCACATTCATACATGCACTTTGTTTCTAAAACACCACTCTACTTGCGCCCCCTTGCCACAAGTTTCTCCTAGATTACATTAACATATGCGGCATTCTCGGTCCCCTTCATTCCATGTGAGGGAGTCGCCTTAGTGTGGCTTCCCACCCTGAGGGCCCGGGTTTGAGTCGCGACGGTGCCAGAATTTACCAGTTGCCCCACGATCCCTTCTCGAGGTGCTATGTGGAGCGCACGTTAAGTTGTGTGGTTCGTCATCAATCGTCGAATGGATGACGGTAAAGGGTTCTTCTGACGAGAACAGACGACTGCCGACGCCGGGTTTTCTTTATCTCTTCCCCCTTTCTATGAAAACATATATGTTCCAAACTACTGCCCTATCCCTTTGGCTCACGTGACCCTAAGTGTTGACCGCCTACCCTGGGAACTACTACTGCTTCCCCTAGGACGATAGTATCTTTCCACAAACATTTTTTTGGTGCTTCGAATCATTTTCTCCCTCCAAATTACTAAACTAGCAATACACGCATGATTAATATTTTTCCACTGACGTATTCATATCCATCCATTCATAGACTTTCATGATCTGTTCCCTTATAAACCCATCTCTCCTATTATTACTGCAAACACTCCTTTGATGCTTATCCTAGCGAACTCAATTTTCGTTTCCATTTAGTAGCACGAGATAGAGCACAATGTTATTCCCTGCAGTCTTGTTGTCTGTCTTTTTTTACGGGAAAACATCGGTCGAAGAGGAGTCCACCTCTCTTCCTTTTACGAGTTTAAAAGTATTAAATATTGAGTTAATTTCACCATTAGCCTAAATGGAGTACCTTAAATGATAATTTATTTATTTATTTAAGAATTACGTTGCCATTCGGAGATTTTCCTGGTGGCAACGGTCAAGTTTGGTCAATGATCACTCTTACAAAGAAAAATACATACATACACACACTATAAAAACAGATAGGAGACAAAGTATTCCTACATACAATGACACTTCCACATCACATACAAACAAACTTCCACATCATATACAAAATGCCGTCCACATCACATACAAATAATATTTTAATAACTACAGGAAGTTTATTACCCAGTGGCTGCTTTACATTTCAACTTAAAACTTCTAAAATTGGATGGAAAGGGCTCAAACAAACCTCCAGGCAGCTGGTTCCAATCAATAATAGTTCTATTTAAAAAAGAGTATTTTTTCTTATTTGTTTTTTGAGTCCTTATTTTTATTTTGAGGCTATGGTCGTTTTTTCCCTTAAAGTTGGGCTTTTCTATCCCTTGCCATAAATCTTCCCACGCTTCGTCCTTTTTAACAATTCTATACATCGCGCCTAACCTACTCCTTTTTCTTCTATTTTTCAAACTCTCCCATTTAAGTACATCAAACATTTCTGTGACAGTCTCTGCTCTTTTGTACCTTCCGAGTACATATCTTGCTGCCCTTCTTTGACTTTTTCTATCTTCTTAATACGTCCCACCTCATATGGATCCCATTCTATGGAGGAGCATTCTAGGATAGGGATAACCAGTGCCTTATATGCTTTTTCTTTTGTGGCTGCGCTACTTCCTTCTTATTCTTTCTAAATTTCTCATTACCCAATGCAACACTTTATATGCCTTCCGTGTCACATTATCTACTTGGACTCCCCACCCAATATCCCTAGTTAAGTAAAAGCCTAAATATTTGCAATGACTGCTCCATGGGTTTTTTTCTCCAAAGAGGGTGTTAATCTCCTTTTCTGTAACAATCTCCTCCAGCCATATGGAAATAATTCAATTTCTTGGAAAAAAATGTAAGAGCGCGATCATAATTATCATGTTTCATTTTATTTCCAATACAATTATTAAAATATCTCAATGAATTCCATTATTTGGGAAACACGTTCCACAAAAATTTAATCGGAAAAAGTAGTGTATATTTTTACTCCATTACTTTTATTAAACTGTATTCTGTACGAGCACATTGTGTTCAATAAATTTTCATTTCTAACAGTTCGACTGTTAATCAATCGCCTCCTCTCAGTAAAATAATGAAGATAACTTTGCTATGAGGAGTAGTAATTTTTGAGTGTTGAATCAACTGGATCCCAACACATCCATACGTATGAGTTTATCGCATGCACACGCAGCCAAGCACATGAACAGATGTCGATAAAATGGCCACATCCTTCTATGAGGATCTTAAATTATGAATTGTTTCGGAAAAGCCAAGTATTTTCAAAGAGCAATATGCATTTCTTTCTTTAAACATGCAAAAATTAATGACAACACTAACTTCACGTTTTGGCCGTAAGATGCATTTTTTTCATTTATTATTGAAGCATATGGTAAATAAATATTAATCTACGAAAAAACGTTTTGAAATAAATGGAAGAGTTTTAATCCATTGATTTCATCAAATCAAACAAAATCGAGCTTGGCACCGGGTCGATGCTTCACGAGCACTCGGTCAGTCCCTAATGGATAAAAAACGAACATATTTAGTGGATATTTAAAAAATTCCACAATCTCTTTTCATTTAACGAAAAATGGCATATTTCATTCAATGTGAGACTCACTTGCAGATTATTTCACTTCCACCGTGCCTTTGATCGTCGGCGGGGGCTGACCTGGACTCGCCCCACGGCCCTCCGTCGCCCTTTTAAAGCCTTCCCCCGCCCACCTTTCGTGCTCTTCCTTGTCACTTCCCTTACCCGCCGCCGTATGACTCCCTACTACTGCTTCTGGATATGTTTGCATTGGTTATTCATTTCCGTAAAATATTTAGCATTTTTTGAATGAGCATTGTTAAAATGTTTTTTCCTTTCGTTTCGTGAGTTTTTATTATTCACTTTAATAGCGACTGCTATGTACGTAGCGAAAAGTTTTCCAAATACTTGTTTATATGGATTCTGCATTATCAATCTTCATTCAGGTCTTCGACCTGAAGACGCCGAATGCAACTTCGGCGAAACTGTTGTCAGCATCAAACAACGACGCGGTGAAACCCGATAATGCAGAATCCTTCAAACCACCGCCGCGAAAACCTACGCAGCCCTATATTTGTTTATATGACGATATTTCTGTGATTCGTGGCCGGAAAATTAGTAAGGGATATCTTGTTTTCATCACTATTTCCTGCTTCCTTTCATTAGTGCCCGTGGGTATAATGTTTCGAGATATTAAAGTATATTACTGTCGCCATCGTTAAATTTGATTTGAATGCTAAGGTCACGCATATAACGCACGCACGCACGATAACGTAGAGCGAATTAATGTGTTTTTTGCTAAGCAAATTACCTGACATAAAATGTAATTTCAGATGCGCAAAATAACCGCTGTTTTGGTTACCGCAGATACTATCTTAAAATAAAGGCCAATGATTTATCATTATCTTATTTGTACACTTCAAAGAGCTACTCAGAATATTCGCCCTCTGAGTTCCATCGTTTCATCATCAAGGATCATGACGGCTCCACCGTGTTGGCTTCACCTAAAGTACCTCCTATTGATTCCTCTGTTCTAACTTAACGTATTAGACTTAAGTAATTAATCTCAAGAAAAATTATATACCTCCATAAACTACGTACGGCCATTTACCGAAATTATTGACGCATACCAATAATTTCCTAGGGCTTGTTCTAGACACTACTATATTACCGCAGCACTCGGGAGTGAATTTTGATTTTTCTGAGAGTGAAGTGCCAATGTATCTCAATTGATACCCTGAATGGGTGCTTATTTTCATTCTGATGGCCGAACAAATACGGCGAGTGTGGTGTACCTCAGGAGTGTTGGTGAAATAATCAAGAGATGAAGGAGGAGGAGTTAATGAATGTCAATGACAAAACGGCGATAAAGGTGCACTGCACTGGCGTCCTGAGAGAAAAACCGAAAGACAAAATTTGGGAAAAAATGGGAACTGAGTAAATGGTTTGAAGCGAAAATGTAAGCTTTTTATGACAGTTAAAGACCATTGTAAACGAAATAGTTGGGGATCGGGAAGGCGAGGTGGCTAATGTACTGGCGTCCCACCCAGAGGGCCCGGGTTTGAATCCCGGACGGAGGATTTACAGTGATATGTGGAGAGCACTCTGAGTGAGTACGCCGTCCGTCGGATGGCACGTTGAGCCGCGGACCCTTTGGCGCCTGTCGTTAAGAGTAGGCTGATGCCGACGCCGGGTTTCTCTCCACCCTTCATCCTTTCCCATCCATCCTCTATGGCGCAAATTACCTCAGCTGTCGGTCGCCTCCCCAAAATACTACTACTACGAAATGATTCTCATACGAGTCACCAGCAGAAGGATATGGTCGTGACACGGTAGGGATAGAATAATTCATGGATAGAACTACGAAGAAGGAATTAGCAAAAGAGAGAGAGCTCTCTGTGATAAGCAAAAATTGGGATATTTCGTTCTCCGACGTAAGAGAGCAGAGCGGAGGCTATATGTGTATGCATGTATATTTCAAGAGTTCGGGGTCTACGATATGTACACTCGAGGCATGAGTGGGCACGTAAATAATTTTATTTCTCGAGTTCAGCGGGAGGTTTTATAAGCGAGCGGGATCACTTCTGTTTGTCGTGTACGCTCGTTCGCCGGGGCTCAAGCTCAAAAATTCTTGTCGTTTACGCTGGGAGTGAGTCCTCGCCCGCGTGGATGGGGATTGAATGGGATGGGCGAGCATTATATCAAGTGATTGGGGATGAGTCTCGGCCTTTTCCCCGACGTACCCTGGGCGACCACACGAGGGGGGGGGGGTTGAGTGGGGAAGGGAGCTGGACCAAGTGGCTCCTCTTTTATGACGAGAGAGATTGGACGGGGAGTAGGGGCGGGCGGATGGCGCGGTTTATTTACCATTTGAGTCACCCTCGTTGACGAAGCAAAGAAATGCCTCGTTCAGCATCTACGCTCGCGTGACTCTGGCGGAGGGCGCGGAGGGAGTAGTCTCCTGATCCAGCCGCTCCGCCCACTCCCTCCCGTTGCAAAAACGCAATCTCTCCGTTGCGTCACGTAATTGTTTGCCGGCAGGCAGTTACACGAGCGTGCCCGTGGATCTCCGCTTTGGTTTGTCAATCGCCGGCGCAAGGCCCTTATATATCCGTTCGGTATATACGGACCTGTTCCGTTCTCGAAGCGCATTTCCTTGTTCACTTTAATGCAGTAATCCCATTTCCGCTTCCGAAAATGTTGGCGCCTTCGATGACTGCTGAACATATGGCGCGAAAGAATCGGAAGGAGCTCTGGAGTGTGAGATGCAATGGACCGCTTGGGAATGCTGGAGCCACCGTCGGGTCCCTCATCTCGACACGTCCCTATCGGTAAACCTTCACAAATTGGGAGAAAAGTTGTTCCTGAGAAATGAGTTCACTCATGGGCAGCTGCATGTTTGAGCGGCCGACTTTCCATCCGCAGATTAAAAAACAATAATTGGCATATGATTGAACACGGAAAGCGGCGAGACATCCACAGGGGTTTGCTTTGATTTCGAAAGTATTTATGTTTTTCCAGTCGTATCCATGGCACCTGGCCTGAGTAAATTATCGCTTGCAAAAGTATTTACTTCTCTCAGAACCTATTATAATTTGGTTTTGCATGTACTCATATTGTCTTAATATGAAGAATCATCCAATTGGTCCTTAAAATCTCTAAGGTCTAACCCCGCGGCTAAAACGGCTCATAATTGTATTTCCAAAAAATATATTTTTTATACTACTTTCTCAATAAATGCATTTAACTAATGCATTTCTATCGATGAATATCATTTTGTTACCCGCGAATATTATTGAAAGGTGCGTCCTTTGGTCAATTTTTAAGCTCTTGAATCTATTTTTGTTCTATCTGGCCTTCTAATTGTAGTATTGTTTTCTCAACCTTTCGACGATTTTAGTAAGCCTGGTTTTTTAATGTTTTACTGCGATATTTTTAGTACGTATAAATTATTTTGAAACTTTGAGATGTACGATGCGCACTAGTCATTTTGTTACACTAATGATTTTGTTAATGCTATATACGAGATCGGAGCCGAAGTTTGAATATCTGCAACGGTCCTTTGAGTTGTATGGCCCGGTCAGGTATTAAATTGCTTCAGTTTTCGGTTCTCTCCGCGGTGCGTCTTGATAATAACGATATGTTCAGGATTTCTGGATGACGAAAACTTATTTTGCGATGCCTCATGACGGACGACTGAAAGGGGGATAAGAAGATAAACGATGGAGTTTTGAATATAGCCAGAAAGGGAGGAAGTTCCCAGATGAAATCCGACAATGGCAGAAAAAGTAGAATGCAAAATAATTGACTGGTATTGGAATCTGAAAACCCTGAAGATTTGAAAATTAGGCAGGTAGATGATAGGGTTTATAAAAAGGGAGACAAGAGGGTTTATAGAAAGGAGGATAATGCGGTTTTGGAAGGAGAAGACTAAAAGCGAATACTGTTGGAAAGTGCGCAGAACTGGATAGGGAAATAATCTCCAGTTCGAAGTGTCTGCCTGCGAATGCATAAATGGTGTTAGGGATCCTCAGTACCTGGCTTTAATAGTTCACTAATCTTTGATTTCATAGATTGAGCTGTCTCTCTACCTTCTTAAGGTCCCGCCTCGCCGTAAATTTCCAAACCGAGAGGGGTTTATTAGGCAGAGCGTATCGTTTTGCCATCGGAAATAAATGTCTCCTCACCGCACAGGCGATGAAATTTTCATGCTCTGCAGGTCACCAATGTAATGATTGCTTCTTTTTGGATTTGATCCCTTAGAAATTGACCGTTATCTACTCTGCGGATGTGCCATGTGAGCGGGGCGATTAAACTCCTGCGGTCCGCAAAGGGCGTGCGTCAGCGAGGTGACGACTTTTGGTTCAGTGGCAGCTAGCTCCTCGGAGCCACTCACCTCTTGACTCGAGAACTCTCGCTGGGCGACAAAGACATCAAAGCGTGATTCACGTCAACCCGCTACGAGCCGGCACGTAAAGTCAACGATACGAATTAAAATTAAGCCGTACTCACGCTTAACGACGCAGTAAAAATGGAGAACGATCATGCAGACGACTAATATTTCTCTTTGATCTGTTGCTCCCGCATGCTACTAACACTGTATGTTTCCTGAACATTGCCCTGAATCGACCACGTGCTAGAAGTATGGCGAGGAAGGAGAATGATTATATCAGTTCGGGGAGGACTCAAGAGAAGATTCGCCTTCGTTGCACTAAAATGCAGGGAAAGGGTACTTACTATTCCTGAATTCAAGTAAGAAGTCGCATCTTTCTGTTCTATCTATCGATGAATTGTTGTACAGCTTTGGTATATTAAATTACATTCCATTTTCTAAAAAAGATACCATCAATGAAAAGAGAAAAATCAGATGCATGCTATGTCTCCGTTTATGCAGCTACAGTTTGTCTCCCTACTGCCAAATTCTTTTCATGTTAGGAAGGAGTCGGCCAAAGGAATTACGTCACTCAGATAGGGTGTGGGTTTAAATGCTCGGCACCTCATTATAAATTAAAATTTAAGTCTCTATGTTACTTGAAGCTATTTTTTAATTCATTAGTATGTTAGAGCGTTCACAATCGATTTATAAATTCGAGCGATCCTTTATACTGCTCATTTGGTTAAGATATCCAGTGGCAATACGAAGTAACTATTCTATTGCTGAATCTTTGTATTAAAAGGGTTTAAAGTATAAAGTCGATTGCCTTTTCAGTACGTTATTGATATGGAGTTTTCAACTGTTAAATTAATTAATATGAGTTAGATTAAGGTTTTATTGACATATGCATCTTACCTTACCTCTAATTCATCATTCGTTCAAAACTTTTATTCAGATAACTTCGATTGTGTTCAATTTCAGCGAATTAGGTGTTAATGTTTTCCCGGAAGCACAGCACTTACTTCGGGATACAATTAAGTGCTCACCTCTGCATATACTTTCATAATTGTTATGCTCTCAATCAATGTTTCATCAAAAACGGCTCCACTTCTAAATTGGCGACAAGTATTAGCGACCAAATTAAATTTCTTCTCCTGCTGCTATCCACTGCTCATTTAGCCTAATTAATGTGTCTCCCTCCATGAAACATTATTTCTTTATCTTTTTTCATTGTCGGCCTGCAACTTCATAAGCGAGAATTTTCGTCCTGTGGGGTCCGCAAAAGACAGCCGAAATTTGAGTTTGAGCGGGGATTGAGAGTCGTGATGCTTTCATGAAAAGGCCGGAGATGTCATGGGGGTGAATTTCATTAGTCGTAATTGGCGAAAGCCCCATCCCACGAGCAGCGATACATTTGCCGAAACGGTGTCATGGGCCGTTGAAACTTTTTCCCCGTTAATTTGGACAGCCTGTTCATACGTTTTATCCGTCCGTGTCTCGTTGATTTCCAACCGATGAATTTTCAACGGGGCCTGAAATTTTGAGCACTGTCACAAATTTTCTTTTGAAGCGAAATGGCTTGTGAAAATAGTCCGTGCCATCTTTTCTGCGTTACTGTATCCCGGTTGGATTTGCCTTGTATCAATGCAGCGTTAATGCAATTCTTGCCTTTATTCTGAGTGTGAAGTGGATAAAGCTGACTTGGAAGGGACATAAATGTCATTTTAATTTCCTTGAGTTTATTCGGTGAGGATTAAAGGTAATAAGATATGTTGACGGCTTTGCTGAGAAATACATCAATTTAATCAAATCCCGGAATGACTCTATTCTCGGTTAAGAATTATTACCACGGCTGCAATTCAAATTAGTGCATTAGACATTGCTACGAGTCATTCACATTGCTCAGGGCGCAGGCTGAAATATGTGTATTATTTTCAAATAAACGCCAATCTTGATATATTTTTCTAGGTCAGCTTAAATTTAGTGAAATGGCTCATCTTATATTTGTAACATGTTTTTCTCATTCCTATTGGAATTTTTATCAGGGAGTGATGGACACTAATTTTCACCATGTCTTTGAAAAATTAGCAAAAATAACTGCGGACTTAAACAACGAATTTCGCTAAGTCTTAATAAATTGAAACATATGGGAAACATTTCAAAGTTTTATGATGACGGAAATAATCGTGAGACGGAGTGCGGATCCCCCGCAGATGTCGTGGAAATACGGCCTTAGTAAGCGCAGTCATATGGTAGCAAAATTTCAACGACCTCGCGGAGTTTTTTAAGATATGTGCGTCGAAGCAACATAGATATCTATTAAATACGAATGTACAAATAAATAAAGTGTGATCCATTACCGAAAATCAAGTGACTACATACACAAGGATCAGTGTCATTTCCGTAAGATTTAAAGGGAAATTTTAAAAATCCGGATGCAGGAAAAGTTTTTCTTTCATTGTGCTCCTTTCCGTTCAATGTATCTGCTTGGCGAGGAATCAAACACAAACAGGAAACACAAGTTATTAGTGGTAGCCACCATTTTGGGCCATAATTTAGCGGAAATTTATTCTCTACCCCCATCCCCCCTGAGCTGTCACCTTCCCCTCCAGTGAGGACATGAAGAAGGCAATTTTTTCAAAACGATAATGAACAAAGGTTTGCGAGACATCAGCCTCCGCATGCCACTGGTGTGGCCACTCAATCGGACTCATTCCGACGGCATTTCTTAAGAGATAAAAACAGATCAGCAAAACTCCAACCCTCTGCCATTGACTCGAAGTTTTTTTAAGATTAATTAATCAATTCTGATAAGATTATGTAGCTCAGCTGACACGAATTATGGCATTGTTTTGTTGAACTGAGTTTATTATTTAAAAGGCGTAAAGAGTATACTATATACGGACGAAGAATGATTAATTTTAACTGGCGGGCAAAATATTCCATTTTAATTTCCATCATCATATCACATACACACACGCACATGTATTTACGAATATGCATACCATATTAATGCATCACAATATCACATCTATATGTAATAATCGCAAGATTTTCTTATTATAGGTTATAGTTTAAAGGCTTTGTAAGATATCCAGCAGTTACTTCTGTGTTTCACAAATGTCTAAGTAGTTAAAAAATTACATGTTTTTCTAAAGGATTGATTTCCAGCTATTTAACAACAAATGTAGTCTTATAAGCCTTGGCATTGGTAGCAGCCGGAGTTTGGCTCATTTCTGAACGCGTGCTCTTCCTGCACTCGAGCTGAGCTGCGCCGCCGGAGATGCTCAAAGCGTCCGACATACATAATGAGAGCGGCGTGCATATTATGAGGAGCGCATGCGGGATATTTTCTCGGCGAGAGTCATTGCATTCGAGGGAAGATGCACCCAGAGCCCTGTGACGAGTGAAAATGGTTCAAGAGGCTGCACGCCAAGTGCAAACTTAGCGACAAACCTACTGCTACCCGCATAGACAGGCCTTCCGCACGTATTGAAGGTACATGCTCCCCACGGGTCAGTGACGAGGCCCCGTCCCAGGGAGTAAGGGCCATGGCAGGTTAATGGTGTCATCGGAGGCGGTCCCGCTCGCACACAAAAGCGAGCGACCCATGACCTCGGGGGCAGCAGGGGAGGTGGAGTCGAACGGAGGGGAGAGTAAAACTCAGCGGGGGGTGGGGGGGAAGTAGGTGGTAGAGAGGGCACGGGCTAAAAAAGCATGAATTAAATTTGAATTGAATTTCCTCTTTGGATTTTCGAATGGAGGGAGAGCCTCTTTTATTCGCCGGAGATGGAGAGAGAGAGAGGCAGGGGGGGCTGACGTTGGGGGGGGGAGGGGCTGGGAGCTAATCCGTCCGTCGAAAGGTCTATGCGGGCTGGGAAGGATGCCGGGTCTAGGGCCTTTCGGCTCGGCGGGTTAGGGGTGGCTAGCGTCAAATTACGGTCCTTTTCCTGCAGTCGGGGGCGTGGGAGTTGTGAGGGGGGAGTTGGGTAGGATTAATGGCCGCCCGGATGATCAAAGTAGTTCCAGCACACACCGTCCGCGAGCGCCCGCGCATATCGAATCTCGCATAGAGTGACCCCCAATCGCCCTTGTCCCCCCCTCCAACTAATGGGTATTTTTGCTTCGCGTTCGACCTCACTCGTATTCTGCTTATCCCGTCCTTTATTTCCCTCCGTTTCTTCTCTTTTCCTTTTTTATGCGTTCACTTTAAATCCCTTCGCCGCTAGCCTCTCCCGTGCCCTCCTCTGTCCTTTCAATGATCCCTGGAGTCCAGGTGGGTACATTCCAGCCCGTCGCGCGGTGCAATGGCGATCGCCTCTTCCGCCCAAACCGATCCATCGGTTCGTTTGCCAGGGCCCGCGGGCGTGTTGCTCCGCGGGCCCTTGCCGCTCCCCCTTCCCGCGTCCTGACGCACAGGCGACGGAAATAAAATTCACCAGCGTCAAATGCACTGGTTGGTTTTTGCGGATAATGGCCTGAGCATATGAAACATGGCCACGCTCCGTGGATTAAAGTAACCACATTATTCCAAGTAACTGCGGAAGATGCCGCGACAGTAATTTTTAACGGAGTCATCCGCTAAAGGTGCATCGCAATGCACAATTTGAATTTCAACAATCCACAATTGTGCCAGGAAACGTAGTAGTTTGGCGGAAAGAGTCTAGGTTGCTCCGGAACGAAGGACCCTGGATTAAAATCCGATGAATAACTTTGAATGACCCCCTCTGAGCAATCCTAAAGCCTGTCAACTAATGCATGAAGCGTGATGAAAACCGGAAAATGTGGAGCTAGTCTCCCCATTTTCCCGTATACTACCTTGATCAAAAATTTCCCGGAATTTATTCAGAAAATTAAAAATACAAGTTTATTCATCTAAATCTATATTGTCCCCTTCAAAGTAATCCCCATCGACTGCAACACACTTATGCCAGCGCTTGATCCAATCCTCGAAACATTTTTTATATTCGGTTTTCGGTATGTCCATCAGTGCTTCCTGCGATTTTTCCATTACTTCCTCTCGGCTGCTAAAACGCGTTCCCCGTAATGGTTTTTTAACTCGATTGAACAGAAAGAAGTCACAGGGAGCCAAATCAGGTGAATTCGGTGGCTGTTGGATGGTATTTGTTGCATTTTTCGTCAAAAAATTACGAATAATGATAGCACTGTGCGACGGTGCGTTATCATGGTGCAAAATCCACGAGTTTTCTGCCCACATTTCTGGTCTCTTTCGGCGAATTGCTTCGCGGAAACGTCTCATAACGCCCAAATAATACTCTTTGTTTACTGTCTGGCCTTCTGGCAAAAATTCATGATGCACTACACCGTTGTAATCCATGAAAACCGTCAGCATTGCCTTCTTTTTTGACTGAAAACGACGTGGTTTTTTTGGTCTCGGCTCATTTGGTGAACGCCATTCACTTGCCTGATGTCTGGATTGCGTGTCGTACTCATAAACCCACGTCTCGTCTCCAGTAATGATCCTTTTGATGAATGTGGGATCGGATTCAGCCTCGCAAATCATGTCTTTTGCGACGTCAACACGGTCTCTTTTTTGCATGAAATTGAGGTCTTTTGGCATGCTACACGACGGAAACCCAAATCATTAACCACAATGTCTTGGGCGGATCCATAGGCAATGTTCAAGTCCTCCGCTATTTCTCTGAAGGTTAATTTGCGGTTATTGACCAACACTTCTTTTACTTTATCAATTTTTTCACCGACTTTCGATGTCGATGGTCTGCCACTGCGTTCATCATCTTCGATTGACTCACGACCACTTCTGAACCGCTCGTGCCACTGGTAAACGACCGTTTTTTTAGAGAATCGTTGCCGAAACACTTTTCCAACATTTCCAACGTCCGTGCCCCACTAAATCCGTTTTTTACGCAAAATTTAATACAAGTTCGTTGTTGCAAATTTAAATCCATTTCTGCAATTGTAAAAAATCGCCAACACACACAGAGATAGATGTACTCTTGGCTACGTAACTTTTGCAAATGTCAAGTTATGACACTAAGATTTAAAGGGAATATCAACAACAGATGTACCAATTTAACAAAAAAAACAGAACTCAAATCGGAACGATGGGAGCGCCACACGGTGGTTATTCCGGGAACCTTTTGATCAAGGTAGTATTTTGGGAGATCAACGCGCACTTCTAAATCCATCAACAGGGCTGAATAATAGGTATTCATCAAGTTGGCACTGTGGTGTGTGGTAAGAAAAGTTATGACATATGTAGTATTTGAAGGAGGAGAAAATTTCACTTTACAATTTCTATTACATGAACAATACGTGAGAGTGATTCCAATTTTATCAGATGGTTCAAGAGATAATAGGAAGGAAAGGGTAGATCGGGTATACGATGGCATAGAGGACATAAATGTGGATGTCTCTAGAGGGATTGTTATAGTGATGGGGGTTTGAAACATGACTGTAGGCAAAGGAAAACATGGTAGTGAGGTGGGAGACGACGATTTAGGAGCAGGAAATGACTGCGGGGAAAGAGCAATTAAAATCTGCAGGAGAAAGGGGTTGATATTCACCAACCCTTGATTTAGACACCGCAAAAGACGTAGGTTGCATGGAAAATTCTCAGGGATCCAGGAAGATATCTGTGAGATTATGTCATGTTTAGGCACAATTTAGGAACAGCGTGATTAATTCGCACAGTCCCCGGGAGCGGTTGTGAACTCGAATTACAATTTAATTATTATGAAGTCTAGCGTCCGACTCAAAAATATATAACGAGGAAGAAGGTTCAAGGAAATAGAATTCAGAAGGATGAACTGGAATGGCATGGAAGGATTATCAGCAGGCTTTTGAAAATTCTTGATTTGTGCAAGGGAGCTAAAGTGAGGAAAAATGGGGGCATGTCACAAAAAGGAAAAAAAAACAGCCAATGAAACTATAGGGACAGTAAATTGGGAAATGACCAAGAAGCGATGGCTTATTAACGGGATGGGTAGGAAGATGGACTAAACAAATAAATGGGAAAATGCAAGCACAGAATTCGGCAGAAGGAAATACAGTGTTGAATAATAAATTGAGACGGGCAACATGCAGAGCAAAATAAGCGTGGTGTAAATTGTAGCCAGAGGATATGGAAACTTTGCAGAGGAAGGGTGACATTGATGCACTAAAAAGGAAAAATATTAGTTGAAGAAAAAAAGAGACGAGATGTAGGAAAGGAATATATAAAAGATCTCTGCAGGAAAGAAATTAGACCAGCGCGATTAGACAGAGATAATATGGAGAAATATGACGTACATAAGGATAGCTTAGGTCCAGGCATACTCGACGGTGAAACAGACACGGCAATAAATGAATCGAAATAAAATAAGGCAGTGGGGATGAGGATTGAGAACGCGCCCTGCAGAATTATCTAAAGGTTAAACGTTGATGTGAAAGGGAGAGTTATTTTCGGATATATAGCATATATGAGGGAGGAACATAGCCGGAAGATATCGTTCGATCAGTTAAATTCCTATTACAAAATAGGGAAAGACCATATGTGAGGACTACTGGGCAATAAGCTTGATTTCGCACGCAGCTGAAGATGTTCGCAGTATTATCAATGAGCAGATTTCAAATTTCCGTCCCTCGATCTCTCAACATTCCCTATTCCATCCGCTCCCCGCTGCATCAAATTCCCTAACCATTCAGCATCCTTCCCTGACCCTCTCTCTCTCTTCCTCACTCACCGCCTTCATCTCCTTCCTTCATCGCCAGATTATAGTAACTCTGCTTGCACATGTGCTCTCCTGCTATCTTATAGCCGTTCTTCAAATTTATTTTGTTAATTTGTCATTGCTTTTACCATTTCTTTTACTCTTACATGTATATTATACATATATCGCCTGTCAGCCAAAGCCTTTGTAACGTTTTTGGCTGCTTTGTCAAATAAATAAATAAATAAAAGAGAGAAAGATATGCAAGCGAGGAAGCGGCTGGAGCAGATTATTAGACAGAATGAAGGAAGGGTGCAGAATTTAAGAGGGGCTTATTGTAGTGGAGATTTCAGTCAGCGTATTGCTAGCAGAGGTAAATAATTTATCTTGTACCCTTTTGTACCCTGGTTCCATCCAAGGCCTATCTTAATCGGTAGATTTCCGAAAATAAAACCTCAATTTCCAATATATTTAACCTTATATTTTACTTAACATTCATTGGTGTATCAGTGTTTCTGCGACAAATCAATATATTTAATAGAAATTATTTTACTGTCTCATTTCCATTTATCCTGGGTGACTCGTCAAAATTTCAATTATATTTAATAATTCTCAGTCTCCCTTTACACTGAAAATGCAAAACTTTGTCACCAGTTTTCCCAATTTTTGTATAATGATTCAAACGAAAAACAGATCGCACCGATCTACGCAAATATCGAAAAACACATCAAAAAAAACACACACACGTAATCCGAAATTTTCGGGGTCACGTCCCCTGCGGACGGAAGGGACTGATGCGAAGGAGGGACGAGAAGAGCTTTTCTCTTGCAATTGCTTTACAATTTGAATTGTAAATATGGAAATAATTATGGCAAGATCATGATGGAAATAGTTATATTGTCTCTTCTCGTTAATTCAAATCACTGTAAGGACACATAATATGGCTAATGGCAATGAGCGATGGCTCTTGTCGGGTATCTTAAGGAAGAAATGAGATTAGTTCAGAAAAATGCTTAAGAGTGGCAAAATTACTGCATCGCAGGGTTTCTGTAACCCCATACAACGGTTTTTCAAGCAACTATTTCTCATGGGTTTAAATGATTACATCTCTAGCGGTTACGTTAGGTTTTGGATGGGCGCAGCGTGTATAACTATACAAGGATACATATACAAAGCATCCTGCGAGCCGACGGGAAAGTGTGTGGCAGGGGGGGTATCCACACCAGGCATGTAAAGAACACGAAGACAATAAGTCACGCAACATGCCTGAGCCTCTCTACGGAAAAAATTACATTCCTTCGTCTTCTTTTTGCCAAAACGTTCCCTCTTGACGCTTGGCATGCAGCTGCCCGATGATTCTTTGTCAATCAATCATTTGTTTGCGGCTTCTTAGCCCGTCGATGAAGGAGGGTCCAATCAACTCCTTTTCCTTTTCAATGGTGGTTGGTCGTCGTCCCGTCCCATTGCTGCACTTGGGCGTTTGTGGCTTTCCCAGGAGACAGGTTTTAAGCCGCCGATCGACCGCAAGTGCTCTCCTTTTTTACCTTCAAGCTCCTCATAAAAGGCCGTCGCAAGAGTCTTGATAACATCTCCGATGGGCGCAGTTTCAATTAAGGCGTGGAGAATTTCTGCTGCATGGTTCCATCCAAGCCGCAGTATACTGTTGAGTGCCCCTCTTTCCGTCACCTCCAAGTGGTGGAAGGCCGTCTGAGTCATTCTGCCACTCCATTCCGATGAAGCGTACATCAAGATTGGGCGAATTGCCGCCACGTATAGATACGTCTTTGTCTTGAAAGAGAGGTACGGTGAACGCAGCAGCGGCGAGAGTTGCAGTCGTCTTCCTCTGGCCTTCCTGGTGGCAGCGAGGGCGTGACTTTTGAATGTCAGTCTTTTATACAGTATGACGCCTAGATATGTCACCTCTTCCTTCCATGGCGCCTCCTCGGTGCCCACGAGGATTTCTCCTGGTTCTCGCAGTCCTCCAGGTGAAAAAAGAATCGTCTCTGCGTTGTTGACGCTGATTCGCCACAGGGTGTACCACTCCAGCAGTTTGTCTACTGCTCGCTGCAGGTATGTTGCCGCCATGTGTGCTCTCCGCGAAGTGGTCACTATTGCTGCGTCATACCCATACAGGGCAGCCATGGTATGTCGTCTATGGTCCAGCGGGAGGTCCGCCGTGTCTAGATTAAAAAGTATCGGTCCGATCACCGTTCCTTGCGGCACGCTTGCGTAAACCATTTTCGGCTGTGACAGCGCGCGTCCCCAGGCGACACGGAAAGTCCTTCCTGTCAGGTATAATGTTAGCAAGCGGCGCTGCGAATTTGGAAACCGCTGTTTTGCAAGTTTTCGCCTGAGGCTAGCGTGCCATACCCTGTCCAAGGCTTTCCTGATATCAAAGAACGCCGCCGTTGAGCAGCATCGCCGATTGAACCCGGCCATCACCTGTTCCACAGAACCGACGAGCAGGTGTGTGGTGGAGTGTTCCTATCGATTACCATACTGTGATGCCGGCAAGATTAGGCCACGATGTGCCTCAGGATATGTGGCAGCAGTACCCTCTCAAGCAGCTTTCCCAGGGTCGCTAGCAGGGCGATCGGGCGGTAGTTCTCTACGTTCCGAGCGGACTTCGGCGGCTTCGGCAATAGAATGACTTTTGCCGATTTCCAGATGGCCGGAAAATGTCCCATGGAATATCAGGCCGTGAAGAGCGTAATAAGGTGAGTTACGAGCGAGACAGGCATCTGTCGAAGGGCCTCGTTCGGGATGTTGTCCTCTCCTGGTGCTTTCTTGGAGCGTAGTCGTCGAAGGGCTGCTCTCTGGTCGTTTTCGGTAACCTTCGTTACCGTCATGGTGCCCTCCTCCGTTGATTCATCCTCTTCAGGAAATTCACTAGGATCATTTGGTACCAGTGGATCCGGTGTTGACTTGAAAGTGGCCTCCAGCATAGTTGCTGCATATTCAGCCTATTCCTCTTCCCTGATAAGAGGGTCACCAGGTGAGTCGATCGGTGGGTCGATCCAAAAGTTGTGGCGAAGAGAAGCTGCCATTCTCCAGATGCTCCCATCTTCGGTTCGGAGGGAAGCAACCTTCCTTTCCTACGTCGTCTGCCTGTGGTCCTCGATGAGCTGCCTCACTTCGGCTCGTTTTTTCTGAACCTTGCCCCATCCGCGGGACATTTAGTTCTTTGAAATCGTCGTCATAGCCGATTTCTTTCGCGGATGCGGCGAAGGATGGAATGCGGCAGCGTCAGATGTCCAGAACGGCGGATCACTTTTATTGGCACGGTGTTCTGTAATGCTTGGTCCTCGCCAGCTGTTATGACAGAAGCATATTTGTCCAGCATAGCTTGTGACGTCAGTGATGGCGGCTGTTCCGGTAAAATGTTGGACAGAATCTACCTGTACCCTGCCCAGTCTGTT
Organism: Hetaerina americana; assembly: GCF_022747635.1. NCBI lineage: Eukaryota > Metazoa > Arthropoda > Insecta > Odonata > Calopterygidae > Hetaerina > Hetaerina americana. The sequence goes on from NW_027287538.1 coordinate 82,402,299, forward strand.
TTATCCAGGCATCTCACCTGCCGTGGGGGAAGTAACGTTGGTCAGCATCCCAGATAGGCGCACACTGGGTAGTGGTCGCTTTCAAACGTCGGCGTCGCCACGAGAGAAAGCGAACTCGTGAGCCTACGGTGCAGAGCAATATCTAAGACGTCTTCGCTCCTACCGTGGTGCTGATGCGTTGGTCCATGTGTACCCGCGACGCGTACTCCGTTGTTCTGAGTCCATGTGAGCAGCGCTTCACCCCGAGGGTTCGGCGTAATTGAATGCCATGAAGCATTCTTTGCATTTAGATCCCCGAGAAAAAGCGACGGCCGTGACCCGGAGAAGGTGACTTCGAGGTCTCGTGTGGCTAGAGGTCGTTTTTGGGGGGAGATATAGTGACCCCACTGTGAGAGAGCCGAGCAAAGTATCTATTTCGATTGCTGTCGCCTCTGGATGCAGTCGAGCAGGTAGGTCATATTTTCTCGCAGCAAGGTGAAGCGAAACGAGGACCGCCGTGCCTCCTCCTCTTGTTTGCCGGTCAACTCGGTAAACTGCATAGACTGGAACGCCGTATGAAGTTCCAGAACGGAGGTGAGTCTCTTGCAAACAGACGATTGAGATTCTTGCCTTCCGTAGAAAGAAAAGAAATTTAGGGGGGCTTCAAAGCGCCGCCGACATTCCATGTGGCTAGGATGATAGATTTATTTGATTCTCGCCTATGGTCGATTTTGGTCTGAGAAAATAGCGGTAAGGACGACAGTTAAAGCTTGCAGCTGTTGTTGCAATGGTGCAGCAGAGGAAGTCAATGCTTCAAGGATGGAAGAGAGGGATGTAGTCAAAGTTGGAGTCGGCATCTGCGAGTCTGCAGCCCGCCTCTTCTGGAGAAGAAGAATTTTTATTTCTTCCGCCGTCTCCCTGGCGACCGGAGCCGGCGTCGAAAGTGGAGGAAAGTCGAGGCGCTTGCACATGGTCGGACGTGGAGTTGTTAGGTGTCCCGGCTTCCACGCGTTGAAGGTACCAAGCGTCTTCTGTTGATGAGAAGGCAGCTCTGTTTCAGCGGCGGTGTTCTTCCCCCCCTGGGTTGGTGCACCTTTCCTCTGGAGGCTAGCCATCTTCATCTCCTTCTGTTGGGCGTAGACAGGGCAGGTCATGAAAAATGCAGGATGGTTTCCTCCACAGTTACAGTCTTCTTCCTTTCCTTGTTCGGACATTGAATACTTTCATGCGCACCAGCACACTTATAGCATCGCGGTGCTACCGTGCAGTTGGAAGATGCGTGTCCGAATTGGGTGCACCGGTAACACATTTGTGGCTCCCTGTGCTGATATTTTGCCACCCTGACACGGCAATTGCCGATGTATCTAATGACAAGCATTTCTTTTGTTTGCCATTCAGGGTTTTCCTTGACAACGACAAGGAAGAAGGTTCCCTGCCGCATCAGATGCGCCCGTTCCACTGGAATCCCTATGGCGTCAATATCCTCTTTCAGTAGCTCAACTGGGTAGGTGCACGGAAGTCCACGAACCGCGTAGAAATTGGCTTGTTGCGATTTCGGGCCCCAGGTCGAGAATTGTGCATTTGAGTGCAACAAGAGCTGCTTTATGGCCGCATAATCAGCCGCAGTCTTTAGTTGAAGTCTCGTCGAGTCGGCTGTGTGGATTGCAGTAAAGGATTTGCCCGTTGTCTTGGATCGGGCAAGTTTCAGCAAGGCCGCGTGGTCTACAAAATCGTATAAGATGACTGCCGGGGGGCGTGGGACGGTCCGAGTCCCTCACGAGCGGTGAGTATTATTACTCGTGCATACCGGGCGCTTATTATTTGCTTCTTCAATGGACAGGAATGGTGCGCTACGCTTCTTGGCTCCTCTGGGATCCTTGACGTGTCGCCAGTCGTCGTTGAATTTCGCTGCAGGGGCAGACGGCCCATTCTGATGCATGGGGACGTCTATATTTAGAGCGCCGACAGTATGAACAAGGTTTGAAGAAGTATTTTCCGGCTGCTGGTCGAGAAGTCCTTCTTATGTCCGCTGCCGGCGGCACGATGTCCATATTGGGCGCCACGGGTGCCTTGCTGCGCTGTCCCTAGATCATTCAATGATATCAGCAACCACGGTTAGAAGTAACCAGTAGGATAGTCCAAGGAAGGCTTACGTCAAAATCTCAGTAGGTGTATCCCCGGGTCAGATCTTCCTCTTATCAAAATTTACATGCAGTGAACTAGTGAATGCTTATTAGACACAAGAAAATTGCACATTGTACCACCACCATTTATAGTCAAGTCATGAAAGACAAGAGTGATACGTTTTTCCTGTTAAATATAGCCTCAGCTACTGCAAACATTTGTATGCATACATGCGTATACATGGTGTGATCAATAAAAGGCCGGACTGATTTTATTCCGCGTAAACTGTTCAACGGTTCGGAAAGGGCCACGCGCCATCTATCAACACGTCTGACGACTAAAACGAGAGGTGCTGCGTTTGTTTACGTCTAGTAGTTACGTAGCAGCAGTGGTACGTGTCTTAACATGTTCGTCGCCGCGGGCAACGGCAGCAATGAAGGAGCTAGAGGAACAGCGTGCGTTTGTTGAAAATTTTGTTGAAACAAAGGCAAAAGTGCTACGAAGACATGCGGAATGATTCAGCAAGGCTTTGTCAATGAAGCTATGAATCGAAGCCAGTGTTTTGAGTGGTACAGTCGTTTTAAATCGGGCAGAACCTCGACTGATAAAGATTCGTGAGCGGGGCGGCATTCCACTTCGACAAACCCTAACCATGTAAATTTGGTGAACGATCTGGTACGGGAAAATCGCCTGTTAACTATTCGAGGGTTATCCCAGGAAGTGAACATTAGTTTTGGATCCTGTCAGAGAATTTTGTCACATATTTTGGGCATGATGCGCGTCGCATCAAAATTCGTCCCGCAGGAACTCCTGGATCGAGCCAATGCCGACCAATGTTTCCTTAAAAAAACCATCGTAGCCGGTGACGAAACCTGGGTTAATGGTTATGATGTTGAGACAAAGGCACACTCTTTTCAGTTGAAAGATACTCATTCTCCGCAACCAAAGAAAGCTCGTATGTCCCGCTCCAATGTAAAGGTCATGCTGGTGTTTTTCTTCGATTGACAAAGGCTGATTTATTACGAATACGTCCCTCAAGGGTAAACCGTAAACAAAAATTTCTACTGAAAGGTTATGATGAGGCTGAGGGTCGCAGCGTGCCGACAGAGGCCGGACATGTGGAGAAACAGTGCATGGCGCTTCCACAACGATAACGCGTCGGCTCACAGCGCGCTGATCGTGACAGAGTTTCTCGCCAGGAACGGAGCTTCCGAAATCCCTCAGCCAACCTACTCTCCAGATATGGCTCCATGAGATTTTTTTGTTTCCAAAGTTAAAATCAACCTTGAAATGGCGCCGATTCGACTCTATTACGGGCATAACTAATTGTAGAGCTGACCCGAAATGGATCCTTAATGCGGCTTACCAGGCCGGATTCGAGAGCTGGAAGAAACGTTGGCAAAGGTGTGTCGTCAGCCAAAGCATATACTTTGAAGGTGACAAGTTCGATTAAGCCGTATCCGTCAAAATAAAAAAGCAATTGAGGTTCACCCCAAACTCCAAACACAAACCTCTCCATGCTGATAATGACTTCTAACAATAGATATTCATTGAATTTAAAAATAAATCGTTTTTTCAGTGAGTAAAACTAATAGATGGACTGCAAATTTAAAATAATGGTCATGATTTACCATACAATATTTTTAGAATTTCATTTCTCTTCATGCTTGCTTCAAACAAAATCATTTTGTCCTGTAGTTTTTTTTATTTGATGGTTTTATAAGAAGTGAAGTGTTTTTTGTTACGAATTGAAGTATTGTAATCATTTATTTTTTTACCAAAGAAGAGTAAAGAGTTAAAAAAATATAATAGCATTGTGTAGTTGCCTATTTTGTCCCTTAATTTTACAAAATTTCTATCATTGTAATATACATAATGTAATATACATGTTGCCCATTTGTCGACACATTCTGTTACCACTGATTATATATCCAAATAGCATATCCATGTATCATAACCATATATCTTAATTAGCATTCAATCTACGCCAATGCTTTCATTAATTGTACGAATTAGTGAATTGTTATCGTTTTCAACGTTGTTAACTAATCAAGGTTTATCATTAATATAAAAATTTAAACCAAAAATTTTCATCATTTCAAACGGCAACTCAAAATATTTGTTTTATACTGCAAAAAAAATAAAATGCTTGTGTTTAATCATCCTGGAACAAAAATAGTAATTTGGGCTAAGGATAAAATTAAATACCAACCACGGGTGGGATATGGAAAAATTAACTACCCAGAAGAGTGGTTAATGTCAGATGCTCCCAACAACCATATGCCCCAAGGCCATATGTCTGAAGACTTTGAGCCTTCTCTGATCCGTCTTCTTCCTAACTACAAAGGCGTGATTCTGTGTGGTGACTTCAACATTGACATCATGAAGAAAACGCACAATAGCACCTATCTCAGTGACCTACTATTTAGTTGTAACCTATTCCTCATTCTCTACCAGCCCACCCATAATCTTGTGAATAGCAGTACCCTCCTAGACCTCTTTATTGTCGACGACATGTCCAAGGTTGAAGAGTATGGACAGCTCCCTGTCTCTTTTTTGTCTGAACACGACCTAGTTTTCATTAAATATAGATTTAAACGCAAACTTATAAACCTAATTCTATGTGTTTTCGTGATTTCAAGAATTTTGATTTGTCCAAATTTGCTGCAGACTCACTTGAAACTAATCTAAGTGAACTTTTCAAAACCCATCTGGTGGATATAAAAATTAATATCTTCACTACAATACTCATGCAACTCTTTGATACACATGCGCCAAAAAAAGTTATTCAGCCAAAACGTCATCCAGCTCCATGGTTAACCTCCGAAATTAGGAACCTCATGGCCGTTAGGCTTCGCCGTAATTTCAGAAGAACTCAACTCCCGAACCTTCACGAACGATACAAAGTGGCTCGCAATCAAGTGCAGCACCGAATCCGTACCGCTAAACAAAAATCCTATGTTTCGTGCTTTTCCGATAAATGGGACATGATGTCCACTTGGCAGGAGCTGAGGCGCCTCAGACTTGGAAAGCCTAGACGTCCCCCATTCAAAATGAACTTCCCCTTGGATGATTTAAATAGCTACTTTCTCACGTCTGCTTTCAAGGATGAAAATTATGTTGAGGATGGTAACCATTCTACTCAAACCCAAAATAATCTCACTTCATTAGATCATGCATTATTCTCTGACTTTGACGATGGAAGGCTTTATTTCCCCAACTATACACCTGAAATGCTGATAACACAAGTGAAAAGGTTAAAATCAAATTCAACAAGCTTCGATGGAATCAGTGCAAGAATGCTAAACGTTATTCTCCCAGTAGTAATGCCTATGATACTAAACATCTATAACTGTTCACTCAATTACTCTATATTCCCTACCCTGTGGAAATCTGCCCTAGTTCGGCCCATAATGAAAATAACAACTCCGAAAGAAATGTCTGACTACCAACCTATTGCACTTCTTTGCTCTATTTCCAAACCTCTCGAGCGAATCGTTCATACGGTTACAGTGGAGCATCTTACGCGGCACAATTTCTTCGATGAGTATCAGTCGGGCTTTCGTAAGCTCTATAGCACTCAGTCGGCTTTGATAAAGGTAACTGATGATATACGCAGATCCATAGACGCAAAAAAGGTAACAGTTTTAGTCCAATTCGATTTGAGCAAGGCTTTTGATTCAGTAGACCACGGCACACTACTGGATCGTATGAGCAAACTCAAGTTCTCTTACTCTGCCCTTCGCTGGTTTCGCTCCTATCTGTCTAATCGTCAGCAAGCTGTTAAAGATGAAGACGGGAATGTATCTTTTTCCAACCTGTCATATGTGGAGTTCCACAGGGGTCAATTCTCGGGCCCTTATTGTTTACTATTTTTATAAAAGAACTAGCTACCATAATAGTAACTCATTGTAAAAATCACTTTTATGCTGACGATCTACAGATATATCTTGAGTCCTACCCCTCTGAATTTAACCATGCCATTGACTTGGTCAACAAGGATATCCAACTCATCTGTGAATGGCTGACTGAAAATCGGCTAAATCTTAATCCCAAAAAGACCAAGTCGATAATCTTTGGAAGCACCGCCAATGTACATATGCTGCTCGCAAGTGATCTCCCTAAAATAAGTGTTTTAAATATTCAAATTGACTACTCAAATACAGTGAAAAGCTTAGGAGTTTATCTAATCAGCACCTTAACCTGGCGCGAGCAAGTAAATGCCATTTCTAAAAAAGTTCACAAAACTCTTTACACAATGAAGCATTTCAGACACCTAATCCCTATAACGTTACGCCAGAAGCTTGTTCAAACGTTAGTATTACCACATCTCGACTATTGCTCAGTTGTCTACGCTGATGTGAATAAGGAGCTAAGTACCAAATTACAAAGGCTCCAAAATTCTTGTCTACGATTCATCTTTAATATGCGTTTTAATGAACGTGTAACTCCTTACTATAAAATGTTGAATTGGTTAAAACTCGATCAGAGGAGAATGCTTCAAAAGGCCTCACAATTATTTAAAGTTCTGAATTCAAAAACCCCTTCATATTTATATGAAAATTTTATATTCAATTCACTTACGACAAAAAGATCACCCCGCATTACAAAAACATTCCATCTTCCCAAATACCGCACGGCTATATATGAAAAGTCATTCAGTATTTCATCCTGTAAACTATGGAACTCTTTACCTAATAATGTAAAATTATCCAGGAACACATCCCAATTCAACAGGAAAATGTTTGAATATCTGTCTACCACACTACCAAAATGACCTTATTACTGTTCTATCAGGCTAAATATTTAACTATTGTTCTTTGTATTTGTATGTATGTATTGTACTATATGTTTCGTTCAACTGATGTCAAATTATGTCTTGTTTCAGTAGTTTAGAACCAGTTTCACTCCATAGGTTTCAAAACCTAATGTAATCTGTATTCTGCCCCAAGGGACTTTGCTCCCAGAGCAATAAAAATTGTTTATATATAAAAACAACCCTCCTTTCCGAACCCAAGCTGAGCATCTCTTAGTTGAACATTTTCCCCCCTCCTGATTTCCTGTTTAATGATCATAAGTACCACTGTAGTTGCGTCTTGTATCAAACTTATTGTTCTATAGCCTTAAAATATCGCTACCTTTCACTTTTATTAGAATCGGAAGTAACCCTTAACCGACGAAATCTTTTGGGCAACCTTCCTCCATCCCACCCACCTACGAATTAGCCTATCGAAACTCTTGCTCCCACCTCTTTCCTTAAGAGTTACGCAGGATCTAAATCTACTCCCACGGCCTTTTGGTCCCCTCAATTTTTTTCTATCTTGCTATCAGGTATGCCTGAGCCAAAGCGAGTGTCATCCACGTCAAATGTTCTCTCTCCTTCTAAAATTGCTGACCAAATGTCTTTAGTATATGCTCCATCTGCATAATCTATCCATCTCTCTTGAGCTTTCATTATTCAAATAATAATTTTCGTGAATCTTCTCTAATTTCTTTCAATTTCTCGTACGTTATATAATGTCACCCTTTCTTTGAAAACGTTTCTTTCGCTCTCATATTTCTAGCAATAGTGAATTATTAATTTTTGACTCTAATTTATACCTTACTTTTTTTACTGTCATTCAGTTTCTTATCCCGTATGTCACTCCAATCATTTGGTTCATAATCCACGATTTTCCTTCCATATTCCTGTAGTTTCTTTTGCGGATTTCGGTATCAGTATTTGATACTTGGGCCGTCCCATAAATATGTAGCATAAATCTGGTAATAAATGTATCGCAGATATTACTCAAGTTCTTCAAAACAGCAGCCTTACGCGTCGACTCAACGATATCAGCCACGGTACGCTTCCTGGAAGGCGTCGACAGGAACCTCGCTCAGGCACCTCGTCACGACCTATTTGAGATTATCAAGCGTTTCAAAATTACTGTTTTCAAGCTCCTTTTTATTCTTTGGGGCAAAAGAAAGCCCAGTTGTGCCGCATCGGGGCTGTAGAGAGGCTGGGGCGGTGTCCAAGACATCACAAGACATTGTGCCACGAGCATCCTTCTGATCATCCGACAGCACCTTCTTGGCGCCTGGGGACGATATTGGCACACATCTTTCTTATATCTCAACCTTCTAGAAGAATTCAATGCATTGTGGTTTTCGAAGTTTCGCTCTTTTCTGCTAACATTCTGACACTCTGAAATTGATCGGAATCGAGCATGCCTCTCACCTTATGGACATTTTCGTGTCGTTGACGGGCGTCCGGTGCGTTTCTCGTCGTCGACATCCTCTCTAAAGTATTCTACCAGCGGAAAATTATTTAATTTTTATAAAGGGAGGCGACCCACAGCTAAGTTCATTTGCGCCATTAGGGATTGATGTGAATGGAGAAAGGGCGGAGGGATTCGTGGGGGTCGGCGCATTAGCCTGACCTTAACGAAAGGCGCCAAGGGGTCCGCAGTTTTACGTCCGATCCGACGGACTCATTCAAAGTGCTCTCCCCAAAGCACCTTAAGTACGGATACCACTGAAAAATATTTTCTGTCACTGGAATTCAAACCCGGACCCTTTGGGTGGGAAGCCAGTACGTTAGCCACCGCACTATCCCGGTTACCACGGAAAATTATTCCTTGAGACATTGAGTCATCTCAGAATCATCCGTAACCCAATTTTCCTGGCTTAGAGCACGTGTCGTTGCTCCATGGCAAGTGGCATCGTGAATTCGTGACGTTAATTTCGAACAGGGGCCGAGTCCAGCGACGTCCTGCATAATGTAACGACCCACAACTAACTAACGCGGGTGGCGTTTCTTCTCCAAGACTTCTCAATCCAGCCTTCCGCGTCGGTGAGACAAAATGATTCTATTTCAGGCCCTGTATGTTCCCAATTTTCTTTTATTGTGCCCATCTTTCTTTCCTCACTCATAATGCCTTCTAAGCCACCTGATCCTTTTTTCTAATTGCTTCGCTGTGTATTTCAACATTTCATTTCCTAAACCGCCACCCCTGTCTTATTCTAGAAAGTCTGATTTCATAATTCATCATTATTACACACATGGCTGGACAAGCCTTGGCTCCGGAAAAACGGCGGGAATCAATCGCGCGGGTGGGTTCCAATATCTGTACCTAACCATATTATAGTTCAACTCAATATCATTCTGAACCTCCTGATATTTTTCGTGTATACCCACGCCCGTTATGCTGTTCAAAGTAAATGTTTGCCATGATGAAGCCCTATCTCCTTTATGCTCTGTTATTTTCTCCCGATGGTCATTCCTTGTTTCTCAACTGTATTCCCCTATCACGCTACTACTTACTACTATCAAATGTTTCCCTCCATGGACACCAAGTCTAATTTATCGTACATACGAGTACGTTGTCGAATTCTCCCTTTCTATGATTACTTTGTGGCATGTGGATCTAAACAATAACCAAGTTCGTTGAGTCGGCTCTCACTTCCAATAAAAATATTCCATTACTCGCTTGGTCTATGTTTACTACGCTTAACGTTAGCGCTTTCTTCTAAGAAAAAAAAATATTCGGTGAAGAAACCCGATGGCTCAGATTACGAAAGTGTTTCACACCACCCTAGAGTTGGGTGAAGAAGAGAAAATGAAATTGTCGACTGCTTCCAATATAAAATTATGATTTACATGTGTTAATCATTATTATTATTATGACTTAATGATTTTCTCAATCCCACTGGGAGAGCACGCGATGGGTAAATCGCTCCAGTTTGGGTTTCCGGGAAGCAGCGACCAATATTTAGCCCAGCCCATGCGGCAAGATTGACCATGACCTTTAACACTTCAACCTTCTCTCTCTTCTCGCCTAGTTACGACGCGAGGGGCAAGCACTCGGAGAAGGCGTCCCATTGGAAGGAGAAGGAGCTGGTGGACGAGCGGGCCTACTTCCGGACCATCACGGAGCCCGCCACGCTGTCCGTCGACTCTGTCGAAGAGAGGGACGAGGGCGAATATAGATGTCGCGTGGACTTCCGCAAATCACCGACCAGGAACACAAAGGTCAAGCTGACCGTCATTGGTGAGTTTCAAGAAACACCTTTCTCACCTGCCCTCATGTGACTTCACACCAGTTGAAAAGGCATTTACGTTGGAGAAATGCATAATGCTCCCAATTATTCGTCTTTTTTCGACCCCGGACGTAATGATACCCGCCCATCGGAGTGTAGTACATCGGGGGGGGGGGGGGGGGGGAGACGAGTAATAATGTATAAACGGGTTCATGAGTAGGAAAGAGAGTGTACAGCAGGGTGCGTTCCGAAAGCAATGCAATTACTTTTATTAAGTAATTTCTTGAACAGATTTGCACAAACACTTAAAATTCTTCAAAGTACTGTCCTTAGGCCTCTACACATTTTTTCCTGCGACTCTGCCACGACTGGTGCGCGCCCTGGAATGTGTCTCGCAAGTTCTTCGTCACGGCTGATTGGATCTCTTCTATGGACACCAAACGGGTTCCTTTCAGGGCTGCTTTAATCCGAGGGAACAAAGAAGTTTTCTGGGGCGACGTAAGGAATATAGGTGAGCCGCGTTGGTACCTGGTGTTTGGCTTGGAACTCGCGGACTCGTAGCGCGTTGTGGCGGAGTTGCCAATTAGCGGAGATGTCTTTTCTCTTCCTGATAATCCTTTTTCGAAGTATTTCCAGCACATCCACGTAGTAGGCAGCGTTAACTTTCTGCCCTTGAGAAGCAAACTCCTTATGGACCACTCCCATACTGTCGAAAAAGACAATGATCATTGTTTCCACTTTTGATTTGCCCATTCTTGCCTTTTTGGGCTTTGGGGACTGGTCGGTGTGCCACTCAGGGCTTGGCGTTTTTTTTGGGTCGCATTGAAAAACCCAGGTTTCATCACCAGTGATGACGTTGTCCAAATAATCAGGTTCATTTTCAATGCGCTGCAAAAGTTCACTTGAAATTTCCGCTCGGTTCGTGTTTTGGTCGTCTGACAACACGTTGGGCACGAATCTGGCGCACACTTGCCTTATCGCTAAATCTTCAGTAACAATGCGAAACACAACAGTAGACGACAAGTTCAGTTCATTGGCAACCATCTTCTGCAACAATTTTCGAGCACGAGCCACATTGTTGTCGGTTTTGCTGGTTCACGGCCGCCCACAGTTCGTCGTGAACCTCTTCCTGGCTCTCCTTAAAGGATGAAATCGCTGCTGTGGCCACAATCTTTCAGGTGTTTGGCGTAGAGTGACGTGGAGATTTTTTTTCTGAAGAATGCTCGGTGCTCCTTTATTCTCGTCTCAAATCTCCTTCTCGTCTGTCCTATGTATATCTATGGTTGCAGTCTTCGAAGAGGAGTTTGTACGCCCCACTGTTGTGTATGGGTTTAACTTAGTCCTTGGTGTGGCATAACTGGTTGATTAATTTTTATTTATTGTAGAAGGCCGGTCTCACCTTTTCTATTGGGAGGATTCTTTGTACTCAACCAATCCTTGCTTTCCTCCCTCCCTCCTCCTCCCCTCCATCCAGAGCTATATATACAGTGTTTGACTTCTATTTTTACCTGATGATATTATACCATAACGACACCTAGGTCGTAAATAAAAGTTATTTATGTGGAAAAGCCAAACGTTTTAATTTTAAGTTCAATATGAAGAATTTCCACCAAGTGACGCCAGAAACTGTTTTATTTAATTTTATCAAATGTTGTTGGCTGAGACTCTAATAAATCAGAAATGATTTAGTTCATTAACGAGACATTCTCACATTATCTTAACGTACGTAATAGCTACAATGATCTCTCTTATTAAAAGCTAAATTTATTATTCGCAATCATTTTATTTGCAAGATATTTTCACCTATAACTCTTTTCATTAAAATTATTCCCATTTAATCCCTCATTTTATTATGAAAGCTCTAAATTGGTTCGTAATGAGGACAAATTATTCAGAGTTTGAATGTCAATGCACACACTTGATTTACTCTCTAAAGCATTTCCTCCATTCATTCCTTTGCTCATCTCAATGGATTTGCATTAATTTTTCGCGAAACATAATTCTTTTGAATGATCTCATATTTCATCTTTTCATGCCGAGCCTCTCCGCTCCCTCAACATAGTCCCCACAGGTGGATATCCCTTCTTTTAGGGCGAGCAGGGGTAGTGAATGCGTGGATGAATAGGCCGAGGGTGCACAAAATACGACCCACGGGGATAATTCCTCCCGGCGGTCACAATTTCTGTGCTCCGCAAGGAATATGAGGAGCTAAATTATATTTCCGTCAGCACTTGCAAAAGCGATTTCCGTAATACTTTTATCGTCTGCGTCATTACATCGGTCTTTTTTAAGCCCTAAAACTGCGTTCATGAGAAAATAACGCTGATGCCAACCGGCATGAGATGGATGTTCGGGACTCCGTTTGAGAAGAATATTGCGATGCCTCACTCCGACCCAGCCTGCATTTTGTAACCACTCATTTAAAACTAAATAATTATTCATTTTTTTTATTTACGCTGTTCATTTGGTACCGTATTTTAAATGAAACTGCAGTGTTAATATGGAAATTGGGAGAATGAATGCGATGAGAAGAGATAAATTTGGAAGAAGTGGAAAATTGATGTAGTTCTCGGTTAAGCACAGAGATGAGGGGCGACTGAGGGTGATGGGCGTAGGCTTCACAGTGCTAGACCGTAGCGGGTCAGGGTCCGAAACGGCTTGGGTATTTGCGACAGGAGGGTGAATAGAATCGCATTTTAGGGCCCGGTGGGTGATGGGTGAAAAAGAGGAGAAGAGTTGATAAAATAAGGTTGATAGAGAAATTCTAGCCAAAAGGTTTAGGCACGTTGGAAGAAATGGGGAAATTGCGGAGTGAAATAGAGAAAAAGCAGAAAAGAGGAATGAGTAGGAAATTGGAAAGTGGTGGGGTGGTAAATTCATAATAGAAGAGAAAAAAATGAGCAAGTAAGGGAGAGGAAGGAAGAGGATGTACTTTTGCACGCTTGTGAGAGTGAAAGCTTGAAGGAATTGCTATTGTTTTTTTAGTATTTCAATCCTAGGATTGGTTTACTGCAGCACATATATTTTCTATTCTACTGAATGCAAGATAAGGCTGCATATTTTGGGGAGAATAATGTGGTGGTTTCATGCTGCTTTTCACACCGCAGTACTGCGGCCGATGCAGTGAACTTCACTCTCGCCCACTGTTGTGGCAGCTGATGTCGGGCCGACCGGCACTCGGTCTGCGCCACCAGTGCCTAATGGTGAAATCGCTGCCTTTCACCACGGGTTCAGCGGGCTATGTTCCACCTTCCAAAATACCATTCTTGTGGTTTTTCTGTTGATGCATGGTTGCCTCGTACCGGCAAATCATTAAAATATGCGGCACTAAATATGTAGAGCATAATAAAAAGGAAATAAGTTATGATGGCCAAGAGAAGGTGATCATCGGTTCACGAAGTTGTGCTGTGGCGAACGTGCATCGTCTCTAACACAGTTGATATATTAGCCATTAGCCTTATCTAATTGCTGGACTACATATGTAGATGGCATTATTTATTAAATAAATAATATTTATTTACTCAATTAAATCCATCATTTCCCTTAAAACAACATTTCTAGGACGAGGTTACGATCGGTTGGTGATTATCAGACAAAGTTATTTTTGTTTTGTGAGAAAATGTGGATGTAGCGCAGCCTGTTGTAGTCGAACCGGTATTTTCCCCGAGGCTGCTGCACGAGGGGCCAAAGATGAATGACCGTGAAAGGGAGGGGTCCACCGCGCGGCATCTTGCCCCCCACCCCCCCATTTTGGACCCCTGTCGGTACCAGAATGAATTCTCGGGCTCTCCCCTGAACGGGGGCATGTTTAAGACGTTGTCGTCCAACAGTTTTTCGCCGGAAATAAAGTTCCTTTGACGTAAGACTGAAATTGAAGGGAAAACTATGAGAAAAGTAACGATATTCGGTTCATCTTCAGCACATAAAACGATTTCCTCTTTCTTGAGATCTCAAAAAGAAACGACACGGAGTTCAAAAGGGAATAAACTCGCATTTCTTGATTCCCTGTTTCCTAGCTTCACGGAGGAACTGAATATTAAATTTCAACCGTGGGTAGTGTGCGTGTGTAAAGAAGCCTACTTCCGCATTTAATTCATTCGTTGCCAATTGGATTAGAATGGAAATCATTGAGGGATGTTTTAATAATGCTTAATATCATAATATGTATTTTTAAAATGGCAGGTCATCATAATAAGTTGCCAAATCATGAGTCATCCTCCATATGGCAAATGGAGCAGTCTCCTCCAGAGGGATTTTGAATAACCCTGGGCATGTTTTGATCGCTATCGTTAAATTGTTCTAGTATTTCTCTAATATAATTTCTTAACGGTTTTTCGTATCATGTCGCCCACAAAAAGCAGTATTCAACAAGTTTTCATCAAATGCTCAATTCAATCAAATGAAAAGCAATTCTTGGCTAAATGTTTGAATAAAATATTTTCATTCTTCCTTGGACGGACGCTGACAGTTTGTTAGAAAAGAAAAGTGACCCTATGTTTTTACTTGGTGATTGTGTGCTTTTCTCTATTTGATATAAAATATTTATTTTTACTGTCGCGACTGTCCTTAATCGTTAAAATGATAAACGATTGATTTGTGTGAGCAATGTTATGGGGTCTGGTTTCCGCCTGACGTTTTAAGCATTAATAATTTTCTATAATAACGACTTATGAAAATAAAACTTCTGGTTAAATTTCTTTTGATAATTCAACAGTTTCGATGCCCATGTACCGTAAAATATCTAGCTCTATATTTTATATGTTTTAAAAAAGACAATAAATTTGCCATTCTTACTTCCTAAAAGCACCAACGGATTACTTTTTGTTATATTTAGTTAGTAAATGCTTGGGCTTTTGACAAAAAACTGTCTACCCCGACATGTGGTATCTATCTCAGGCGATGATAGACGACTATTGGATTTTGAAGGGATGGGATGGATCATCTGGATCCATCTCGACTTTGGTTCAGTACCAGTATCAATCGCGAGTGAAGGCGATAAAATGAATATATTTCGCGATGGGGTTAACGTTAACGCAGGATCCCACCAGCCCCTAGTTTCTCAATCAGACGATTCCCACGGCCTTTGCAGATGCCGTTTCGGCAGCAGTTAGAAGCCACTCGTGTGACCGAAGCCCTCGCTCACGCCATCCCGCCCTTCCGCCGCGAGAAAGCAATCCACCGGCCGAATTGGGGCGATTCCCCGGGAGAGGATCCGATGGAAGGCTCGGGGAAAGGGATTAAAAGACAACAGGGCGATCAAACGGGAGATGGCCCGCTGGGGGGAGTCGTCCTCTTGACTCGACCTACTCGCTTCTTCGAGTGACCTCCTTGCCCGCCCTGACCTCCGCCACTCCCCCTACTCCTGCACCCATCCCATCTACGCCTCCCAGCATCCATTGCGTCCACTCCCACGTTAGTTCGTGCGTGAGTCGCAGTTTCTAAGAGTCCCGTCCAACATCCTGTACACAGATTTTTTACCTATAAAATAACGATCATCATCAATATGCTTCAGAGTAATTTTAATCGTTGGAATCGCCACCATCACTAACATTTCAAATGAAATATTTTTGTCAATACTTTACTTTTTATCATTTTTAACTTAAATTAACAATGAAGATATGCATTTAATAGTTTATATTTGGCAATCGGAGAGGTCAAACAATTAATTGTATCATCAGTCGATCAAAAACCGGTACGAGTGGAAATGAAGGTTAACCGTGGTGTGTAAAATATAAATACCGCGTACAGAGTAATGGCAATAACGTTGGAGGCGCGAGATGCCAGTGAGCTGCGAGTAACCAGAAAGTGATAAGCAGTGTTTTACCTGCAAATGAATTAGCATTCGGAGATGAACATATCTATAAGAGCATTCACTTTCATCATCTAGTTATTATTACAGTGATTATTACTTGCCGAGATAGGACCTTTTTGGGTCCTGGGATTGCGTCACAACAATGGCGACCCTATTCGTGATACGTGACTTTAAGTCACCTCATCTTTTGGCTTGATATGCAGTCGATTTCAGCCTCAAGGATCAAATTCACAGATAATTCGTACAGATATACTGACGGCATTGGAAATATGATTAATCCTACCCGTAACATCGGCTTAATATCTCAGCGAGAGTACAAAGACTGGCGTCGGCGCTGCCACGGCCACGGCGTCCGGATTAAAGATCGTATCGTTGATGCTCGAGAAGCCTTTTGTTTCGGGCATCTGTCACATTTCAACTGCTTCCCGAGGCGAACCCAAATAAGTGCCGTGATGCGAGCGAGCACCACAAAAACTACCCCCGAAAGTCCTCGGCGAGGGAGACCCAATCCCAAATGGGAGAAGGGTGGTGATCTCTGCTCTCCCACCCTTCACTCTCGAATATCTTCGGAGCCTGCCGCTGCCCTGCTAACCTGCGACCTCTCCTGACTTACTTATGTTGCTGAGGACTGACAACCACCGTGGCGCACACTTAGGCCAGCTTCACCGACCAGAATTACACTAGTGCCACCGCTTACCACCTCATGAAATCGTATTTAAGTATGCGGAATTCATGATCACGCTTCCTAAGTGGGATGGATTTTATTTTTAAAGCGTCACGTGGTGCTAACTTAACGTCGAACGGTGAATCTGTCGGTAGTCCTTTTTTATTTCGACAACACTGCGTGGAGCTCCAATTAATGGATTGGCAATTGATTCCTTATCTTGCATTAGTATTTGTTTTAATTAATAACTTAAATAAATCAGACTCATTTATTCTTGGTTTCATACTCTTTTAAGCAATCAAGAGCTTTAAAATGCAATGGGGAATTGCAATGTATTTCCGACGATAGAATCGAAACAACAGACTCTCGTTTTGACATGAGCGGTCGACCAAATTAAGCTGCTGATGGTTTGAAGCAGGACCTCATTCTACGTGGAATATTTACTCTCTCTTCAACCGATCCCCAATCACCCCCTTCACCCTGCCACCCCGCCCCAAGGAGAATTCCCAGCCCGCCCATGAGCACGGACTCATGGGATCACCTCTTCGGAATTATTTACAGAATCAGCCCATAAATTCTCTCTCGGAGTGCCTCAAAGGGCCAAGAATATTGGAGCAGTAAAGCCCACTTACATTCCTCGGTTATTTTTGCAGTGCTCTTGCCTTTTTCATGCACGGTGGTTATAAATCAAGTTCGAGCTCCCGGGTGGTGAAAAAGCGTGAAGCCATCTCGTGGTTAATGTGAGCTCCCCGATGCCCTTCGACCCTCTTCACCAGGCCCCTCCCCTCTCCGCCTTCCACGCCGCTTTCTCCCTCGCACTTTAATTAGGCTCCTCTTTCGCGGCGGGAAGGCCCTGCTCTTCCTCGCGGGCGATGCGCTCGCTCTCCGTCGCGGCGAGGTGCCAATCCAACTCCTCACGGATGGACGTACTTTGCTCCGACTCAAGCAAAGCCTACAGTGTGGAAACACCGGCATGTAGATCGGTTTGAATGCATCACTGAGCGCAATGTGACGAGACGTAGATATCACTACAAATACTGCAAATACATATATGTAAATACTATATAATTAAATATATATAATATTTTAATAGCGACTGGTTCGATTTGGTTAGTTTCATGGATATTATGCACCTATCTACCACTCTAATTATTTTATTGAACTGCTGTGATATTACCAACATGGATTTAAAAATATTCAGGTGAAAAACAGAATTTGAAGAAGTTGAGAAACAATGTCATGGAGCGGTACTAATTCGCGTGGGCGGGACTTGACCTTGAATATGCATTAGACAACTGGGGTCCTCTGTATATGGACCCCATCTACGATTTAAAAGGAATGTACAGAAGAGCTGATTGATTTGTAAAATATCGTAATGAGGGAATAGGAAACTTCATATTATTTTTGGAAAAACGGGGTTGGAGGCGCTAGAGTTACGAATGTAATTATTAGACCGATTTAATTCCAATGCGTTTAGCAACGAAGATGTAATATATCTAACGTTGCGTTACATGAGCAGGATAGATTATTAGGAATATCCTAGATAAATCGGCTGCTGCCCACATCGATAAAAGAGATTCTTTTCTTTCTCAATAGTTCGTGGCCATGCAAATAGCAAACATCAGATCCGCCACTTTGAACAACCCGAATGTAACTTGGTATGGAATACAAACAATGACCAAGTATTCTAAACCCTATTGTCCTAGTATCCCCTGCCTCTCCATTCGGGTACTCAGGAATTAGCCTGACCGGTTCGCCCTGTTACTTCTTCTTCCCGACGGATGCCCGAGGATGGGAGGTCCTCGCCCTATCTCTTTCAATGAGGAGCTTTTACACAGCGCTAATGCATAAACATGTCGGATAGAGTGATACCACAGCATGTCACGTAATGACAATGGTAATTCCATCCCTGAAGTACATGACCGTATCGCCGATATTTTCTATGGACCATAAAGTCAGTACACGTTATCGCCAGGAAACGAAATGATTAGTATTGACGACGTGGGCGATGCTTTAAGGAATTCGCGATATTACCCGGCGCTCGATATTTTCAGTATTAATTGCTATATCCCATTATAAAGACCAAGTCAGTCCTGCATTGACTCAATTTGTAATTAATATTGAACGTCTTTACTTGGAAATGAATATCACAATGCCCTCCATCATTATGTAAATTACGAATTGCCAAGAGTCGTATTAAAGAATGCTCCTACATTCAGCTTCGTCATTGATTAGCCATCAAAATTTGTTGAAGGAATTAATAAAATTGAATAGCGTTTAGCAATAATGGTTTTCAATCACGATTTTTCGGTGACTTACGCATGGTTTTGTTGATATCGTCAATTTTCCGCAAAAGTACTCGTGTGGAGTTGAAAATATAATCAAGTCTCCTTTCTCAAAGCCTCAAGTTTTCAATTTTAAATCTTTGTTCAACTTAGAGAAACACTTAATAAATCACATTCACGCAGACCAATAATGAGCACTATGATTGTCTAGTCACGAGAAGACTTCGAATGAGCAAACTACGACTTCCTGCTTTCAAAAACAGATCACTGGAGTTAATTTATATGATTTTAGTTTGATTTTGAAGAAATTACTGTAGTATGGTAGGTGTATTCTAATGATTCCCACAGTATCGCTACTCAGTTCGAGAGCTTCCTCGTATCCTTTCCTCTCTTTCTGTCTCAGGAGACTCATTCTAGTTTCTCCAATCATCCGGTCACACTTAATTTTTTCTCATGGCAATGTTTCAATAAAATTGTAGCTCTTCTCGTAGAGATTATCTAATTCTGTAACCCTCCATTGGTTTAATGATTCTTTCTAAACGTTTCACATGGGAGGAATCAAAGGTGAAATTCCACCTATATTTTTATATTTCTCTGCAATTACCTGTAGTCTTTTAGTAACTTATATTTACATATGGTAAATGTAAGTTCAAATATTCTGATAGCATACGTGGGCCTTGTATGGACGCCATGAAAGGTTAAAGGTAGAGTGAATTCATGATACGAGGACATCGCTTTTTTCTCACTCGAATTATGAGTTATTAAATTCTATCCAAGCAAACCTTTTTGTTTAAAATTTTGTGTTACGGATTGTATACTCAAATAATCAATAGACGAAATTGGTACATTAGTATTTAAATATTTTGATTACTTTTTCTCACGGTACGAAGCTCTTTCAAAAGTTATGATTTATGCTTATTCAGATACCAGGTTCCATTGACTGTTAACATCAGTTATCATTCCGTTTCATATATTTCATTGTTTAATATATCTACGGAAACTAATACGTGACAGTAGAATGCTTTCGGGAATAAAATACTTTTAGAACGCTGTACGAGCATTTAACCAGATTTTTGAAGAAGCATGCTATGACTTCCGCGAAAGTTATCTTGGAAATTGGTATTATTAGGTGATGGTAGCGCGTGGCGGCGAGTGGAAATCGCTCATTGAGGTGACGGGGGTGGAAGGGTTTGTTCGAGTGCCTCCAGTTGGTTTCCCACGAAGTTCTAGTGACTAGAAAATTGCTGTGCTTGGTCCAATTTGAGATAGGATAGCTCCAAGGCTAAAAGGGTCCTCAGGTACTTAACCAAACCTGCATACCATGTCATTCTATGAACCTTTAGGAAATTTTTGGCTTTTTATTATATATCCTAGAAGAGAAAATACATCATTTTTCACGATGTACCGAAGAAGTTGCTTCTTGCATATTAATTTCTATTCTTTACGACGTTTTATTTGGAATAATTAAGGTTAACGCAAAGTTAATCAGATTAATAAAAAAAAATAAATTCTTGTGAAAAAGGCTGTATCTTCTGGCGCGACTTTGATGAGTGCAGTACTTAAATGTATTGCAATGGTAATTTCACATCTTGGAGATGGAAATGACACCACGATATCAACATCTATGGCTTTTGTTTTTGTATATAGTACATGTACGAAGCATAATAGTTTTTTTATGACATCGGAAACCCATATTTTATTGATAAATTGCCAGCGATAATGACGAAACACTGTGAAAAGAGTATTTAAAAGTATATCCTTAAATTATGAGGTAGCCGAGCTTTAATGATTATCGAACCCCGATCGGCTTTTAACATGGCACGCCAATCGGTCCACCACCACACGTCCCATCTGATGAGTAGCTCTATTTGAGGTAGCCTCATTGTCCAGAGGGATAAAGGTAGAAAGCGCTGTAAACTATCAGCTCATGCCACCATTATTTGAGTCTGGGACCTCAGAGTGGGGTGATGCGACAATAGTTAACACATTAAAATAATACCTAGCCTATTGAATGTACACGCACCGTAATTTCAAAATTAAATTAATACAATTTCACTATTTTGGAATTGCTGCGAGTCTATTTTCTGTATAATGGAGGTATTCCACCAAGTAACGGCGAAAGCAGTGTCAATACCCTACCTATTAACTCTTCTCACGGGAACCTAGAGATTTAAATGCGCACGAATAAAATTATAGCAATAAATTAATGGCGCTAAAATACTTTACAGCCATAGATAACCATGGAGTATTTATAATATGCGCCTTAGAGTCACAATTCCCATTTCGAAAGGCGTCAGTCGGAAACACCGCTTTAGATGGCGTCTCAAAGCGCATTCCATTGAAATTTTTTAGCAAGTGAAATCGAAGAGGCACACCGTTCCGTTGCTCAAACCCTTCGAGAGACCGGTTCTCGGGTCTTGTCTCGCTCCCTTGAACCGCTCAGGGGTCCACTACACCCCTGAGGCGTCGGTTCGGGTTACTCATAGGATCCTCGAGCACTCTAGATAATTTTTAGGCTAATGCGTAGGTTAGGTAGTGGGGTAAATTTAAATTTAAAGATAAATTTCCCTGATAACGATATTATAATGTGTAAGTCTCTCTAAGTAAGTTAGTGGGTCTCACAATATTAGGCTGCCTAAAGAGATTTCTCGAAGTACGTACAGTGATAATGAAACAAAAGAAAGAATTAATTATCAGAATATAGACCGATCGTGTTTTAAGACACCCAAAAGACTTATAAACAGCATCACCAGAAAGCAGACCGCAACGAACACAAAGAAGGTTCTAGACGAAGAAATAATTTCCGTAGTAGTAGTTAACTGCCGAAGTTTAAAAAATAAGATACCGGAATTTCACCACCTCATTCATAGCACAGAGTCAGATATCATTATAGGAACTGGAAGTTGGTTAACAGATGATATCGCAGCGAAATATTTCCCAAGTCCTTCACAGTTTATAGAAATGACAGACAGAATAGAGCCGGAGGAGGAGTTTTTATCGTGGTTAAAAACCCTAGCGTCAGTAGAGCTGAGTTATTTCCTGATAACTGTATAGAAAGTGTCTGGTGCTCAGTAAAAATACCCAGTGCGAAAAGAATATATGTCTGCGCGTATTATAGACCACCCAATGCTGGCGTTAACTCAATACTAGATCTAGAAAGGCAGATAAAAAGCTTTATATCCCACAACAATGAGCATAGATTAATAATCGGTGGCGATTTTAATTTTCCCACGGTAGATTGGGATTCGTACAGTTTTATAAATGGAGGTAAAGACAAGCATTTATGCGAGTCCCTCTTATTGACGTTCACCTCAAATTCCCTACATTAATTAGTCACTTCACCAACAAGGGGAAAGAACATTCTAGATCTATTAGCTACTAATATACCCGAAAGGGTCTTAAATGTTGGAGTTATTGATGGAATCAGTGATCACAGGGCTGTAAACGCTAAATTTTCCCTAAGCATAGAAAAGTTAACAAACCGAAGAGAAAAATTTATTTATTTAATAAAGCTTATTAAAGCTTATTATTTATTTAATAAATTTATTTAATGGCTTGAAATGTTAGTTAAACTGTTCCTTTCCGAGATTTGATGAATTAAGCAAAACCAGGAGTGTCGAGGATACGTGGAATAATTTTCTTGTGATAACACGTTCAGCAACACAGAGATTCATGTCTAGTAAATATATAATAGAGAATAAGGAACCCCGTTGGTACAACTCTGTAGTACGGAAATCACTAAGACGGCAAAGGGTATGCCATGCCAGAATTAAAAACTCGGGTAAAGATTACTCCCCTGATAAAATCAACGAAACCATACAGAATTAAAAAGCATCTAGGTCCACTGCCAAGAAGGCCTTCCGGAAGGCGCTAGCGGAATTCAAAAGGAAACAAAAAGGTGAACATTTAAACGATAACCCAAAGATGTTTTGGTCCTAAGTCAGGGAAGTGCAAGGAAAAAAGTCCACCGTAAACTCATTGAACAACGAAAAAGGGGATAAAGTAGCAAGTTGTTTAGATAAAGCCAACATATTAAACTCATTCTTCCACAGTGTTTTCAACAAATGCTCCCAGAAAACACCAGAGAACCTTCCGAAAACATTTCTACAGCCAATTCATGCAATCGACTTTTCCACCCGCGGAATAGAGTTACTCCTTAAAAACATCGACCACAACAATTCTCCGGGACTTGATGAGATACCGGCTCACTAGTATAAAGAACTGTCGTCTGGAATTTCCACTTATATTAACATAATATTTAAGAAATCATTAGCAGAAGATAGCGTGCCAAGAGGTTGGAAAATAGCTTCAGTGTCACCCATATTTAAAAATGGAGACCGGGAGGACCCCAGTAATTATAGGCCAATATCGATCACCTCCATCTCCTGTAAGATTCTTGAGGACATCATTATTAGTTTCATAATGAGGTACCTCGATAGCCAAGATTTATTGATTAATAAGTAACACGGGTTCCGTAAAGGTAGATCCTGCGAAACTCAACTCGCACTCTTTGATCATGATATAATACATTCCGGTGAAAATAATATTCCATTTGATGCGATATTTCTAGGTTTTAAAAAAGCTTTTGATTAAGTCCCTCATTGCAAGTTACTCGCGAAGTTGGAAACTAATGGAATACACGGAAGTATTATATGCTGGATTAGACAATTTTTTAAAAATCGTGTTCAAACAGCCGTACTGGACGGTGCATCATCCGATACTGTCAAGGTCACGTCAGGTGTACCGCAGGGAAGTGTTATAGGCCCACCTTGTTTCTTATTTACATAAATGACCTCAGTACCGTGGTTAATAGCAGACTCCGTCTTTTCGCAGACGATGCGGTGATTTATGGGGGCATTCGAAGTCGCGAAGACAGAGTCATGCTAGTTAACGACCTAAATGCAATCCAGACTTGGTGCGATACATGGCAATTGGAATTAAATTTGAAAAAATGCGTAGTCATACATTGTTGGGAAAAGAGGTACACCCCCCATTTAGTTGCAAAGTGAAACAAACGGCAATCGCGAGGGTGGATTCCTTTAAATACTTGGGTGTAACAATTACTCACGATCTGTCCTGGGGAAAGCTCATCCGGGAAATATACGCTCGTGCTACTAAAAAATTGGGATTTGTAAAAAGTGCTGGGTAAATGTGACGAAAAAGTGAAGGAACGATGTTTTCTTTTCCTAGTCAGGCCCCACCTAGAGTATGCTGCCAGTATATGGGATCCTCAAGAGATAAATTTGATTTCGGAATTGGATCGAGTTCAGTGGAGGGGGGATGGATTTGTCAAAAATTGTTATGACCAACGGAGTAGCGAAACTACTTTGCTAGAAAATTTAGGCTGGGATTCCCTTACATAGCGGCGTTTACAATATAAATTAAACTTATTAAAAACATTTAAAGATGGGTCCTTTTCCAATGACATCAAGAACATAATACGAACCCCAACGTATTACGGGCGGAGGGATCACGAATATAAGATTAGAGAGATTGACTGCAAGACTGACAGGTTAAAATGGTCATTTTTTCCAAGAACAATAAGAGATCAGAATGCTTGTTATCGAAATCCCCCATGAGTCGGCTCGACATAATATGTATTAACCTACAAGGTAGCGACTGTGAATGGTTATATTAGTATATGTATATATTTTTTTCGTAGGTTCCCCCCACCTTTCCCCATCCATTTGAAAAACCCTAACCCCCTCATCCCTTACCATTTACTCCTGGTGCTGCACCCCCTGCCACGCACCTTTTTGGTGGCTCGCAGGGTATTGATGTAGATGTAGAATCTGCCCAACTTTCCAATAGCACATTCAATGAATGCAAATTTTGTTGAAGTTAAGAATATTGGTACATGCACTGGTATTTGTCGATCTAGTTCCTAAAAACAAATGGACATTGAAAGTAACTTTGATGAATTGATGAAAAAATTGGAGAAAATTTTCATTTATCTTGAAAACCTATTTCATGACTGCTGCTCTGAAATTCAGACAGTTGTGCCAGAATGACATGTCTGTGAGAATCGATATTCACCTTTACTGAAATGCGCAATGGGTCACCTGCTCTGTTCTAACTGTCATTAAATAGTCTTCATTTTAAATTGACTGAAGATAAAATTAGCCCTGATGAAAAGGTCACTCCGCGTGCAAATAATTTTTATCGAAGCATCGATGAGCGATATCTCCATTCCTAATATTTGGGAACAGATTGAGCGGTGCTATCGCTCTGCTCTCTAAACGAATCATAGCGGCTCAAGATCGCCACCGGAACTTCTTAGTTAAGAAAAATCCTTTCAGGGAGACGCGTAAGCGAGAGAGAAGCAAATTTATAGTGGTTTGGACGCCTAATTATGCTTTTCATTCGGACTCCTCCTTTATCTACAATTAAAGTGAAATTTATTAGGCATTCCACGGTGTATTGCTGAACGAATCTCACCAGGATTTATGGAAGAGAGAAACCACTTCTTGGAGGAAGAGATTTCGAAATTCTGCTGATACCAAGAAAGTAAATGGGATGCATAGCCTCCTAAAATTTAAACCTAGCGTCGGTTACCAGAAAACATAGGTTCAGAGGCAGTAGAGGTCAGAGAGTTCACGGGTGAGTTGCCAATGCTTCCGCATTCAAAACTGGAATTTATTGGAGGGCTTCGGTCGAAAGAGCAACGCGAACTTTACACGGAGATGTCTGAAATTTATTTCCCCACTCGCCGTTGGAATTCACGCCCATCCGTCAGTATGACGTGGCTTTTGATGACATCATCCACATAGCATTATCAGATTATGATACAGGTAATTATTCTAAGATCGTTTGTTTAATTTGGCTGGAAAATTATGCCGCAGTACGCCGGTGTCTCTCTCTAATGACAATGAGTTCTCACTTGGCACCCGCGACTGCTACGAATGATTTTTGTGTCGAAATCCCATTTTGCTTTGTGAAATTCGAGCATAGAAACAGCACCTGAATTACACAATATTAGTAGTCCCCAAAGATTTATTGCTTCTGATGGCGAACGTGATTATCTATTTCTTGGTCATTTATTGCAAAGATATTTGAGGTCGGAAGTTAATATTTTTAATTTTTGTTGAGAATTAAAATTTTATGGGAGCCTCTGTTCTTGAACCAACCACAATGGACACTGTGATGAATACAAAGACTTAATATCGAGTAATTGTTCAACGTGGATTGACAATTGAAAACAATATATTCACGAATCGTTCTAAATGTAGCAATGTGTCCGCTTTCAAAATTTTCTATTCCAAACTGCTAATATGTGTATACTATCGACGACAGGAACCCAATAACGAAGTGCTTTTACCTGCATAATAACTTATTATAACCATTGATTTTTCACTTCACGTGGCCCATATCTTATAACCGTATCTTTTCTTGTGTTAATTCATAACTGCGGCTTGATATTCACTGAAAATCCCAACTACTCGAATCGCAGTAAACCCTGGTGCACACCTTCCTCTTAAGCCGCCCCAAAATGCCTCCTCTCCCCCTTCCCTCTCCGCCCGCCCAGCATCCATCGCCATGCACCTCTAAAATATAGCCTTTCCGGCCCTTCGCGTCAACCCTCTCGCTCTTTGCTAATTTCCATTTCGGACGATTACACTTTCCTCCCAGTTCGTTGTTCCTGTGTTCCCAAACGGAATAGTTCGTGCCTGTCTCTTTCCGCGGTCGTCGATTTGTTTCCCCGCGAGAGGGCCGAGGCGCCGGCCGAGTCAATGCCTGCTGCCGGCACGTAATTGACGTCGGTGCGTGCAGTGTCGTGTTCGCGACCCCGGGTGGCTGTGGACTCGCCCCCCCCCCCTTCCGCGCCTGCACGAGAGGTTAATTGAGGGGCCCACCGCCGCGAGAGAGAGAGCGCTTCTCGCACGTGTTCGTGGGAACGCGTTTTCATTCCCCCATGCCGGCGGACGTGTGTGTGCTCGGAGGTCATCCCGCCGCCTCACCCCTTTCAACACTCCCAGCACCCCGCCTCCTGCACCTGCACTCTCCTTCAAAGAGGATCGTGATCCCTTTGGGGACCGAACGCCGCTGATAATTATTATTCCGCGAAAGGAAAAATCTAGGAGCGTGATCTTTCCGGGCAGTGAAATGGTTGGAGTGAGCCAAGTCCATCTAAACACTTATCGGACCGGGAAATCAGCGGTTGAACGAGCGTTCGGTTATTATTCTCATACTTTACGCCCGTTTTGGAGAAATTGAAAGGGGAGTATGGAGGTATGTGGACGAGGGAGCAGCGGGGGGATCTTTCGGGAGATTGCTCGACGTAGCGGTCATAGCGCGGGGAGGTGTGGGCCGCAGGGAAGCGGATGTGGCGGTGCGATGGGTCGGGGGCGAAGGAGGAGTGCCCGGAGGCGGGGGCTCTGGGCCGCCGTGGCTGATCTTGCTCTTTCGCCCCCAGGAAACAGTGCGAAGGCCCCCGCGGCGTGAAGATTGCGAATGCTGCATGCTCCAGGGTGGCGCGGCGCGCCCTCTTATCAGCATGCGTGGTGGCGCCCGGAATTCAGATGCCCAAGGAACCTAGAAAACCTAGGAATTTTGCTGAAGCAACGGTCAAAAGAAATTAAAATGGTAATATTTAGGCAATTATGTAGGAATACAATTTTGGAAGCATAGAAGAATTTTTCCATGCTTGCTGCTTTCCAGGGAGATGCTCAGGTTTAATGATGTATAGATAATTATCCATAGGCATACCTTGGCTTTAACACCTTTCTCCATCCAATTGGAAAAACGTATAAAGCTTGATATCGGGTTTCTTCTTGAAAATTACTCCCTTTTAAGAATTTCTTCAGCGCCTCGTTGTCTTGCCATACTTCCTCCGCTTCCTTCATATTCATCTTTTTTTGGACTTCTGTTTAGGACGCGCCTTACAACCCATGGCTTACGAGTCTCGTTGCAATTGGGCAATTGTCCTGGTGGCAACGGTCAAGTCTGACCAACGGTCACTCGTACAATGCACATACAGTCATACGCAAGAAGAACGAATATGAGACAATATGCATCTTGGTAGGGAAAAAGTATTAGAACCTATATGTAACTGCTATTCTTGTCCTTTACCATTATTTATGTACGGATAGGTATCTAGTGATGCTGCGACTTAAATACAATGCAGAAAACTAAATATGTTGAACAGTATCTAAAGATGCATGCATAAACAGCCTAAGCCAACTATACTCAGGCGAAATGTTGTTACAATGAGTATGTCTTTCATTTATTATTTTATGATAGTAAAAATAGTGAGAAGTTTCACTAATGTGGAAAGAGCTTTAGGAAGCCAGGTTTCAAGATCCTGGTGACTCAAAGGTGGGTCCCTCTCTTTCAGCATACGAGGACCTTCTTTGGAGGCGGTTCTCCCTTTTGAATCCATTGTTTTGATTGTTCTTTTGCCTCGAATGTGAAGTAATGGACCCATGTTACATCCATGGCTATGAAACGACGCAAAAAATCTGCTTCATTGCTGTGACACTTAGCTAAACATTCAATTGAAGTATCTTCACGACACTGGTTTAGCTAGTGTGCGAGCGCCCATCTTGCACACAGTTTTCTCATGTGTAAAATTTCGGTAAATATGCGATGTACCGCACTTTTTGAAATGCCTACTATGTCTGCTAGCTCGCGCACTTTTAGCCGACGATCGTCCAGTATCCTTTGTGGATTTCCTTCACCGTTTCTGGAGTCGTCACCTCATTTGGCCGATCAGTGCGATGCTCGTCTTGACAGCTCATACGGCCTCATTTAAGCTCTGCTACCCAATATTTCTCTCTTGTAAACGAAGTAGTAGACTCACCCAGAGTAGAATCCAGTTCAGCTTTTTTATTGGTTGGGCTTGAGGCCTTTCAAATAAAAGTATTGTATTGCCACGTAACGATGACCAATTTTCTCCATTTTCACAAATTCACTGAAAATATTAATTATTGATTGCTGCCAAACAAATACTAAACAACATGTTGTCTTCAAATTTTAAACATATGCTATACAGATTGCATACTTTCTAATACAGTAATATTTTTCTAAGAACTACCGCCATCTCTAGGTCCGGCCGGGTACTTTTGGAACCACCCACACCTAAGTTATGCACGGCTTAAACAAAATTTTTAATTTGCCGACTTGGTATGAAAATTATTATACCTAGCACTTATTATCGCTAAACACCAAGTTGGAATGAAATTCAGGATTTAATGGATATTGGATATCACATGATTTCAACTAACCTTTACGAAATATTCAAATTAAATACATTTCTTCTTGTCTTGGGTTGGTGACATTAAATTGATCATAGTCACTATATTTGGAGTAAAAGTTGCTTAAAATGCTTACGGAGAAGATTTTATTTTGGAGAACTCTGTTCACAATACATTGAAATGTGGGATGATATGAACAAAAATTTAATGTAACTTTTGGATTTCGACTCCCACAATACAGATTAGTGCTTCCAAAAAAATGACTAATATAGTTTTCAAGCGTAGAGACAAAATATGGTGGTCTTTTCAAGTCAAATTTTAAGATAATTTCATATTGAAAGGCTAAAAACTATGCATGGAAGTTTCCAAGCCGCTACCTCACTCTACTCTGAGATTTGGTTTGGAAAATAAATCCTTGACCCATCGCAGTTTACTTAACAAACATAACTTAAGTTTGAGTCCATATCTCAACTCGGGTCAACGACCGGAAGTTTCCTTCAGAACAGTCATCATCCAAATTCGCAAACCTCTTTCATTCAAATGTCTGGATAGTAATCAGGTCTCTTCAAACCGGGTAGTGATCTGTGTGGATGTGTGGTCTGAGTGAACTGTCCCCGAAAACAATTAATTAAACTCAGAATCAAAGTTCAACCTCAAAGGAAATCAAAACAGTCTCCTTGCTAAATATTTGAAGACAGTGTATCAGGAGAGAGGGGGTTGGGGAGAGAGGTTGAAGAGACGTGGACTACGTGTATGCGCTTATATATTTTATAATGGATTGCGGAGGGCGTGGTAGAGGTATTAATTAGTTGATTGGACTAATTCGAAAATAAAATTCATGAAGGGCAAAGGCGGAAAGAAGGAAATGAGGGGAGTGGATGATTTAGCTTAAATGTGAAACGAGTCGACATTCTGGGGTATCTGCGGGGGTCTATGAGGTTGATACGTATTAATGACGGGGTAAGGAGATGGCGCGGCGGTGAAGAGGGTGGATGAGGCACGGGGTGGACACCTCCGGAGTGTAGGCCTCCGTCACTTATTCCCTCTACTCCCTTCTCCTCTCTCTCTCTCTCTGCACGAAAGCGGGAGGTATTGTATTAGTTTTATCCATTGCTGCCATTACTTCCATTGTTATAATTACTGCTCCATCCCGTCAAAGTAACGGGAACATGGAAAACATTCACAAGTTTTTCAGTATTCAAAGGAACACAAAATCCTGTACCGTGCAATTATAATTAAAACTTTAATCATCTGTAAAATATTTTTATGCCACCAAATGTAGTTTGGATTTAAAATGAATTGCTTATTGCAAATTCTAAAATAATATCTTGATACCTTTTGTAAATATTAGTTAAATATTTTTATAAATGGATATAATGTCGTACACGAACTTCAACCAGCTTGGGAAATCTAAAATGCCATAAGAATAATAACAACTGCTGTAGTTACATGGTAGCCAACATTTTAACCAGAAAGTTTATACTTAGGACACATTTTTAATTTATTAGTTCTGTGGATGCAACCAAAACGGAATTATGGTTACTTTTGACCAGCATTCAAATGTAATCCGTTAATTGTCTCGTTCCCGACCCACGGGATTCCCATCCAAGCCAAGGGGAATCAAAGAATCAAAGAGGGAAATATATATACATTCTTCTTTGCAATTTGTTTGAAAATGTTGTGTGGATACGCAAATTTATTTATAATAAAAAATAGGAAAATAGTTATTATTTGCTGGAGAGTTAGTTCTAAGCCTTCAAATGGGGCATAAATCCATACAATTAGCCATTCCTCCGCAAATAAAATGACGTGAGTGGTAAGTACGTATGCATGAATAACGGTTAAGTATTTTAGGCAATCAACACGAATTCTCTGACCCTAATAAATTGTTACGTCAGAGTGCTAAAAGTAGGTTAGAGAAACACCAAACTTTCCTCTTTAATGGTGTGATTGAAAAGTGTTTTGGCCCTTCTACGCTCCTCTGTACGCCCCACAATTACGCATAGTGCATTACCTCACTCATAAATTTGAGATACAACTTATACCGTGTCGTGAATTATGCACAACGAATAGACTGAAATTCAATAATGCTTCGATGACCTGCGTTTAAAGGATAAATAGGAGTTATATTGAATGAAATTACATATTAAATAGTTTCTATGTTATCTTTATCACAGATATTTTCCTCACAGAACCTGCTGACCGAAGGAGAAAAATGGTTTTCTTTCATAAATAGTTTTTCCTTAAAGTCATTTGTACATGAATATAAATATTTCCTATGAATACGCACCCATGATAATTTTCACCGGGAATGTAAACCTCTCGAGGGGACTACTAATTCTGGCGATCATTTATGGAGGCCTCCTATCGTACAATCTTTATTATGACGCTTAGAATATTCGAAACAATTCTACGATATTACATGTTCATTAGTCCATTATTTGAATCGCTTCCCTTACGTGAGGCTTAACCAATCAATCAGATCACGCCAAGTCAATCGATAACGTATCGTATATAGGTTCCGTTTGCTGTGGCGTCATCCTCAAACTAATTCTGCAAGGGTGAATCAAGTGAAATCCTTGAAAGTCCACTAAAATTTCAAACTTTTGTCCCACTATCCTGTTGGTTGGCAATAGTGATAGTCATGAAGTGATGGGTGTCCCACAGTTATCAGCATGATGCCAGAAAGCAGCAATGTGGTGCAACAATGGTGCATGTATGGCGGCCGTATTTGTAGCATGCACCACGGAGGATCATCAATTTCTCATTTGTTTCTCATTTCTCATTTGAGTAGTTAAAAATAATGAGCATTGAAATTCTTCGGTGAATCAAAATTATTTATTTATCTCTGTTCACTTTAATAAGTTGGCAGGTAAACCAGGCAGTTCCTAAATAGCAATCCTTCTCCAGGAGACTCCCCTTGACCTTGTATTTCTGGAGCTATCGTGAACTTTCAACGTGCTGGAATATTTCTATTGCACACAATAGAGAGTACGTACATATGAAAATAACATAACTGAGAATCTTTTGCATTCTAGAAATATGGAGGTTACAACTATACCAGTTTTCCATTCGACTTTCTGTAGTAATGGTGCGTGTTTTAATATATGCGCGAGCTTTGATTAAGTCCTCCCTCCCAAAACCCATTCTCACCCATTATGATTTTCTTCCTAAATAATCCACGCTTTCCACGTAACGTCTTCATTTCCGATTGAATATGTGGCCTAGTGCTTTTGCTAGTGCACTTCCGGCGTTGTAAATCGCTAATGTGTACATATCACCGTGCAGTTGTTATAGTTTAATGCTACTTCCGTTTAAATTTTCGCTCTGGTGGCAAACTTGTGAAGCAGTGCACTTAAACTGCATCGCTTGCGGGCATGAGTTCGATTGATGGAATTCATTTTTCCGATCATCCCCACTCAAATATTAAATGACTCCATTACTTTCTGGTGTGGGTCGGTGATGGCGCTGCGGTTGGCCACAAAAATTATTTTAGAAAGGCACAAAAGGAAAGTTTTCGGATGGATTTTTAAAAAATATTTTTGAATTTTATTTTGATTGGCGGAGGGATGGGGAGGTCGGGACTTCATTCGGGGTGAAATCGGTGCTCTCGCGTTGGCGAAGCGGCCCTTTTCATAATCTTTCCTTTCTGCGATGGAACTGCAACGGCTTAATATCAACGGCTGTCGACCCTCTTTCCTATCCGGACCGAAATCAAAGACCCGGAGCTTCCTTTCATGTCGGAGCAAGGAGTGTGTAGCGCTGGCATGCACTTACCGTGGACCAGGGGAGGCTCATACGCCATGGGTCACAGGCGCTCCCATCAGGATAAAAGGGAAGATTCGTGCAAAGGTCGACACTTCATTTTTGCGGTAAATACTTTTGGTGCTATTGGGTGGCGTAAGCTCAACGTTAATTGTGAGCTGCGGGCTATTACAAGCATTTTTATGCAAAGGGCAAATATGAGTAGATACTGCCCCTCCTAAATCCAGTTTCAATCAGCTCAGGAGGTCAAATACACAGGGATGCCAAAGTTCTGGGTTCGACATAATTCGAGCGGTTGCCGCTGGGGTAAGAATGAAGAGGTCCCATGCACCGTGAATCTTACTGCTCCTCACACTTTCAGAATGGACGACATGACCTGGTATTGTCTTGATTGGTTTAATGATTTTGATTTCCAAAGTGAGCTTCGTTGATCGTCGGAGTGATTTATGATGGAATAGCTGGTGTTATGATGAAGGCAAAAAATTAATAAGTCAAAACCTCTATAGGAATTGTCCTCAACTTTCATTTTCGTTCGTACGCAAAACTTTTTCAGATTAATTTAATCAAGAAGTTACGCTAAATTGAAGGAGACAGTTCGCATTCTTATAGGAGCGATTAAATGTACCGTTCTTTCAAGGTGGATACAACCGAAATTTATCTTGCTTACGATTTGTCTGTGCAGTGCTGCAAAATACATGTTTGAAAGGCCGTTGACTTCCATTTGCCAATGCTATTGCCTCAGATAAAAGTATCTCGCCGATATGATGTTATGGTAATATCAGCCGAAAAATCTATATGTATATATTTATTTAAGAATTACGTTGCAATTAGGCAATTGTCCTGGTGGCAACGGTCAAGTTTAATCAATGATCACTCCTACAACGAACATTCATACACGCACTAGAAAAACAGATAGGACACAAAATATTCTTACATGCAATGACACTTCCACATCACCTACAAAAAGCCGTCCACATAGCTTACAAACAATATTTTAACAACTACAATGAAGTGGCTGCATTAAATTTATTCTTAAAACTCCTGAAGTTGGATGGAAAGGGCTCAAACAAACCTCCAGGCAGCTGGTTCCAATCAACAATATTTCTGTTTAAAAAAGAGTTTTTTTTCTCATTTGTTTTTGCGTTCTTATTTTTATTTTGAAACCGTGGTCGTTTTATCCCTTAAATATCCTAGTGTTCGTTCGCCACTGATTTTTGAATTCGTTTGCCACCATCCAATAATGTTGAGTTATTTTATTGTAGCGATTGCCAAGAACACAAGAACAATCAGTGATCATTGAGGAGATTAGAACAGAATTCTATGGGTTCATCGTCAACAGAGGTTCAATCCTTCGATGCTGGGCAATTGTCGAAAAGACATCGTCTTTTTTTTACATCTTACCATTCGGAAGAATTTTACCATAATAGTTTGTGGACTTTGATGCGAATCGCGGAGCTGACATTTGGAGCCTGCGTGCCGATTGAACCTCGATTGAAGAAAGGTGTTCGGTGACGGCGGTCAGGAGAGGGCGTTTGCCTACAGACGAACACAGTCAGTCGCCTGGGGACTGCCGCAATGGAGCCCCGCCACCGCTCTCCTACGGCACCCACCATTAGGGGAAGAGGCCTACGGGCCGTCCCTCCTCCTCTGCCTATTATTTCCACAACCGCCCTTCTTTCGAGCCCCCTCCAACTCCCCCGCACGCCGCGCCGGTGACAAACCACTCGCCAATTCGGTCCCCCGAAAATAACGATGCCACCAATCATTCGGCATCCCGTCAAGAGATGGCGTTGAGGAGCGACCCGCAGGAATGACGACGAGTGCCTCACCACTCCCTCCCCCTCGTGCTTGGGGTGGGCTTTCGGAGCGGAGATGCGAACATCTATTATTCAAGCATGATTCCCGATTTATTTGCTTGGATAGTATACTACGGTAATATCTCACCACCGTAATATTGTTTAATCACCTCAAATTGATGTGCTAGAAGTTTTGAGTTACACGAACTTTTGAAATCTACGAAATGTGTTGGCACTCACGGTGAAACAATCTCAGTGACCTACCGATTCTCAAGAGGAGGTTAAGTCACAGAGAAAACGGTTATTTGCGAATAAGGAGTCAGATTTTAGCTTCATTTGGAGTTATTATAATCATGGCCCTTTTGCCTCAAAGATATTTCCATGCATTAGCTACGTTCTTGTATTTTAATCAAATGGCCTTCTTAAATATTTGTGAGAAATAACCGCTGCAGGAACTGTCTATTGGGGCCCCAACTGATCACGCAATACTTCTACTGGCCAATACCGATGATTTTATTTTTGTTTAAGGAGTTGCGGATATTGCAGCATTGATCAATGCACAGGTTACGAACAAAATATATCAATTATTCACTGATCAAAGTAAGTGTATTGTCCACAATATTTCTCCCTAGTTCAATGCATGCAATTCAAATAAATTGACATTTTCTTCGGACACGTTACTGAAGTACCGAAAGCCTTTTTTTTAACGATTCCCCAATTTCCTCATCGAGCTGCCTCATACCCTCATCCGCCATTCTTGAAATGCACTCTTTAAATGACACGGAATTCAAAACGGAACACGTAGTTATTTTCAAAGCAATGTTATAAAATGTATAGATTCTAGATTTATTTATAACTCGGTCAGTATCAATTGTGTGTGTCCTTTTACGACATTACCTCGACCAAGAGAAATTGCTCTTTGCCCTCGAGGAGGGATATGAAGCAGGCGCTGGTCCGCGAGCACTCTGCTACCGAGCCAGAAGAACAGGAAAGAGTTTCCAAATGGAGTTCAACACAAGATTGGAAATTGTTTTCCCGAATAGCATGCATGGATAGCTAGTGGTACCCGTGATGGCGCTCATCACAAGCACCGCTACGGATTGGGGGAAAGTTTTGAACGGCACCTGACAGCTATCACGCTCAGTCACACTCTCCTTCTGGTTTTAAATTCATGTTTGCCCAGCATTGCGTTCTATCTAGTTCTTCACGACATGCTCATGGCAGCCACTTTATTCATTTAGAAGTTCCTTTTGTGGCACTGGACTGTATGATTCGCAGAGGTCCTTGAGCACCGCATGGGTACGTAGTGCCACCAAGATTTAATATTATAATGGAGACTGTTTGCAGCTTTGTGCCAATTTCTCTGTATTCCTCGCAAACTGGCTATGCTCCCGCGAGGGACTGGTCGAGACCGTGACGTTGGTGAGGAGGAATAATGTGGGAGTGGAACGACCCCCGGGATGGTGGGAGGCCTCTTTCTGAAAGTTAAGTTGGGGGACGCTGGCCATTTGCCGGAGTCGATTCCCGCCCCTTCGGCACGTTCCGCTCGCCATTCGCGGAAGAGATCCCCACTGATGGGAACTTCAGCGCCCTCGCAATGCATAATTGGAAGTGCGGGGGCGGGGAGGGAAGGCGGCCACCGAGGAAGCGGAGGGCGGTGACAGCACTCACCATCCCCCGCACCGCATCCCAGTCATCTTCCCGTGAAGCCAGCCGTCCCGCCATCACGAATTCGCAGCCCATCAATTTGCTTCACTCGTGAGAGCGTTCCTCGCCGCCGAGAAGTAACGCCGAAAGATGGGAAAGGTGGCGTTTCAGAAAGGCGCACGCACGGGCGGGCGTCGGCAAAGCGGAATGTACACGCGAAACAGAATTACCGTGCCAAGGGTGCATTCGTGTTGGCCGGAGGATTAGTACTGATCAAATATGCTCGGCATGATACTTCGCAGCTGCCCATCGACTAATCTGCCAAGCAGTTCAACACGAATCCATCTGAATTCCGATTCTGAAATTAGCTATGAATGAAAATGATCAAAAGAAGCAAACCACAGCAGGCCAATTCATAAAAACTGTACAGACAAAACAGACAAACAAACGCAGACAAAGTAGTTGGAACGGAAAGTTGGCTCACGGGAGATATAGCAAACATGAGGTTTTTCCAAACGTTTTCACAGTTAACAGAAGGGACAGACCAAATATAGTAGATTCGGTGGGGGAGTATTCATCGCAGTAAAGTCACATCTTAGTAGCCAACGATATGAATGCGACGTAAATTACATAGAAAGCGTTTGGTGCAACATTAAGGACTGCAAAGGCAGAAGCCTATTCGTGTGTTCATTTTATAGACCCCCAGATTGTAACACAGATGTCCTAAACAAGCTCGGCGAACAAATATCCACTCTCAGCAGCAGACATAGTAACAGTATTATTATAATCGCTGGTGACACAAATCTACCGTCAATTGACTGGGACAACTACTGCGTAGGAAAATCTGACAAAAACAGAGATTCATGCCAAGAACTCCTTCATATATTCACAAAGCACTCCTTAGAACAAATTGTTAAATCACCAACACGGGGCCAAAGTATACTAGACATCTTTGCGACTTCTATGCCCGAAATCATTACTAACATTGAAATAATAGACAGAATCAGTGACCATAAGGCTATTCTTGTAGATTTAAAAACTAAGTTAAGTAACTAAGAAAAGCGTAAAATGTACCTATACTACAAGGCAAATTTGAACGGACTACGAAAATATTTAAAAATAAAATTACCAGAATACAAGACAAAAACACTGACAACCAATACAGGAGTGATTTCTTAAATATTTTACGCGAAGGAATGAAGACGTACATCCCGTCCAAACTCAAATGCGACAGTAAGGAATCTAAATGGTACAACGGGGAAGTCAGATCGGCATTAAGAAGGCAAAGTAAGCTACAGTCAAATTTTAAAAAGAGTTTAAAAAGTGACGATATAGATAATATGAATACATCCAAACAGCAACTAAAAGAATGTCGTAGTAAGAGGAAAAGTACTATGCGCACAGCACTACACTCTTTTAAATCTAAAATGCTAAGCGAATATCTTGAGGAAAATCCAAAGTCATTCTGGTCCTATGTTAGGGAAATACAGGGTAAACGTCCAACTGTTCATTCTTTGAAGAAGGAAAATGGAGAAATCATTGCAGATAGCGTGGAAAAGGCAAATATTTTAAACCATTTTTTCCAGAGCGTCTACAATAAAAACACAAACGCACCAAACGATCCTCCACACCCACCCGGGGAACACATGAGCGATCTTACACTGACCAAGCAGGGAATAGTACATCTGCTCCGCAGTATCAAAGCAGACAAGGCACCTGGTCCGGAAGAAATACCTGCTAGAATATTAAAGGAATTAGCTGAAGACCTTGCCCCGTTTTTACATATTGTTTTTCTAAAATCGATAGAAGAAGGCTCAGTGCCTCGCGACTGGAAGCTAGCCCATATAACTCCCATCTATAAAGGCGGCGATAGGGATAACCCAACCAATTACCGACCCATTTCTTTAACATCGATCTCTTGTAAAATATTGGAACACATTATTGTCACTAACATTATGAGATTTCTTGATAGAAGGAAAATATTAATCCACAACCAGCACGAATTTAGGAAAGGCAGATCTTGCGAAGCACAACTTGGTCTCTTTATTCACGATATACTTAGATCGGGAGAAAACAACACACAAGTCGATGCAGTATTCTTGGATTTCAAAAAAGCCTTCGACAAAGTCCCACACAATAAACTGCTACACAAACTTAAATACTATGGAATCAATGAGAAAATTATTAATTGAATTAGAGACTTCTTGTCAAATCGCAAACATATAGTAGTCATTGATGGGTTGTGCTCAACGGATACTGATGTAACTATGGGCGTCCCCCAGGGAAGTGTAATAGGGCCTCTTCTGTTCTTAATATAGATTAATGACTTCAGCACACACGTTGGTAGCAATCTGAGGTTATTTGCTGACGACACGGTGGTATACAGGGAAATAAGGTGCCCACTGGATCGCGAGCTACTCTCTAGAGACTTAGACAATATCTCAGAATGCTGCAATAAATGGGGATTAACACTTAATATAGATAAATGCGCAATTTTGAAATTTTGGAGCAAAGAAGCGAGGAACAGGATTTAAACTACGAAATAGAGGTTCAGTACTGACTACGGCCAATCAAGTTAAATATTTGGGGGTTGTTCTAACACCACGCCTTTCATGGGGAGCACATATTAGGACAAGATGCGGATTAGCTTTAAAGAAACTTGGCTTCATAAAACGGGTGGTGGGGAAATGTAATGAGAATGTTAAAGAGAGGTGTTATTTTGCTCTAGTTAGACCTCATTTGGAATATGCCGCAAGTATTTGGGATCCTTGGGAGAAAATTTGGTAAAAAGAAGTAGATAAAGTTCAGAGAAATTCCGCTAGATTCGTTAAAAATTTTTATGATACGAACACAAGTGTTACAATTCTCTTTGGGGAATATGCTGGGAACCACTTGAAGTGCGGAGAGAACAAGCGAGGTTTAGACTCTTAGAAAGGTTCAGAACAAACGAGTTTAACTATGACACTGAAGGAATTATAATGGCCCCACACTACTTAGGTAGATCAGACCACAAAGATAAAATAAGGGAGATAGATTCCAGGACAGATCGGTACAAATACTCATTCTTTGCCCGAACAATCAGAAATCATAATAGTTAGAAACCGAAGTCACTTTAGAAATATTAAAAGCATTGAATTTACTAGTCGGAGCAAAGTTAAACATTGCTAAGTTGTTAGGTATACTTTCAGGTGCATGTATATGTTAGTTGGTAGTTTGAGTTATTGTATGTGTGTGGGGTGTAAGTGTTCATGCATGAATGTAT
The DNA here is from genome assembly GCF_022747635.1 of Hetaerina americana. NCBI lineage: Eukaryota > Metazoa > Arthropoda > Insecta > Odonata > Calopterygidae > Hetaerina > Hetaerina americana. Next base: position 82,441,845 of record NW_027287538.1, read on the forward strand.
GCCATGTTTTTTTGTGCAAGTATGAATTTGTGGTTCTAGCATGCGGATTTAGTCTTTTCTATATTACGGGTGGTGTCCTAACACCCCCCGCCACACACCCTTGCGGTGGCTTGCGGGGTATTAAGTAGATGTAGATGTAGAAACCTTTCTTCAACCCTGCACATATTTCCCCCGCATACCCAACGCATTTCGTGACTTGAAGGACGTGTGCATATAGACATAAGAGCGTATGAGCACCAAACGTAGAAAATCCCACCCGCCGACTCCGCCCGCCGTAGTGTCCCTCTGCCCGCCAACCCTGGGAGGGAGAGGCCGATGGGCGGTTTGAGAGGTCAATTCCGGCACCGCTCCCCGAGCACCGCGGAGAGTGGCGGGTGCGGTGGGTGGGTTGGAAGGGTAGCAGTTTGTTATGAGTTCGGTCACGCAAAACCTTTGCCTTCGGACGGCTTCCTCTGGTGGTGGATGCCCTTTAGGGTAAGTGGTCGCGGGCGTCGGACTCCATTGCTCTTTCTTCTCCTTTCGCTTGGAGAGGTTCTCCTTACTCCTTTCCTTTTCGTTTTTTCCTAGAAGACTGCTCTGAATTAACTTCATGGCCAATATGAGCCTCAATTCATTTTCCTTAGAATGAAAGATAAGGAAGGGTGAGTTAGGAGAGCTGACCTAGATGCAAACCTTTTGCTACAGAAATAGTTATTTTGAGTGGCCAAAGGCTAAGGAATTGGCTAGGTGTCAATTGCAGGAATGGAAAGAATATAAATGGTTTCATGATATACTCCCATGTTCCTCCCATGTTGCTTGAGTAGGATTAATTCTGTGGATGTAGGAAAACTACTAGTGGATGAACTAGAAAAAAACTTATATATCCTTCAGAACCCTAATGAATTTGGCTGTAAACAGCTTTCTTTACATTCACTGCCGTTTTTAGGTTTTAGATAATATACGAGGTGATCGTAACGTGTAATCCAAAGTTTTTTTAATAGTATAGTGATATTTAAACAACAATTAATGCACTCTTAGTTTCCCATTCTAAATAAATTTTCCTCGGCGAGCATTAATCGTAAACTTATACCTCATCCACTCTTGAGGTTTGACTTCACGCTCAGCCCTTCATGCCTGGTTTCGCTTCTTCTTAGTGATCTCACCTCGCCTTTGAGCAAACGGGTTACCCTCTTTAAGACGTTATTTACCAACATCAGCCTGTACTTGGACTGTCCATCCATGTCCATTACTTTTGTTTTGTATTTCTTCTTATGCTATATCTAATTTTTATGATTTCATTAATTTTCTAGCACTTACTTAGACTATTCTTTTAATTCCAAATGGTCATATCATTCGTAATAATGAGAACTTCTACTCATTTTCTCCGGTGGCCATATCCTTTCATTGTTTTCTTCAACTGTGCCCCTATCCACGTTCCAATCTCACTGCCTTTCCAATGCGCTCAGCAATGCTTGCAACACCTCTGCTTACTGGTGAGCAAAACTTAATAACCCGCAGCTCTTCCGATGCCACTTCAACCATTTTCTCAGCATATACATTTAACAAGAAAGGAGGGAAATGGACACCCCTATCTTAACCTTTTTCTCAACGCTGCCCATCACGAATGTCCATCCACCAATCGCACCTTAGCAGTCTGAGACATGTAAAGACTGCGGATAAGTCTTCCATCCTTTTACTCCTTTATACTACAATATATTTTTTTAAATTTACCCATTAACTGTATTCAACACAATCGTTACAAACAAATATTTTGATTCAATTCTCTCATCTTTTCTACCCGTCAACTCATTACTACTCTGACATCACGCGTAACTCTCCTCTTTTTGATCAAAATTATCATCCCCTATGTTTTGCCATCTCCTACTTCTTATTAAAGGTTCTGAGTACCATTTCCGCTGCATACATATTCAAAATTATGGTTCCTTAATCTGCACTTATGGCTTCTATTCCCTTATTTTGGAATTGAAACTAATACTGATCTGACGAAATCTTCCGGCCAACTACCTCTCTTATTAATGCTTCAAATTAACCCATAAAAACTCTGCCTGCTATGTTTACCTTCACCCTTAATTAGTTCCGCGGGAATTTCCATATAACCTTGCGTGTTTAAGTTTTATTTCCTTATTGCCCTTTCAGTCTCGGTATCAAGTAAATATTCCTGAAAATAAGCTATCTTCATATACTCTGCATATATCTGAGCATTCCGGCCATTCGTCTTAACAGTTGAGTTCCATCTCTCTTTATATTCCTAGGTTCAAATAATACTGTTTCTATATTATCTTTAATTGCTTGCACGGATTGCACCTTCTTACTTCCCGACAATGCTTCCGCCTTCCCGTATAGCGGGCTCAATTCACACTTCCTCTTTGTAAACTTTCCATATACTCGCGCTGCGCATTCCACCTTCGGCTCTTTTGCTCTATTTGTTATCCATTTCAATTTATTATTTTACCCTTAGTATTTCATTCTTCCAAATTTTGCGTTTACGTTCTTCCATCTCCTTCTCTTTTTCATCTTTCTAATCATTTCATCAGCAATACATGTTTTTCTTGCCCTTTCCCTATGCAATGCTCCTGTATGTTAGCAGAATTTCCTTAAAACTTCCCATTTCGGTCCTGTTTCAAACTTCAGTGTTTGTCTTTCTTTTCTTACTAACTCAATTTATCCATTACCCGCCACATCCATTAAGTGCTTCATATTGAAATATTAACTAACCTTTTATTCGCGTGTTCAGTCGCGTTAGTATAATCTCAGTACACACGTCATCAACTTTAAATTAATCAAGTGTGTATTCAACCCCTGCCACGCACCCTAGCGGTGGCTTGCAGGGTACATAAATAAAAATTTAAAAACTTTTTCTAAGAAATGGTTCTTTTGCTAACTTATTTTTTCTTCCTGTGTGCGCAGTGTTACGCTCATTTTCCTCTGAGCTACTGTCCAAATGCATGAACTACTTTCGCTAAAAACTTAAACTAAAAGATTAAACCAAAACCTCTGCTTTTGTTCAAATCCTCCTACTTTGACGCTTAGAGTAGTCTTTATTTTTCGTAAGAATCTCATCGCTGTGTTCTGCTTGCGTCTAATCTTCACCTCGCCTTTCTCTCATTGTTCCCCCAAAGCACTTAAAAATAACTGCAATAACCGCTCTGTCTGATTACTATTGCTACCTTACTAAGCTGAAGATCTCGCCGCGCAATTTTATCCTCAGCATAAGCCCTTCCGCAAATCATCATAAACTCTGATTCTCCATCTGCTACTCTTAATTTTGCCGTTTGATTCATTTACATTTTTGAGTGGGTCACCTATACCTCTAGATTTCTCTCACCTTTTGCAATATTTTCATTAATTCAATCCTTTCTCCTCGGTCAAACGTTTTCTTAATATCCACAGAATACCAAAAGAAATCCTGGTTACGTTGAATATTCCTATGCACAATATCCTCGTCGCTGCACTGGCGTCTCACGTTACTCTCCACTTTCTAGACCCAAACTGAACTTCCACTATGAAATTATTTGTATTTAATCAATGATCGATTCTAATTTTTTTCCATCTTCACAAATCACTACTCGGGTGCAACCACAGAGAAGCGTCCGCACCACAAATCTCTTCCCAGAGTACCAACTCGTCAGATGTTTACTTATAAAGGATTTCCCATTGATACGAGGGAAACTTGTTGTGCTGGCGCTGAGCGGTGGTGATTGCGAGGAGTTTCCATACTACCGTATCGTGTATGCGCTAATCTTTAACCTTGTTTTGATGACTCTCGTATATACATTTGCGGCAATGTGAAATAAAAATTTTCTTATCAAATTCCTCTCATACAGTTTCTATTAACCTTTTCAGGTTGGAAACTACCAAGGTAAATCCTTTAGGATAATTCCTACCCGATGTATGTAGCGTATAATTTCTAATAATCCCTTCCATATATTTTATTTTAATGCTTTAGAATTTTGTGCATCTCAATCGCGATCAAATAGTTACGTCGAATGTTTATAGCCATTGCAATGTGCAGAAATAGAGCCGCATCTCGTTCAGGGTTCTCAAATTTCATTTGGTATTCTTCTTTATGTCAATTGCAAGTACAGTCACATTGCATAACTTATAACTAACTTTTGAATGTATATTTCTAATTACAAAGCGTGCAGTCTTGTTTTCCGTAAGCGTAGGGATGGCTGCGTATTTTAAACAAATTATAGTCGAATTTATTTAATTTCTGGTTCCTTGAAGGGAAATTTTTTCTGCTTTAAGAATTTTGATTTACGATCAATATTTTTGCATTACTTTATTTTCGACTGTCCGAATAAGTTAAATTTTGAGCAATCTCTCCAAATTAAAGAGCTCTCCGATGCACTGCTGAATAACGTATAAGCTATACTATGTCCACTTTCGGATGAGTGTAAAACTATTGGGACCAAATTCTAGTAGCGGACGTAGGTGGACTGTGACGCTTTACGTGAGCGGAAGATGGAAGTATCCGTGTCTCGAACGGGTTGCAAAAAACGTCAACGATGACGTTTGCTCTTCTGCTATCGCTGTATTTTAAACTTCTTAGTCCTTCGACAGCCCTCCCCCATATTATGGTCTGAAGAACCTGAGGTGTAGATTTTCGCATGTCGTTCACAAAAGCGTCTGATATTTATGATTCCACGCGATGAATATAACAAATTACGGATCCGTCTGGTACTTGCGAGATAATTCTTTCTTTCAAATATGTATAACGTATATAATTTGAATTAATCAGTCCTATTCTACGTAGCATCCGCAGTAACCTTTGGTAAATAAAAGATGGTGTATTAGAATCTTGCCTCAATGCAGCTCCTAGCTAGCCAGACCTCGAGTGCTATTCGCCGTTTGAGGGCAGCTTCATTTGCCTCATAAGCAGCATTGGCACAAGCTGAGGTAAATTTCAACCATCCGGCGAATGAGCCCTTAATGTTTGGGCCGAAAGAAAAACAAAAGTTAATTTAGGATCGAAACTAAATGGCCCCCATCTTTTATTTAGATCGTGATCATGGTGGGATTCGAAATAGGATTTTCATTTTAATTAAATCTCGGCAAGCAAAGACACCGTAAGTTTCCCTTTCTCACGAAGACCTTCCGCTTCACGGAGTTGAGGAATATTCAGTGCAATAATACTTTATCAAAAAGGACGCATGCCTCATTGACATAGAAATTTTATATCCAATGAATCCCATTTTATTGTACCATATCTGATAGGCCTAATTGCATTGCACTGAAAGTAGGTCACGTGCTTCATTCAAGGAGAATTAAACTGTAATTTTGCATGCCTGCCTCTCTTATGCCACTGGAAGAGTTTAGTCAACAATTCCACTAGAGCTTCATAAATAACGTTTTCGAAAAGGGACATGTTCCACAAATTGTCTTTTAATCACCCTTCTCCTTCAAAATCTAAGTTGATTGTCCCATAAAATTGCTAATGTTATCTTCCTCTGTCATGTTCATACGACAGCAAAATAATCGTGAACAGAGTATGAAAAATTTTCGAGAAGTATCTTACAGTAATTGTCTAATACCCTTAGAACTATAGCTGTGAATATCCGCTAGACGCCGATGAACTTCAATGTATAGTTAAGGAGTTCTAATAATAATTGTGGGATCCGTGCGAAACTTCGATGTTTTTCGTGATATAACGCGGGTACTTAAATGATGTTGCCCTTCCCTTTCAATAATTAGCGGATTTTAATGAGTAATACGTTTTGGGGTACATTATATTTTTCGGCGCATTATTCTTTCCTTGCCCGGCCCTTTTCTTTGAGTGAGAAATTAGCGAGATCCGGGAGGTAAAACAAGGGGCGGCTCAATCGAGTTAAACGTCGAAAAGGAGAGGGATGAGGGGGTAGGTGGGCGGGAGGAAAGTTTAGAGAGGGAGGGAGTTTAGGGGGTTGTAATTTGCAAAAGAGGTGGCCTTATGGGGAGGGAGGGGAAATAAGGCGGTTATTTAATCACATTTTTGTTTCGGGCCGCTAGTTGCCTCGCGTCTTCTGGGGTAGGGGTCGCACGAAGCTGATCTTGCCTACTTCCCTCGTATTTCCATTATCATTTCCAACCTCCCTTATTATGCGCACTTCCCACTTAAAGACGGAGAGAGGAGGAGAGAAAGAGCGAGGCATGCCCGCTGCTCATTCATTATCTCCGCCTGCGCCACGGCTCTTTTCTCTCTCCCTCCATCCCTCTCTCTCCCTCCCTCTCTCTCCCTCTCTCTCTCCCTCTCTCTCCATCCCTCCCTCTCTCTCCATCCCTCCCTCTCTCTCCCTCCCTCTCTCTCCATCCCTCCCTCTCTCTCCCTCCCTCTCTCTCCCTCCCTCCCTCTCTCTCCCTCCCTCTCTCTCCCTCCCTCTCTCTCTCTCCCTCTCTCTCTCTCCCTCCCTCTCTCTCCCTCCCTCTCTCTCCCTCCCTCTCTCTCCCTCCCTCTCTCTCCCTCCATCCCTCTCTCCCTCCATCCCTCTCTCCCTCCATCCCTCTCTCCCTCCATCCCTCTCTCCCTCCATCCCTCTCTCCCTCCATCCCTCTCTCCCTCCATCCCTCTCTCCCTCCATCCCTCTCTCCCTCCATCCCTCTCTCCCTCCATCCCTCTCTCCCTCCATCCCTCTCTCCCTCCATCCCTCTCTCCCTCCATCCCTCTCTCCCTCCATCCCTCTCTCCCTCCATCCCTCTCTCCCTCCATCCCTCTCTCCCTCCATCCCTCTCTCCCTCCATCCCTCTCTCCCTCCATCCCTCTCTCCCTCCATCCCTCTCTCCCTCCATCCCTCTCTCCCTCCATCCCTCTCTCCCTCCATCCCTCTCTCCCTCCATCCCTCTCTCCCTCCATCCCTCTCTCCCTCCATCCCTCTCTCCCTCCATCCCTCTCTCCCTCCATCCCTCTCTCCCTCCATCCCTCTCTCCCTCCATCCCTCTCTCCCTCCATCCCTCTCTCCCTCCATCCCTCTCTCCCTCCATCCCTCTCTCTCTCCCTCCCTCTCTCCCTCCCTCTCTCTCCCTCCCTCTCTCTCCCTCCCTCTCTCTCCCTCCCTCCCTCTCCCTCCATCTCTCTCCCTCCATCTCTCCCTCCCTCTCTCTCCCTCCATCCCTCTCTCCCTCCCTCCCTCTCTCCCTCCATCCCTCTCTCTCTCCATCCCTCTCTCTCTCTCTCTCACTCCCTCTCTCTCACTCCCTCTGTCTCACTCCCACTGTCTCACTCCCTCTCTCTCACTCCCTCTCTCTCACTCCCTCTCTCTCACTCCCTCTCTCTCTCACTCTCTCTCTCACTCTCTCTCTCTCTCACTCTCTCTCTCTCACTTTCTCTCTCTCTCACTCTCTCTCTCACTCTCTCTCTCACTCTCTCTCTCTCTCACTCTCTCTCTCTCTCACTCTCTCTCTCTCACTCTCTCTCTCTCACTCTCTCTCTCTCTCACTCTCTCTCTCTCGAGTTCAGCGATGTCTCATTTGGTCCCTCAGGAAATTGTGGGAATTCATTTCTCAGATGCCAATCCATACAAGAGCGCTTACATGTACAATTTTTCTTGCGCTTAGTATTTCGCCTGCTTTGTGAATTTTTTCATTCTATTCTTTGAAGAAATCACAAAATAATAAACGAGCTTGCTGCTCTCATAAATTATCACCAGCAGCCATCAATCCTTGGTTGCCTACGAATCTCCACTTCTCAGTGAAAAGTTGTTGACTGCTGGAAATAGTTGTTTTGGTTATCCTCAGTAATAAAGCCCCTTCATACTATCGGTCATAATTTTCTTTAGAAGAATATTGTGTCCTATATTTCTTCCAATGATTTTTATTGCCTCTCATTTAGAGCGTGTTGAGCACAATTCTGTCCCCTCGTGCTTTTTCAATACCTACTGCAGTGCTAAATTTCATCACCCTTTAATCCACAAAACATATTTTCATTGCCAGTTATGCCCACATTAATGCTTTCGTTAATATTTCCTTTCTTTCAATAAATAATGTGTTTTCGAGAGCTTATTACTCGAGGGAAACAGTATTCTTTCTTATGGATTGCATTCTTTACTTAAGATATATGATAACTCAATCTACCTTGTTTCTTGCCGTAATTGGGAAACATTGTGGAGGAAAAAAGGAAGTATTCTACTTTGGCACAGCAAAGGTACATAGTGTTCGGTTGGACGAATGCGCAGGTGAGAATTTGTTTCGCAGGACTGCAGCGGCGCGCCAATACCCCAGAAAGTTTGACGCCTTTCCTAGGGCTCTTGAGAGAGGAGGGGGCGAGCGAGTTTCGTTTCATTGCATCGCAACGCCTCAAAAGGCCTCTTCGCTTGCTCTTTCTTCCCTAGACACGGGTGCGTGGGTGGATTGGAAGGAAAACGTCTTCAACTGGTATAAATCCTGGATCCTGGTTTAACGTTAATTATAGGTGTACCTTGTTTGCGGCGCACGTGTGGCAGATTATCCGCATTAGTTCTCCTTGAAAAAAACACGATCCGACTTGATAAAAACGATCGGCCTTCCTAATGTCCGCCTTTGGCCGTGCAGCGCCTCGTCGCAGAAAAATGTTAATGAGGTGTTTCAAAGAAATTCTCTGCTCGCTGAAAATTCCCGTAGATCAATTTAGGAACTTAGTTTCCTTGTTGAATCCGAGAATATCTTCAAAAAGGTAGTAGTTTTTCCTTACTTTGGTCGGCCAACGTGAACTCTCGTTATAAAAAAGAGCCTTTACTATTTCGTCTCCATTTAAAAGATTATGACGCAGATAACATGAATTCGAATCATCCATTGCGCACTTGTGCCGAGAAAAAGTGCATTTTTGTGATCACCAAAGCAATTCATTTAAAAATGTACGTTGTAACGATAACCGAAGAGAATTACTGAAGCTTAGGCAAACTCATTTGTTCGCGAATTGTCGAAGGTATGACTTATTCCTACTGAAATGTCTACCTGGAAAATATTTTGTGCATCAATTCTACGAGGGGATACTACGAGTTCCCATTTTGATCCAAAACACTTTCGAGGTACGTAAACTGTTCTACCTGCTCCAGTTTCTGCCCTTCTATTTTAATGTTTAACTTAGCCATTCACTTTCTAGTAAATCGCATAACCTTGGTTTCATTAATATTGATTCTCATCTCATATCTATCGCACTGAATTTCCAATTCACTCAGAAATGCTTGCAACCCCTTGGCTAACTGACAAACTAAAGCTTGGTCCACAGCAAACCTAACTTATTTTATGAACTCACCGCCCACTTTCATCCCTACCTCACGCTCTCTCGTTGGCTCTTTAATCATTTCCTCTACACTTACGTTGAACAGCAACGGTGATAATGGGCAACCCTGCCTTACGCCTATTCCTAACACGGCCCATTCTGACTCCCCGCTCCCAACTCGCACCTGAGCAGTCTGAGACCTGTACAGGTTGCGGATTAGCCTCCTCTTCCTCCAATCTATTCTTATTTTCTTCAATATACTCATTAGTTTTTCCCAATTCACTCGATCAATCGATTTTTCGAAATATACCAAACAGGCAAATGCATCTTGATTGTATTCCTCTCGATTAATGATCTAATTACTGCATTGCACGCGTACCTCTACCCTCCTAAACCCAAACTGGTCATCCCCTAAATAATCATTCGCCTTGCTCTCTATCCTTTGCTGATGTGCCTGAGAACACCTTCAGCCGTATGGGAAATGAAACTTATTGTTCTGTAGCCCTCACAGGGTGTAGTCTTTAGTATTGATAATACAAAAACATTTTGATCGCATATTTGGCATCATAATAGGAAATTATTCGAAGGTAGTAATCAAATAAAGGAGAAAAAGTCGGGAAAAATAAAGATTATATGAAGGAATCAAGGATTGATAAGAAGTTGAAAAGGAACAAATGTTTCACTAAATCAAGGAAAAAGAGAAGTGTAGGTAATGTAAAACAAATTTTCAAAAATTGACCAAAGACTTTAAGCAAGATTTGTCAATAAATGAAATGGAAAGGAAAAGAAGTGATTGGTTGTTACAGTGGGGGCTTGGAAATAAGGGTTGAAATAGTATATCTTTTCATACCTTGTTCTATATACGTTGTACCGAAGACCCCTTTATGGATTTCACTAATGCTTGACACACTCGCATTTACGTGTATGTAGTTAACCAAAAAAAGTTTTAAAAATATATTATTTAAAACGTAATTGTCTCATGTAAAAGCTCTTAGTATGTGTCCGTTAGTATTCCTGTAGAACAGTCCTATAATAAAAGGCACGTTATATTTAAAATTTGTTCCAGGTAAATTGAGCCAATGACGGCGACCTGGGCTCTTCCTCTTCGTGGTTGAATGTCTCAGATTCCGAGTGACCTCACGGCCCAATGCACGCATCCAACGCATTTCAGGAGATGATCCGATTCGGAAATGACAGACAGAGAGAGAGAGAGCTGTTGTTGAGGGCATTAGTTAAGGAAGTCGCTAGTTATATGGCGTTCAATGAGCTCAGCTTTGACTCATTGACAAACCCCGCTGCAACTCTTCGAAGCCAGTGCTACATTTAAAGAAATTTGCGTTGTTAGGTCTAAGTATAATTTTCTAATTAGAATCGATGTGGTCAAATCTCAGAACCAGCATGCGGGTTTATTTGTGTGAATTGGCTGCATTCGTGCACTTTTATCTCTTTAATGAACTTAAAGTTATCCAAATATAAAAAAGTTAGCTTTCGAACCCATCGTGATATTCCTGCTTCTTTTTAAATACGTCAATTTTCCGAAACTTTTTGTGCAACGCTCTGTGATATTTTTCGAGATGACGTCCTTTCCTATCGTGTTTGGAGTAATACTTATGTTATCGATCTTTGGTCAAATGTAAACGTTGTCACATTTACACTAACAGATTAAGTTTCTGTTACCCGGAGGATACTGACTGTTTTTGTTAGAATTGAAAGTATTTTGCTTAATGTATTAACTTTAATGCACAAGCCAGTTCATTTTTTTCGGTAGTTCGTGGAAATGGTTTTTAGGTTGCACACGAATGAGGCGTAAGGAAAACATGAACTGAAGACGTCGAAACTCTGCTAGCTTAGGAGATGCCAATTTAATGTATGCTATTAGCAAAGATAAAATGCATTTATGTGCCGTCAAAATATTTTTAGAAAATCTAAACATTTGGTGAGATAGAAAATAACCACTACAACATCCGCTAACTAGGCGTGTGACTGCGTGGGAATTGCTCTATTTCAATAGCAACTTAAGGTTTCAGACCCACGTGAATAAGACCACACTTAACATATGTCTTAAACGTCCGTACAAACACGCGAAATTAATAATATTTAAATTTTGACCTCTGCGTAGCCTGTGCCCACATTTAATTCATCGAACTGGATCGTGAGTAAGGTCGTGGACAATGGTGGAGATAGACATACATTTTGAAGATGTTTTACGAGCTAAAATATGAAATAAAAACAGTTAAAGAGATATAAATTTGTCTATTGACGCCATTGGCTGCTGATAAATCGATAAACTGAAGTGAAATTAAAAATGAAAGCGTTCTTGGGAATTTGAAGTTATGAAGAGGCTTCTGGAGGGATCGCAGCGTCGAGGGCGGCACGGGATAATAAAGGAAGGTGGAACATTGGACTTGGAGTATCTTCGTCTTTCGCCTTATTTTCAGTATGGCTGGTGTCCCGTAGGAACAAGGATTAGCGGAAGTAAATGGGAGGGGGTTACATTTTGGTTCTGAGTATTAAGGAATCTTTAAAATAGCAATTTCCATTGAGTAAAAATATTAAATACAACAGTAGGAAGGCGAAATCGACCATGTATCGGTAAGTCGGTTCTTGAAATCGTATTCCCTTGGATTTCTCCCTTCATGGGATTTCTTTGCCCATCGTTGATCTAAGTAGTCATTCACGTCTGCGATTAAACCACTCCTTAAGCCTCTGCTCGTTGATGCAAATTAGGATCAGCCCAACTAAATCCGCCTTCCAAATAAAAAGCCCCCGTTTACATTGGGATCTGAAATTACTGTCCTTATGGGAATTCAGAAAATTATTAGAACAATTACTCATAATTCTGTTAACAAATGATTTCTCCCCGTTAAAGCTAGAATAAAAATGATAATTGTTCCTTTTTAATTTGGCTGGAAAAAACATCCATAGAAAATTAAGATGCCTAATCCAATAATATGAAAACCCCTTTACAATACCCTGACTGTAACCGTTAAAAACCCATCCAGATTTAATCATTTATTTGCATACCTTTTGGGTTCTTCGTTTAATTTCATATGCTAGAAGCGATGAGGCTCCAAGTTTTGGAATGGTACCGGTAGAATCAAAAGGAACACGAGTATTTTACTTTTGTCTAAGTATATGGAACATAAAGAAAATCCAACCCATGTTCTCAGTACGCGTGCCATCTAACCTCTTCGCGTTCTTGCTGCGGTGGAAAAATATCTTCAAACCTCAGTTTTTTACTGTATGAATGGTACGGGATACAAATGCGTGCTTCAATGACTTAAAAAACATTTTAAATATTTAAATTCTTTTGAAATGAAGATATGTCATATTTTTCCAATTATTCTACAAAGGTTAACAGCGAGTAAACAAATCATTAATCTAACTCCAATCGGCTGTCTGTACCTCAAATCTAAATTCAACAAAACAAAATTGTCTCCAGTGAATGACTTGTTACTCCATTCTAATTTCAATACTATTAGCCCAAAAATGAACCATAAAACATTAAAATTACTTAAATAAGGTACGATTAAAATTTTGCTATGGTTAATTGGCTTATTGTTCTCAAGTAATTTAGAAATATTTCTAAATTTATAAAATTCATTTTACAGGTAACTATTCAAAGAATTAAACCTTTGATAATCTTGTTTTACGCTGAAAAATTTCGTAATTAAATATTTTCTCTGCGACCTTTCAAATCTGACTATGGTAGTCATGGGTTTAAAAGATAGTGATAAACCTTCACTCTTTTATTAGAATATTACTTTAAAAATCATTATTAGTTTGAATGATTTCTTTGATACAAATTATTTATAGAAATCAAATATCTAAGAACTGTAGGTTTTGAAATATAATTTTTAAATTACTTATTACTCATGTCTGATTACATTAGAACAGCGATATTAAAAGAAATATTTATTGGATAAAGTGGTAAAAAGATGGTATAGATAATAAACTAAAACTTTCAACTCCTTCAATCATTTTCCTTATAAAAAACTGTCGCCGTGCAAAATCCTCCGTTGCCACGTAAAAGCTGATGAATTGTTACTGCGAGAAAATAACTTCCTCTTTCATGCATGAAGTTTATCATTGATATTCCATTGCTTAATATTTTAAAACTTTAATCCGGAATAATTCATTTAGTGATTTATTTAAATATTGGATCGCTATGATATTCACATACATCAATGGTGACGTCATCGAGCGGCAGTAAAAGTCTTCAACTATTTCTAAGAAATAAGTGCAATTTACATTTTCAAAAGATATATTGATGAAAGATTAATAATTCCATTTTTTTAATGATTGGCGTAGTCATTCTGCCATGGCCATGGTATGGTATGCATTCAAACACCGATCTGAGATTCACGTGGGTCAAATCCGAGAGTTGCCCCCTGATATCCTTGGATGAATCCATACTGTGTTATTCCCTAACTTACAAAATTCCTGGGCCTCTACACGTGGTATGCGGGAACATCCCGAACCCTGTCCAATCCGATGATTGCCCCAATGACCCATGGATTTCACGTGCCCTATAGGTTTGCATGAAATGAGCTCTGCCCTCGTGGAACAATTCGAATTATGGATTTGAAGAATGGGGGTTACGATGAATGTCCGTAAATCGTTACCTTCGGAGGAGTTCCTAGATAGGCCATTTTTATGCATGAAATATTCCTGCCGATGCCATGAGAAGTAAGAGTCCATCGCTGACTCAAATAGAATCAGGCTGAAGTGATGTGAAGCTCTGAAAATGCTGACGGATATTTTATGACGACCGCACTTTTCATTTTCCAAGAAGTGTCTGTTCACTCGAGCTTTTGCGTGGGTCTCTTAGTTTTCACTTCACGGGATTTATTTATATTCCCTCCGGCGAGAGCTTTGCACATTACTCCTCCCTCCAGCTCAGAGTACCCTGCTAGTCTTACAAATACCTCTTTTTTAATCCCCGTGATACTTTTATTAATTTCGCTCGTTAACGTCTGGTGGCCAGCAGGAATGCAAGGCATTAGTCAGGACCCATTAACACGGCTCACAGTGTGAACTGAAATGCTGGAACTTGTCCCCGATCTCTTCCTCCTGCCGCCCCAACATCCGCTTCTTCCTTTCATCCCCACTCCCCCAAACACACGCGTCCACACTGGAAAAAGGTACCCACGTTTCGTTCACACGCGTTGGATTTATTTAATTTTTGAAACTTGCCTCGCGACACACGCACACATGGGCCGCACTCGATGTGCTGGCTTGTGTTCAGACGCGTACCTGGACCGCGCAGCCACCTGCCTCCCTCCCCAATCCGCGCCACCCCATTGTTTCCTTTCTGGAGCCTCTCCTCGGAGTCCCTCGAGCTCGTTTTATTTCTCCCTCCCTAATGTTCTTCGGTTGGTTAGCATTCTAAAAAACGCAGGTCGTTACACTCCTAACGATGCGGCGCTCCGCGTTGAAAATAGTATATGTGAAAACAAATCACAAGGCCCTTGATATGCGTGCAGATAGTCGCAGGAAAAATTTGTATGAGGGAATAAAGACTGGAGGGGAAACTTTGGAGGGAAGGGCTCCTATCGAGCATGCGCCACGCACATCGGCGCCAAGAGTTTCGGCAGTGTTTAGTGTTTCGCAACTCTCTCTCTCTCTTTCATGGCCATGACGATTGTACACAAGGTAAGAATAAAAAATAATGATCAAATAATAGTACTTATTCACTGGTTAAAAATATATTACCTAATACATTTATTAAGGATTAAAAATTAATGCAAATCTTGCCGAGAGAAGAAGTTAGCGTAGATTGCAGGTTAAAACTGTACTTAAATAGTTAAAAAACCGGTAACATAATTTTTAAAAGAGCGAGGCCTTGCAGAAAAGTTCTTCTGGATGGACGGAGAAGTATCTGGCTCATTGAAATTTTCCTTGCATATTGTTACGAACAAGATGAAGAAGGCTGAGAACCTCGCTTGCCGGTGAATTTGATTACATATAGAAGCTGGATCCATTTAAATTTCAATGTATTTCTATCTTGCCCTGCCGTTAGCAGAACCAATTATGAAGATGATATGATCATATGCGATGACTAAATGAATGCCAAGGGTATGAATAAAAAGCTTATGCCCATGGAAGGAGACCAGTGGTGGCCAGAGAGCACACACTCTTATAGTAATTTCCAGCCATTACACTAGTTTAAAATATTGCTTAAATTGTAAGGACCACTGAGAAGATTTATGAAAGCGGATCATATTCTGATATGAATTGAAACCTTGGTCTTAGAGGCTTGAGTGAATTGAAGTCTTATGCCATATGGATGTGAAGGAGGATGGAAAAAGTGAAATGGACAGAAATAATGGAAGAATTTCTGGGCATGCATGGGAGGGGGGAAAGAAACCCTGAGAGACATTCACAGAAGCCGGGGAAATTGGATTTGCGGCATATCCATTAGCATTGGAACCTTGAAGCCCGTGACCAAGGAGAAAATGTTGGATAGCGGATTTTTTTATTTTATTATTCGAAATACACCGACATGGGTATGTTTTAGATGTACCTTGGCAGTGCACACCCCTGTAATCATAATCTCTTGTAACTATTGCGAACCAACTAAACACACTCTATCCTAAACTCCACATTGCATGTTTCAATCTGTATAATTTTTGCCTGTCTTAATTCCACCGAAAATGTCTATTCATTTGCTCCATTCACCTGCTCTCTCCAGCCCACTACTACCCTCTTGGCTGCCTTAAGCATCCCGTCGCCTCTCAGTCTCTCTTCCATCCCCTTGTCCTGCCTTCGTCACATCCCTTCCCCTACACCCTGATCTCGGTCTTCTAAGTCAACAGTTTTATTTTTTCAATTTGCTTATTCACCTGTATTTTAAAGTTTTTCAGTTATGCAAGACCTCTGATTAAGTTCACCAAGACAAATTGATTCACGAGTTGCGAGCCCGCAGAATGATCGACGATATAATAATCTTGATTAATGACTTCTTTACGAACCACAGACAGAAAGTAATAATATTTGGTTCAAGTCCTAATTATGTTTACGTGACAATCGGCGTCCCTCGGGGTAGCGTCATAGACCCTTTCCTCTTTCTTATTTACATCAACCATGTGAACTAAAAATAAATAGCAACGTAAAATAATTTTCCGAAAAACTGTAATCAAGAGGGAAATAGATACCGGCACACATCGCCAAATAATATACAATCAAGCGACATTCAAAGATGCGTGAGCAGAAAGAAGTTTGGAATTAAACATTAAAACATACACGTTATGCACTTCATAAAAGTAAGAAACACGAGCAGAACTGACCAACTTACGCATTTCGAGATGCTTGATTGAACGTTGCAAACCACCACTACGAAGTATTTGGGTGTCACCATGGAATCCCGTCGGGGTTCCCTCTCCTCGTCAATCGGCGAGACACATTCCTCCAGCATCCTCGTTACGCTTAGCCACTTATCGTCGCGATTTTTAACAAATCCAGCGGAGTTTCACCCAACCTTTTTTAATTCTTTAATTAACGTTTTCTACAATGAATCCCAAATCTTTGAAGAGGAAGTTGAACCTTCTTTTTCATTGTAATTTCTAAAACCTGTCAAATGAAAACCGAACTTCATCCAGTGTAATCCGCATTCTTTTGATGTCGGTAGTGAAAGAGCCATGAAAGGTTTGATGTCCGATTATTAGTTAAATCCAGGTAATTTATATGCCATAAGATGTAAACTCATTAATATTTGTTTTATAATGTGTATCTTGTTTATAGATTCTTTTATTTCAAAATATTGTGGTTAAATTTTCTAATACTTTACCCCCATTCTTTGCATCACATCGATACCTGGCCTATATCACAAAACAATGGAATGTTACCTGCCCGTGTGCTTTCGTCGCCGTGTCGTGTGCTCTAAATCTAAGTTTTCTAATAACGTGGGAACTTAGGCTATTAATGAATGAGAAGAAGACCAGGTAAACACCTTCCTGTAGCACTCTTGAAGTTGCGTCTGGCTCTATTAAACTCAAGCTCATTGAATTCTATTAAGGAAGTCCCTATCTTTGACTTGGTAAATGTTGTTCTTGGATACGGTGTAATTTCCAGCGTTAGCCCCTTAAATATGCGGGATGGTATTGGCCGGGCTCGGAGAATTTATTGATATGTTTTTGAGCTATCTTTATATTCCACTGTGTTAAATTTAAACTTTGGGCGAAAATTATTGAGTTAGTTATTGGAGACCTCCGGTGAAATTTTCACAAAACTATTTTGAAAAAGTAATTGGCTTGGGGTCATTGGAGCACATAAGAACCTCGTCTAGGTTGTAGTCGATTGGAGGTAAGGGAATAAGGGAAAAATCCTGGTGTTTTTGTAGAAATAAAACGTGGCAGAATGTGACGTTGAGAATTACTTTATATCTAAGTTTTAAAAAATTTCCTTATATTAACTTCGTATTACTTGAGGCTTAAAAGTGCATTGTTGGTTTACGCTTGATTCAATCAAGTCCTACTTTAAATGCAATAATTTTAGAGTATAAAAACCATCCGGCTCTGCGAAACCTGAAAATTGAACCGATTCCACACCCTCCTTATTCCCACAACTTTTTCATCAACTCAAGAGACACCTCACGGGTAATCATTACCCCTCGGACGATGAGGTGAAGGCACCTGTCAAGTCCTGGATTCGAGAAAAGTCGGAAGCATATTTCAGTGACGGAATGAAAAAAATTGTTACTTGTTGGAAGAAATTTGTTAGCCTTAAGGGTGGCTATTTTGAAAAATAAATATATAATTTTGAAACTTACAAATTTCGCCATAATGCACTATTTGCCCGATGTTGCTATTTGTTTTTGTTCGCTCTATACAAGCATGTGTGCATTACTTTTCAGCCTTCACTCGTTTATTAGTAATATCCAGAGTGTGCGACCTGTACCAGATCTCTGACTATGCGCCCGTGAGTGAAGCCGATCTCATCGGATTGATGCGGGAAGAGAAAATGATTGGCTCTTCGCCACTGCGCACACGTTCGTTCTCTCGAAGGATGGAGGTTTAAGCAAGATTCTCCCATTTGAGAGGAATACAGGAAATAAATATTTTCAGACACACGTCATCGCCAGTACCATGAGGACCTTTTCCTTCAACATGTTGTAAAGGGAATGCCTCGGTCCAAGGCCATCAACATCACGCAGAAAGGAGACCGACCCACGAAATTACTGATATTTATTTTATGTTTAGGTATTTCTTATCAGTGACTGCGTTTAGTGTGTATTTCCGTAGTTATGCTCAATCATAGATACGTGTAAATAACACCACACAAGCTATTGTAAGTCCGTGCTGTGGGGAGCGTTTATGACACCAGCCATTCATGAAAAAATGAGTTCGTGCGTACGTATAAATATACATTTGGCCTTAAACGCAAATACGCTTGAATGCCACGTACACGCATCATTCAATAGGGGTTGTGCTTGACTAGATCAGTGACTGCTGCTATTCATAGAACAATATTCACGTACTTGTGCACGATTTGGTCCTAACTATGCATCATCCGAAGGAAGTATATATATACTTAAGCCTTCTAGTAACGGTGTCTATATCTACTTTTTATCCTAGTCATCGAAACTAATGACATGTTTAGGGACCATAACAATTCCCTGGACGTCACTGACGAATTCTAGTGATCTGACCTTCATGCACATGTGCCTAGCGTGTTCTTTTCAGGAATCGGGGGGCTTTCAACTTAATCTCTCCAACGGACTCGTCACGCTCACTCTCATCTAGTTTCAAGTATATAAATGCTATGAGTCTTGCTCGTTTTTTTTGTGCGCCTATATGCGCACCCGTTTAGATATTTTACCGATGCGCATATTTCATGCCTGCGTAAGTGTAGATCTTACACTTTATTATTAATTATTTAAGGATCTGTTTGGTGCTTGCCATTCTGACGCATTTCGGGCTGAATAGAACAAAGAGTGGGATGGAGTGAGAAGTGTGAAGAGGGGATGGGAATCGGGAGTGAAGAGGAGTGGGGGTGTTCTTGAGGTAGCAAAGTGTCGTGGGAGGGGGGGGGGGCGGGCGGGGGGGGGGGTTGGGGGGAGCCCCTCCCCCGGGCGGAGAGGAGATTCCTCCCACGGAACCGGAGGCACTCTCCCCTTTCAGAGATTGTCTCACTTTCGGCCGAGTCTTCCGCCATCCCAGAACCGCCTTCTCTAGCGTTACAGAATCACGCTTGAAATGACTTAATAGTTTGCTGTATCTTTATTCCTTAAACATTATTTACTGAAAGACAGCACCATTTCTTGTATTAATACACTTTCACAAAGTCCTCCCTCTAAATCTCTTTCACAAATGTGATGAAACCTTTTAGCTATTATTATTATTATTAGATAATCTACCGGTTAAGGTAGGTTTTTGGATGGACACAGCTACTAAATAAAACATTTTGTGACTCCTAACAAAACACGAAATCCAGCATCCTACTCTATACCAGGTCCCTCTTCATCTCTGAGTACTTTCTTCCTCCCTTCATCCCATCCAACATCCCTATCCTGTTCCTTCCCTTTCCTCGTTTGCCTAACATTCTCCCCTCTATCACAGTCTTCAACATCCCACTGCCGGTCAATACCGCCTTCATCCACTTTTCCTACCTCCATAGGATTTCTCCCAACAAACCCCTCTCTTCGCCCACCATACCAAGTACTTCCTCGTTTGTTTTCTTCTCTGTCCATTTCACCTTCTCCATTCTTCTCCACACCCACATTTCAAAAGCCTCCAATCTACGGTTTACGAGTCTTTTCTTAACCTCCTTACTCAACGTCCCTGTCATCAACTCCCTCCTCCTTGTGAAAGCCTCTTTGCCCAGCGCAATTCTTCTCCCCACGTCCCTACTACTTAGACCGTGTTGGTCCAAAACACTTCCGAGATACGTAAACTGCTCTACCTACTCTAGTTTTTGCCCTCCTATTTTAATGTTTAGCTTGTCCTTTTTTCTTTCTAAAAAATCGCATAACCTTTGTTTTATTAACATTGATTCTCATCCCATACCTGTCGCAATGAATTTCCAATCCACTCATCTTAGTTATTTTTGTGTTAAATGTATGGTCAGGTGTACCATCCGTGTTACAAGTCTAATGCCTCTTATTTCAGATATTAAATGGCAAGAATGGTTTTCGCACATTGTGAGTGAGTTCACCTCATACCGTGAGGTGATAATTCTAAAATAAATATTGTTCTTCACTCCTAATTATCTTCTGTTGATCATTGCCTTGTCAACTCACCCAGCGCCACTTTCTTCATGGCATTGCAGAAAAAATATATTTATATTAAAGAAAAGTTATGAATTCAATTCGTATATAATATGCCAAAATGTATTTTACAGACACGAAGACATTATGTAGGTGCAGCAATGTAAACAATGGCAATTTTTGAATGAACATGCAATTTCTATCTATATTAAGAAAAGGTTAGGGTAAACTAGATAGGTATCCGCATCTAAAAATGAAATTGTTTGTAAAGAATGAGAATAATTTACTCTCCGGTTTTCAATATATATACATTTATGTAAATATATTTATTTGTATTTTATGAACCTACTTTGCACTTAATGAAAGACATAACTTCCTTCATTAACTATGACAAATGCTATATTAATATAATTTTCTTACGCACAAATTTACCATGTGATATATTAAATTCTCTTATAAAGAATACGAACATATTTAACAACAAGTTACCAATTATAACGGAAAAAATTGATTCTGTAAAACAGATTACGAAAAACTAGTGAATATTAGTGCTAATGGTTAACTTAATAAGTGAGAAGCTTAGATGATTCTAACACTTCATGTAACGCACTAAATTGACTCGAAATATTTAATAATTGAGAATATGCTATAATTTTTAATACAATTTATAATTTTCTATTTCTAATGCAATATGGTACTTCCCAGTAACCAGTTGTAGAGTATTCCATTAAGATTAATATTCAGCACTTCGATTATCACATGTGATCACTTTGGTAAAACACATAAACATATTCCGTTTCGTATCATTTTCAAGAGAATAGAATAACAAAATAAACTTAGTGCAAGGTGTGTAAAAGCAATTATTATCGCGCCTGTTAATTGAGCTTTAAACCCGCCTTTTTGATAGCACTTTAATATTTGTTTGACTGATTCGAAATAGAGAGTTAAGCGACGCAAACCTCACACTAGGGTATCATGGCTTTATTTCCCTCTTTACTTCATTATTAATTACTTGAAATATAGCAATTCATTATAGCAATAATAACTACATAGGAAACTTTCATTAAATTTGACATGGAACAATAGATTATAGCCCTAGGTAAGACTATGTAAAATGACTTCTCGTAGACGATGGAAACGTAATAGTACATATAATGCGTACATACCAAATTTATTAATTATCCTTCATCAGCAAAAAGGTTTTCACAACCGTTAACAAAGCACTCAGACGTCGTTTTCCTGATAATTCTGAATTTAGCACCACCACGGATATAAAATGACGGGAGAACTACTTCAAATTAGAAAACAGCACTTATTTGCCGTGCTACGTCCGTATTTTTAACCTTACACCAGTTGAGGACACACAAAATATCTCTCCCCTTCACGATTTATTTCAAATTGAAGTGATGCAGGGCTTCGGCATTCCTATGATCTAAACATCTGCACGGGCGAGGACCGTGGTAACCATTCCTAATATGGTAAGATAGATTGGTAAAAGGGTTAGAAGCCAGGTGAAAGGTAGTCCGCACAACGTATGTGCCTCAGTGATACGGCTGAAAAGGCTTCCGTAATAACATTTGAGCGCTGGCATCACGTTAAAATCACTAATGAGAAAGTCAACGTGGGAACAAAGTTCATTATTGTTCCACAGAAATGATGATGGAGCTAATATGATAATGAGTGCTGGTTAGGACGGGCCTCGTCCGCAGGGCCCCATGTTGTGCCCGGCGGCACCCCCAGTCGTATTCACACGAAAGCCTTGCACATTCGGGGAGCGGAAGAGAAGCGACAAGAGGGATTCCACGGCAAAGAACAAGGGAATGACATGTTGAGATGAAGCTGATGACAGAGAGTTTGGTAAATATCATCTACATCTACATCTACATCAACACCCTGCAAGCCACCAAAAAGGTGTGTGGCAGGGGGTCAAGTGAAGAGAGGAAATATAGACACATTAGGCCAATTCGAGGTGAGGTGGAAAGGTCGCGGTAATTATTGGAGCGATAATTATACAGTTGTTCAGAGCAAAGCGTCGGAAAATTAACGTAAGGTAGCCATAGCATTGAATGGGAAACTGGGAAGAAAAGTTGTGAGCGTGGCACATGGAATATGGAACGACCAAGAAGCAAGAACTTGTACTTATCTGCGAGATAGAATAGACTCGAGGGGACATGAAATCGAAGAGGCTGTGAGACTTCATTACAACGTACAAACTACCCAAGTAATCATGTGAAGCTGAAGGAATCTATAGACAATTGAAAGAAAAGCACCATTGGCTGATATTTTCAAGGGTCGAATCGATTTTAGGTTTAGAAAAATATCAGCCACCCGACTCGTCTTCCGTCGGCACGAAAAACCACTCTCCGATTCACGCTGGCGGTCATCTCGCTCCTCCTTCCCTCTTGCAGCCCGCCCCGCTCTGCCGTGGTAGTCGGCCGATATATGGACCGAGCAAACTCCACTTCCTCTTACCCTCTCCACTCCCCTTTCTCCTCTCCGAAGCATCGCCTTCCTAATCCTCGAAATATTTCACCCTCGTAAGATTCCCACCGCCACTCGAGAGAAGCTGCGGAACCGATCGGATGGTCTGAGGGCCAAACAAGTTAATCTATCGATGCGCGTACCACTATCCCAGCACCGAATCTTATTTTTTGGCATAGAACGAAGCTTGGCTGATATAATACCGCCTCTTCTTTGGGATTTATGGCCTTACCTAGGGGAGTAATTTACCTCTCCTCTTCGATATGTGGTGTACGGATCTCCTGAGGTAGCCATCGACTAGCCTTGCCACACTTCTTCAGTTCACGCTCTCCGGATTGCCAAATAGATTGCCGGGAAGAAAGGATATGATTGAGACACAGATGTGCAGAATGCGTAGCCTCTATCTATTTATCTCTTTATTCGGATGGATTGAGTCAGGCCTCCATCCAACGCCCGCAAGCGAGTCCGCAGCAAATGGGCGAGGCCCCATAGACAGTCTATGATAAGGCACCATCATCTGGTTGGGGGTATTCATATAAAATTTTACTGAAGGTATTTCTTACAGTATTGACTAATACTTAAAATATGTTCTTCTTCTGCTGTGTTCCCATACATTAGAATAAATCGTTTATGTCACCCTCGAGCAATAATCTTGCCATTTACGGCGAAAATATAATTCCCAATTCCCCATCAGAAAGAAACGGTCACTTTGTCTATATAGGAAGAGGAAAATGACTAGAACTTTCATAAAACTGACATTATAAAAGTTTAATATTTCTAAATTCTTTCGTGCCAGTCATTATTTTTTATTAAAATTCACCGCATAGAACTTAACTGCCAAATTTATCTTCTGTATAATCAGTAAATGTTATCTATCCCTGTCAGTTTCAAATATCTTTGCCTTGACTAATATCTGATCTCTTATCACGTCGAAGCCGTGTTTGTGGGCAATCTAATTGAACAAAGCCACTGAAATTATCTAGAAAATCCTGATATGAGGGTCAGCTGATATTCATGGATAACCAAAATGGGTAACTATCATTTTTTTGCCTTCTACATGTCTTGTGAGGTTTAAAAGTGAAATATTATCCACTATAATAGCTTACATCTTCGCTCCTGCTGCGGACTCTTCCTTGCCGGTCACGAGTGCGCCTGTGAGATATTCATTCTCCAATTTCAGTCATCAAAATCAATGATATATAAGAGAGGCGACGATATATTGATAAAGCATTAAATTTACAGTTAGGGAAATATTTATAGGGAAAAATATCGAAGTTTTTTGAAGATATGTTCGCATAATAATCATTTTTCACCAATTATACCTCTCTTTAATATGTATATCGCTAATGTCACTTACATTTTTTATAGAACACAGCTTCAGTTTAGTCCATATTGTATATCGAATTTGTATGCCATATCGTCATGTAGATAATATCGCCACTAATTACTGAATCTTAGTTTTGAGGCATTTGACCCTTCAGCCGTATTTTCATCTCAACGTGGGAGTGCTCATGCTAGATGTCGACGCCTTGAGAGCCGTGAGCCATCGCGGGCACCTAATGCCTGAACAAGTTGGTTGAATTCACCACCATGTGTACTGAATTTCGTTATTCGGGTTAGTTGCGTTTGACATCATTTCGCACCGCCTGGCTTATATCAGGGGATTCAAGGACGTCACGTCCACAAGGTTTTTTGCCAAGAATGTCGGCATACTATTGCGTCAAAATCAGTGGTCATTACTTGCTTGATTGGGTTTTAGAAGCTCTCCTAGCCATCCCGATATCTTCAAAACGTGTCATTCCCTCAAAGTTTCTAGTGCTTACGTCTTCCATGACCTGCAATTATGTAATTCATCCGAGACCTTTTTCTCATGTTTATTATAAAATGTTCCTACATTTATGAATAGTCTTCATTAAGCTTATTGCGTCAGGGTATTCAAACAATTTACCGCTTCTTCAAGTATTCTCCGTAGGCTTTTCTCTTTGCTGAATCATTGAAGCGCTTTTCCATTGGTCGCTCTCTAGATTCATTTTAGTTTCGCCATTATTTTTTCAATTTTTATTTTCATTGCATCGAAATTGTTTGAATTAAGGCTTGCCAGGTATTCTTTGGATCTACTTCGCGTTCAAGAGTTAAAATTTGCAAATTACGTCCGTCAATGGCAAAAGGCGTAGTTAATTCACTCAAGAGTTTAACTATATACGTTTTTCGCAAATTAAATCCCGCCTCAAGAGCGCGTTCCAATGTAACAATTAATCAACACACCCTCGAGGCAATTAAATCTTGACACCGGAACTAGAATTTGAGAGCTCTCCAGACAGTTTTCATGCAAGATCATTGTCCTTTTCTGTACTTATGTATAAAAAGGAGCTGCCGCTAACTTTAAAGAGTAACAAAGAATGCCTTTTATTTCCGAAAGAAATAATTAACAAAATATACCGTCGCACCAGAACGAGACCTGATTAAATTCTGTCGTTTGAGAAGCCGCCCTTCTATTTGATCACTGACGGGTTATCACGTCGGATAAATTAATTCGCGTTGATAATAAGATTGAAGGCGCCATTGCCGGCGCCAAAGCATGTATCCCTCCGGAAGACAATCATTCTCGTCAAAGGGTTTTATTAACCGCGCGCAATTAATTGAGAGAATGCCTTGCCCTATTTCGCTTTGAGTTCTTCCCGCTTCTTTTGTTTCCCTCGGCCCGCTCCGTGTCGCCTTCCTTTGATCGAACCTTGCTTTCTGATCCCTCTCTTATGACGAGCGAGTAATATTACAGCCCCCAAAAGCAGCCAAACAGTTCGTAATTCAGACCGCGAGGTCGTGAGGCGTTTGCTCCCCTATGTCTTTCCAACAAAATACATTTAAATGTGCGAACTCGAGGTCCACTCAGCGATATAAGCTCATACTATGAATTTGCATGTCACCGTCAGGATGCATAATCCTATCCTTGCATATGTTCGCTGCATCCCCCATTAATCTGCCAATATCGACAAACGCTAATAGATTTTGGAACCTGCCGTCACGGTATCTCGCAATTGGTCTTTGCCCTTTCGTGGTGATCGCTTCATTTCTATCGGTATTGCTTTTGGTAACTTAACGTGCCCCGAATTTCATTCAATTACATAAACAGATATCGTCTTCATAGCGTATCACATGAATCACTCATGTATTTGTAATTAATAATGCCTTTCTTTCTTCTTACAGGTGAGTACTCCCGCTGATATTTCATATGCATCGAGCAGCTTCGAGACAAACACGCCACTACGGTTCAAACTTTTGAATGACAAACGGGTAATGTATATTTATTCATGCGAAATCAGTATAGTTGCTCGCACTAATTTTGTCACTGTTTTCTAATGACGAAATACCTACATACCTTCTAATGACGAAATTAACTTAAAAAACGGCTCTATTTTCAAGTAAGGTTTGTTAAAAATAATTTAACTCTATGATACATACATGACAACCCAAGAGAGATGCAACGTTCGGGCTTAAAATATTTATTTCCCAAATTTTTCTGTAGGGAGACTCGAAATATAATTACCTGTGTGATAATCTCATTTGAAAATTGCATCTTTGCCGACCTTCTCCAGGTTACCAACCATTCCTCATAAATTTATAAAAGAATAGGGCTATTTTGTTTCCGAAAATGTATCTCCAATAAGCTATGTTATAAATGAACTCTTTCTATAAAACTAGCGTAGAATTAGGAGTCAGGAAAAATTAAGTTTGCCACTAAGTATTTCTTCATGACTGCTTTCATGTATCTTTTAAGTGATTCCCTTTTCCACCTAATACTTACCATTCAAAATTCATGTATCTGCGTGAATTTTAAATTGTGGTGATAAGATTGCGCCTCTTTATTGAGACTTTAGACCCTTGACGTCAATTATTTGTTGAATTTCTGCAACCCGTGTTTTTATTTTTGGAGCTATGAACTTGTTTTAGTTAGTGATTATGACTTTGACGGATTTTCAAAATTAAACGAACTGACATGAGAATCGTAACTAACATTAAGGAATTATGTTCTTTTCAGACTAACCATTTATTCTCATGAATATTAGTTTCACTTTGTAAGAGGGGCCCGACCTCATGTCGCAATTCTTCGCCTGTAATAAGAATTTTACGGCAAAGTGTAGCGGAAACGTGGGGGGGGAGAGGTGGAGGGGCGGGATAACACCGGAATCAAGATTCATGCTCCACCTTATTTCTATATTTTTTCTCTTAAAAACGCAGGCGCAACTTTTTCGGCGAGGAATTCCGCCGTTATTTCATTAATAATTGCACTCTCCTCTGGTGATTAATCATCAAAAACTTTCCTCGTCAACCCTCACCACGGGTGCCCCCCCCCCATCCACCACTCCTACCACCCATGACATGAAAAACAAGTTAAAAGTCCCTGGCGAACCAGGAGTTTACGTATTTCCTTAACCTCATCCAAAGCGGTAAATCATGCGGAATGATTTATGTAAGGTGCGCGCGATGGGCTGGCTCTTCGGGAAGGAAGGGCTTTCATTCTTTATTATGACATCGCAGGATGGTGCCAGCGACGACGCTTTCGGTTTTCAGGCGTCAGCTTTTTCAGCCTTTTGCGAAACAGCGAAAAGGACAGTATTGGAACGAAAGTCGGGAACTTCTACTCTTTGTCTCGATTATGTTGGGTTTTTGATTGGAGAATTCAGCGTGGAAAGCTAGTGGTTAAGCCCGTTCGGCTTTTAACCTGAGGGTCTGTGTTTCATGCAATCACTGAAATTAGCACTATGATTATTTGGTGATTTTTTAATTTTTGGATCCGCAAGAGACCCAGGGAAAGGACTAGGCGTCCCTAAATACCCTGTTAATGCGTAAATGTCGTACGCTTAAGGGTATTACGGGAGGTACACCACACCTTCACCTACGGAAACAATCCTCTAGCTTCCGTTTAAAATCCTAGTTTTTTTTTCAAATTTGTTATCTCTTTTCAGTTTATGTGCTGATATGGATTATAGTATATCAATCGTAAATTCTCTTAATCATGGCTGCTCATGGAGAGTCTTTGCGGCTGCTAAATTTTGTAATCATCAATTTTTCCCCGTCCTCTATGGGTCCTTCTGGTCCTTTCTTTTTTCGAGCATTGGATGCAACGGTTCTTTTTGTCATAGCTGTTTTCGTCCTTGTAAATGTTTACTTTCTCTATTCCGCCATTGTTCCAGGCTAAAGCCCTCGATGCTCCATTAACTTCCACGTGGTTAGTGTCGACCCTTCGACTTGATTACCGAAGTTCATTTGAATGCTTCTGCTTTTCTGAGTGAGATAGTGTTTGACACATTGGGTTTTATTCTCTAGGAGTGTGGCGATTCAGCGATGTGGCCAAAGCTGAAAAGTAGCGCTTTTCTTCTTTTTGTGGACCACGCGTTCAAATCTCACAAGGGGGCGGTGTTGTGCCTTTCCATATTATAATTTTCTGATTACATAGGGATATGGTATCGTACAGTGTTACACATACATGTACAATACAAACGTATGTATTATGAATGTATAATACATACATAATACATGCATATAGTCTGGAGGTATCGTATATCAGCGTAAAAAACATCATGAACTATAAAATACTTGTATTATTAAATACCTTTATGCATTGGAATAGAATCGAGATGGTGCGATGGCTTACATACAGGTTTCCCACCTCAGAAGGCCCGGGTTCGAATTCCGGCGGTGGCAGATTTTTTTTCAGAGGTATCTCGAACCCTACTTGAGGTTCTTTGTGGAGGGCACTTGAGTGAGTACGCCGTCCTTCGGATGGGATGCTTAGCTGCTGGACCTCTTGGCGCCTTTCGACAAAAGTAACCAAATGCCGACGCCGGGTTTCTCTCCACCCTTCCTCCTTTCCCATCCATCCCTAAGGGCGCAAATGACCTCAGCTGTCGGTCGCCTCCCCTAAATACTACTCCTACTAGATAGTGCGTATTCAATATCATGTCTCAAATAGTCAGAAATAGAACTCAACTGAGTAAACGAAAGGAATGGCTACCATAAAAATGTCTTAATTTTCGTATGGAAAAGAACCATCCAAAGCTATAAGCTGCATGATTTCCAAAATATGTAATATTTTGATTTTAAATTGCCCGTTCCAATAAACTATACATATTAGGTGAAGAGAAAAATGCCAAATACACGTATCTTGAAATACTAAATGAACCGGAAATTAATTTCAGTCCCATAATATAAGCCGTCACAACAAACCACTCCATTTCATAATTTCACTCCATTTCATTCCAAACAATTCATTTCATAATTCACTCCATACCTTTCTACATTTTTCTCTCTGCCAACATTGGTTCCATTGTTTTTGCATGTTGTTCTTAATAAAAAATGGTTTTGTCAATACGAAATACAGTCAATATGTCAATACAATACTTCCTTCAACGAATAGCTGAGATAAGAAGAAAAAGACCGAAGTTGACAACTTGACAACGGAGAGTACTGTTTGGCTGGTGATATGCCCAGCAAATCACGTGAACAAAGCAACGAAAACTAAGGTGACGACTGAGAAAAGAGATCATATATTATAATGATTACTTGAAGCAGGAAATATTTTGATAATGAGTCTCATTTATTGGGTTATTTCGTGGTCAGATGGGCTAAGACGCTTCCACGAATTGTTTCAGTAAAATAGTGCATCGCGATTTATTTTAACCTTATTTTCAGTAAGTATCGTACAGGGGGATTATGCACGAGGAAATAGAACCATGACTTGTTGGCCTTTAAAGAAATGCCATGGCAATGCCACCACCGGGCGACCGTTCGGTGGCTGCCGCGTCTTGAAATTATGTTCTGCCCTCCTCCGCGAACGAGTGAAACAAAGAAGCCTTAGCACTTAGATAGGGTTTGACAAATTCATATTCGACGTGCCAGGCGTGTCCCAGCCCAGCTCCCGCAGGATTACCTGAATCATATCATTACCAAGAGATAGTGCGCTTGAACAGGAAACTGCCAACTTCCTCCTCAAAGGGCAAGGTGGGAAAAAACTAATTTTCCTTCAATTAGTCCTGAATTATTTAATTTTTGACCTTTTCGGTCAAAAATTATCGAATCACCTGCATGAAACAAAGTTATTCTTTTCTCGCCACATCTATCTGGTGCAAATCAACCCCTAACTATGCTGCTCCCAGGATCACAGGTCATGCCTACCATGCTCCTGGCACCATCACGTAGAATTTGAACGAAATGTGAACGAATTTTAAACTGGCGAGGGAGTGGAAAGTTTCGTGACAACAGCTACGTGAGGAAGTGAGACGCGGTCGGATCTCAGGCAGTTTTGAGCAGTTTGAGAGGCCGAGAGAAGGAGGGGGGGAGGGGGAAATACAAATTTCAGCATGGTGTAATTTATTGGTCTCTTCCGCCCACCCATTTAATGTCCCGAAAAGAAGCATATCCTGAGGCAAGAACGCCTCCATTCCTCACCGCCGCCCCCGGTGGCGCCCCTCCCCCTTCGTCGCCCCCCCCCCGACCCGCCCAGGGAGCTTTAGCAGTCCTTTCCTGAAATTGTAATTAGGCGACCCCCTCGTGGGTGAGAAAGTGCGTGAGATCTCTCCCCCCCTGCCTGGCCGCGTTTCTCTCGCTCACGCACGCGTCCTCCCACGTACCTCCTTCCCACGGCGACGAAGTCCGCTAAGAAATCTTTCTCAGATAGGAGAAATTGAAATTTACGCCCCTCCTTTACGCCGCCGTATGACTTACCTCCCCTCGTGGCCCCCTTTGCTTCCTCCTGGCCCCCCCTCCAACCCTCCCTCTCTCACTTCCACGAATCCTTCCGCCTTAAATCCTCGCGCTCACACCATAGCCTGACTTTTAAGGGTGTCGTCTATGGGTGGCATTTGATTCTGCAATATCTCGATGCATTGACGCCATATTCACATTGTGTTATTTGTCTGGAGGGATTTTGATTAATGGCAATAACTATAATTATATGATATTGCATAGCCTTACGGCATGTCGAGGGGTCTCTTGTTATGCGATATTGTGTTTTGTTATTTTACGCTGTGATACGTTTATGATATGCGGCAGGTGTGCGGATACTTTCCCCTTGACCCACCGTGGCCGTTCACGCGGTTAACGTCTCGCCTCCGAGAAAACCATCTCTCGAGATAAACTTCATTCTCACTCATACAGATAATGTAAATATATATTTGCGCACTGAAAAGCATACGGTCACTTATATTAAAATTAATTTAACACATTGCTATATTAACGCATTACTAGTTCATTTAAATAGTCAGATTTGTGGACCATGGGAGCTTCCGAACCACGCTTTTAATTTTTAAATTTGCGGCACAATTACATTCCAATTTCCGTAGCTATCTTTTTCCATAAATATTTTATAGCGCCTCATGTTTATAATATTTCGCTATGTCATCTTCGTGTGATAACTGGACTTGTAAGCATGTAAATCAATTTCAGCCTTGCTTGTCTCCTTTCAACCGAGATGATAGCAACAGAATGATAGAAGGGTCAGCAGAAGGATTAAGCTAATATCAGTGGCCGTTTCTTTATGCCTGTAAAATAAATAAAACACGACACTTGAAGAAAATTACTCACTAATAAATTGCAAATTTGAGGTTGAATAAGATAAGGTACATATCATATGGTACACAGTCGAGACTTTATATTCACAACGTCCTAAAATAAGGAGATCAGGTTACAAGAAACTTGTACTTTAGTGGAAGAAATATCTTCTGATCTCATTAGCCTTCAAGAAAGCCGTTGGCAAGACACCGCACTACTCACTGACACGTAAACTAAGCTCCTTTTGATTATTACGGCATGCATTGATAATCAATAAGGTAGTTGACTGCATTATGGAATTCCCATCGCATTGGAAAGAAAAGATGGTAGTAGATGGTATCAGAACAAAAGGGGTAGTTGTAACGCACGGCGTGCTGCAGGGAAGTGTAATAGACCCTCATCTCACCTTAATGTACGTCAATGGTACAACTTCTTGTGAAAATAGTAGCAATAGATACCCTATTGCGGACGACCCTGTGATCAATTGATGCATCAAGGGATAAAGCCACTATTGAATGACGGACTACTCATCCGAAATCTAGACAGTATTTCGGATTGGTACCAGAAATGGTGCTGATAGGGATACTTGTACCTAAAAAGAGTACTATAATGATAATTTGGGAAAAATAAAAGAGAAACCCTGCGTATAAAATTGACGTGGTCAGCATGCAATTATTATTGATTAATGTGGTCCTTAGGCCTCACAAAGAACTTTTGAATCGAGCATGTTATGAGGATGTGTGGTACCGCATATAAAAAACCTTAATAAATTGGAAAAATCGTAGGATAATGTAGTGAAAGAGGAAGGGAGAAATGTAAGTTTACTCTGATGAAGCCGTTATAATAATACGCGGCAAATATTTGTGACCGGTCGGAGAACGAGTCGAATGAGGCGGTTGAAAAGGAACTCAGAAGGGTTGCGGGGTATTTGTGACAATGTTACAGCGAAGAAGCAAGCGTAACGCCGTTGAATGAGGAACTAAGAGGGGAATCGTTGCTAGTGAAAAGGGAGAAGGAGAAACTAAGGGAACTACAAAGATAGAGAATACGTGATTTAAATCGTGACTCGAAGAGATCTTAGGGATCTTCATATTTTCGGTAGAGTGTAACATTTGGACAGGAGAAATGAGATAAGCTGCAGCACCAATAGATTTAGGTACTCTTAATTTCCTCGTACGATTAGTGATCTCAACAGAAATAAAGCTAAACAACGAAAAAACTACGACCGATAAACATAGCTGCAAACCACGAAATTCAAGCACTTTTCCATTTATTTCCTGAGAGATGGTCAATCATCACCCCCAGCCACACGTCTCCTGGGTGACTTGCAGGATGCATTGTGTGTATGGATGAAGAAAAGTCAATTTCATAATCATCGAAAGGGATTTTCAACTTAGATGTGGGTGTCTCGAAAGCTAATGGCTCTTTGTAATACATTTCACAGGGAATCAGTGGGGCGTGGGGCCCATGAACCTGCCTTTGTTTCCATGGATTTCCTTTCCGTGCTTTAACAAATAGACCCCTCCATAGTACCCGCTCTGTAAGTCGCCTGATTGTCAAGTAATCTTGCGTCTCTCTCATTTCGTCTTCCCGTTGATGGAGGGGTTTGGTCCAATGGCGCCCATTTAAAGATCATAAACCGTGCTTCTCTCTGTACCTACTTGCTCTTTGCAAAATTTAGGTCGTTAATCCCGTGGGTTATTTTTTCCTCCTTCTCAAAAAGTCGTGAATACGTGCTTTGTATGTTCACGACTCGGTTGTTTCTCTGCATAATTTTTTCGAGATTTCCTACAGTGTATTGAACATTTTTAAGACTCGAAGTTTCAT
Source organism: Hetaerina americana (assembly GCF_022747635.1). Lineage (NCBI taxonomy): Eukaryota > Metazoa > Arthropoda > Insecta > Odonata > Calopterygidae > Hetaerina > Hetaerina americana. The sequence continues at coordinate 82,475,078 of NW_027287538.1, forward strand.
TATTCTTACTGAGAACATCACTAGGAGCTGACTGGATTGTTCGTTTTATTTGTAGTTCTGGTATGTGTTCACTGATGATAGCCCTGGGCATAGTTAGCATGTATTACATTTTAAAGGTTTTTTCAAAACATGAGCTATATTATTCTAGTCAGATCCAAAAACCAATCAAGATCACTAAGGGATAATCTACTTTTCATATTAAAAATGGTATCGCCTTATCCCAGGTTGGAAAAGAAATTAAACCAAGAATGAAGTATCTGAGGCTTAAAAAATTTTGAATTTGCTCAACCATGGTCAGTGTCTGTTTTTCGCAGTCAGAAACACGAGCCTATCTTAGAAAATGTTTACTTATTTGCAATAAAATATCCCAAAAATCTTATCAAAGGAAAAAGTCATTCCTATGAAAACCTTTCAAACTGTCTTCAATCTTGAAATTGCTTGGCTCCTAAAGTTGTATCCATTTATAACCTCACTAGAATCAGTACCAATCATTGCAGCAGCCACTTGATGGTGAGAGTGTCGTCAGACTTAGCAAATCCTTTTCACAGATCAACGTCGATGACGGCTCGTAGGGATCCATGAAAGATGACTTCTTAAATTTTGGTATATACTATTATTGGCATACAATATTAACGGCAATCATATCCACGCTTCATGTACCGCAGTTCTAGAAAATGACAAATGTCAGTCTTTAATACGAGTACATGTACGCAAAGTGTGTACGGCTGAAATCATAGTAATTGATATGATATACGTACTATATTATGTAATTTTACTTCTCACAGCGAAGGGATTACATTATGGAATCGGAAATGGAACAATTATGATAAGAAGTGTTTATTTAATTAATCTCTTCAGTTCCTGCTTGGTGGCAGCGCACTTTGTAGAAGTAATTATGCTAAACGATATTTTGATTGTGATACATTACAGCCCATTTTTGACATTGAATGATAGTATTAAAAATAAATTGAAGGAGCGAATTCCCAATTATCTATCGTATAAAGAAAGATAGAAGATGTAGAATCCGTGGGCTAATCATCCAAGCACACCGATATCAGCAGCTTTTTCATTGGTGAATGCTATTCGACTTCTCGTATGTTATTCAAAGGTTTATATGAATCACAGGTTTCTAAAAAAAGTATATCTTTATTTTTTTAAAAGAAAAATTTAAAGCTCTTTTCTAGTTTTACGTCAATGAGACAATTTTTATTCATTTCAAGTAAATTATTTAATACTCTAAGAAAGTAATACTCGATAAAACAGTTGGTAAAGTCCGAAGTCCGATTGAAGGGTTAATCTGATTGAAGGTTTATCTGATTGAAGCACTCTTAGTTCTTTGATTTTCCACTGCATGAGACTATTTTTTTCAATAAATTTGATTCTTATATTAGCATTTCATCCACTCCCAACAGTTTTCTAAGTTTTCCAAACTCTGGTGCTACGTGTGTAAAATAGTAACTGAACTATTGCAATAAATTTCTACTTTGGATGACAAACTTTTTATTTTTATAATTATTGCAAACCTCTATCCATCAATCTGGAGAGGAGGTGTGTAGCTGGGGTCCAAGAATTTTTGGTAACTTGCAATTGGAAATTTACACCAAAATAAAACTTACTTATTTAATCAAGTAGTTCAATCAAATGTGCCAATCACCTTCAGCTGACCATCATAAATTGGGTCTGCGAATAAAGATTCCTTAAACATTTCTATTTCTAGGGCATTCCTTTTCCCTTTACCTCTTCTCACTATGGTAACGCCTTCCGAGTTTATAACGCGGAAAGGATTTTCCCCTAAGTGTTGGTAATGAGACTTTGCGATGCATACTATTATCTGACAAATTAAGTCACGCATGTAAGCTCCCTATTTCTATTGGCTCATCCCATGTTTCCAATTACGGTGTAATCCTTTCTAATATTTCCTGAAGTTATGATAAGGAGTCATTTCCTTTTCCATTGCGTGTTGCTTTGTTCATAAAATGAAATGCATCAGTCCAGGACTCCAAATTACAACCCCGAGATGATACCTGGTTAACACGAAATAACATCTCTTACTCACTTTTCTATCCGGACATCGCGCCCCTGTGCCCCTAGTGATTTATTGATTCCAAGTTTCTTTGATGCCAATCCGCATATGCATCGACTGCGTTCCCCCACGTTTGTCTCGACGTTAGTGAGGCGAGTTTGAAGGGACACGGTTGTGTGAATCAAGAAGCTGAGGGGGCATCGCCGGGAGACACTTCCCGGAGTTCCGTTCGGAATCTGAGGAGCCGAGGGTTGGTGCATGAGGCTACCGCACTCCGCATCCACACGTCGCCGCCCAGGCAACTAATCCCGTCCCTCCCTCGTCTTAAATTCGAGTTTTAGAGATTCTCTTCCTCGAGAAGTGGTGAGGGAGGACCGTTCTTTCCCCTCAAGGCGGTCCCGAAACTTCTCTCATTGACCCATCCGTCCGCTCGCCCTCGAAAGGGGCCTTTCTCCCCTGGGGAGGAGATGAAGAAGATGCGGGGGGTTTGGGAAACACCCTACCCTCCCTCCATCCCCCTTCCCGGAAAACCTTTATTCTTCGATTCCCGCTGCCAACTGATCTTCTCGCCTCCACCCCGGCCTCTCCCTGCCCCACACTCGCTCCGCCTAAAGCTCTTCCCGCCGACGCTAATACCTACTTGCCGGCCAACTTCTTTTTCAATCGGATCCTTTGATCCCCTCTGCATTTTTATCTTCACCCTCTGAGTAAATTATGACAATTCCCTTCTGGAATAGCGACCGCAACCCGTCAGGTCTTTCCATGATTTTCCCCGGTTTTCATTTCCCCTGACTCGCAGCGTCAAACTCCCATTTCTCCGCCAAAGTAGTTTTTGGTTCATTATGTTTCCTGAAGTTATAGCGCATATATTTTTGTAGCCATATCAGTACTTCCTCGCAAATTAAGGCTGAATATTGCGTTTAAAATCTAGCCATACTGGAAAAATAGAGTATGCCCAACGGGGGGAGAGGCAGCTCTATGACATAGGGCTCATGCGGAATATATCTATTATTAAGAAACTCGTAATTAATATAAGTTAAGTACACCGGTAATTAGGAATGCATTTGAACCCAGAAATAAAAATAACTCAGCAGTATGCATTTCGGATGCAAAACATGAGACTTTTTCAAATTCATCAAAGTTTCTAGCTTTCTTGGTAGAAATTAATTTCTAAAATTAATGTATCAAAACCTATCTTAGAGGGTTTTTTCTTTCCAGATATTTGACTGGTGAAAAATTCTGTGAATAGGCAGTAAATCAGCGTGCTTGAATCCGCAATGATGTTGGAATTATACTTCCTTTATCCGAGCATCAAATATGTGTGAATTACTTAAAATTACATTGGGAGAATGCTGGAGTTGCCATGGAATATGCCATGATTTCGCGTATCTCATCTATCATGCAAAAAGGAAGAAAACGTTTCCTTTCCACAAAATACCCTTAATTATTGGTTTCGTCTTTTGGCATTTGCCATTGATCGTTATTCTCTTCTAGGGATGGAGGGTAGTCCCATGTCGGTGTGCCGGGAGGATTTTGCCGGCAGCGCCAGGGGTTTAATGGGTGGGCGGGAGGGAGGACAAAGTTGGCTCGGCTTTGGTCCTGTGCATCAGAGACATTTTGCAACTCCATGACTGTTGGGGGCGTGATTGGATGAGGAATGAATACATTCATTCGGAGTGATCAGGGAGAAGAGTATTGAAGACCATTTACCAAATTTTAGTTCAACCAAGTTTCGTAAGATGAATTCTTCAAATGGTTCATATCTTTGTATTTTATTTTCTTGTCCAAAGCAGTCGGTAGGATGTTTCGGTGCACGTGCATCATAGGAGTTTTTTTGGTCCTTATTTATGCACCCTGGGCGTACCCAAATTAGAAATTTTACCTAATTTTTAGTGCCCACTGTTCTTTTGGTGTCCTTGGAAAACAGAAATAGGAGCTTTAATCCTTAGTTTAATGATTGCGTACACACCGAATTGTTTAAGCTTTTTAAACGAAATATACGTGATTTTCATGGTAACACGAATGACAATATAGATAAGCATTTTAAAAATCTCACGGCATATGTTACATTAAAATTAGTACTATCGAAACCTGCAGCATATAATATTAATCTTTGGAACATCAATGTAGGAGACAGCATAATTATAGGCGTTAGTTTTTCGATTCGTTCAAAAATATGGCACTTAAGTCTTTTCTTTTTCAAAACTCTCCATTTTATTTGTAACTCATTTGTTCCTAAACATTCTGAATAATTGTATTTTCTAACAGTCAATTTGAAATTTTAAGAGGCACTAAAATAATCAGATAATTTAAATTAATATCATTTCTTGAATTCACTTCCATTTAATCCAAACCGAATTAGGTTTCCCGGGTTTTACTGTAGACGTTTCTTGTATCCGTAATTTTACAAAAATTCTTGGATATTTTCTATTACAAATAGACTTAAAACTTGATGATTAAACTAGAATTAGACTCAACGTGAAGAGAGTCAGATATATTATGTTTTTAAAATTAGCCCAAGATGGAGAAAATATGACAAAATCACATTGCCAAATATGTTAAAATTATAATGGTTATTTTCATCATCGGGTGTTTGTAGCCCACTGAGGGGAGGGGGTCTCCACTTCATCTTTTCAGCTCGACTCTATGTCCCTCCCTACATGCCACATCTCTCAAATCGCTTCTTCATCGGACCCGTGAATGGTTTACCTCATCAAATCGTACCATTAACGTTGCTTATATTGAATCACTTATCGGTTCCTTTGGCTGTGCATTACTTAAAAGTGTCTTTAGTTTTGTCTGATGATTTTGGCAGACGATCTCGGCAGAGTTGATTTAATAATTTGTTTTCACGTTAAAAAGCACGTGAAATCACGACGGCAAACTATAGTATACCAGGTATAGTCATATGGAGTGTGCAAGCCGTTGGTATAATTCACGGCAATTTCAATGCAGACTTGCGTAGACTTTCAATCTTCGTGGTTTTCTTGGCGATTTCACCCTTGGTAATTTCCTCTACCCCTAACAGGGAGGGAAAAGATTTCATGTATTTATACAAATGGAATGCGTGGCTTCAGTTGCAAGTAGTTCCCTCGTCGTATTCCCTCTCCGTATTAGTGCATGCAGGAAACTTTTCCATCAAGCCGCCTCATCTATCCATCTCACCCGCCCCCTCCCAACTTTCCCCATCGCGTCCATGTCCTCCACTTTTCTCCAGTTCGATTGACTGTTTGCCTCGGCCCGCCCCCGACCCATTCGACCACCCCCGGCCCCCTCCCCGCCATCATTCAGCACCCCCGACCGCTCTCCCCGTCCCCACACCCTCCACCCTCAAGAACCACCACCTAACAGGGCGAAGAGAGGGAAAGAAAGGTAAAAAAATGAAAGGGAAAAAAGAAATAGAAATACATACCTACACACACACACACACTCGCTCGAGATCCTTCTTCTATTTGCTTTTGCCCCCTGGATACCCTTCCCCACTTTTTTTATTCCTCTTTCAACCGGAGGGACCGAATCATGCTCTCAATTCCTTTGGAAGGAAAAGTTCTCAAAGAAACTCAACCCTCTGTGCTATCTGCTCCTCGGCGTCCAACTATCCCTCCTCCCTCCCTCCCTCCATCTCACCCTCCCTCTATCCCTCCCTCTCACCCTCCCTCCTCTCTCTCTCGCTCTCTCCCTCCCGCCTTTCTCTTTTGTGCCCAGCCCAGTAACTCGCGCGAAGTTGGCGTTTCAACAATGCCCGGCGCCATTTTGAATCCTTGAGGCACGGAATGGGGAGGGGGGGGTCCCCCTCCGCCCCCTCGGAATTTACTTCGTTCGAATGCCTTTGCTTTTCCCTTTCTCCAATCCCACCCCACCCACACCCGCACCCTCCCCTCTGGATTTTGGGGCCGGGTCCGCAGGATAGGTTTTTCGCCGCACTTCCCTCCCCTCGCACATTTCAGGTCGGCGGCCCCCAAGGCATGCGGGCCGTACCGCCAAATTATCCAAAAGAAGAATGCCCGGTGCTACATATCGCTGATTTTCCTAAACCCTGTCGTCTCGGGGATTCTCGAAACTTCTCCTTCCGTCTATTTACATCTACATAATATTCCGCAAGCCGTCGCAAAGACGTGTGGCAGTAGGTGGTGTGTCACCAGCCTTTCTGCATGTAATCCCATGCCTATACACAAATAGGACAAAAAAAATACATTTAAAGAGTGCAGGCACAAATGTGATTCAGACACTTATTACCGGCTAGTATTCTACACACTCCGGACGGACAATCCACAAATACAATAGGCTTTATATACATTCACCTACACCCCGCCAAGGGCGCACGGCAGGGGGCGTTAGGACGCCAGCCATGGAGTGTTTTGCGGGAATGGAATCTTGTACACCCTTATTTTCGACAGCATGTACTAATTATTTTCTTAGGTGTGGCCCCTTTTATTGTTGGCGCGAATAGTGCGCGGGAAAATCGAATATTTGTATCTATCAGTGCGACAGTCTCTATAATTTTCAGGCTATTTTCGGTCTTTCCAATGTAATTAGGAGGCCTAAATGTATCTCCAGTGTCGGATGCAGAACCGAACGCTTTATATATTTGCAATAAGTTTAATCTAGCTCTGAGTCTTCACATATCTAAAGGTTCCCACCCCAGATTCTGTATTGAATATGTGACGCCCTGTGTCCTATTCTACGAGTTTTTCACGGACCTAGCGACCTTTCTCTGCCACCTATTCAATGATGTCATTAATATTTTTTTAAAGGGAATCCAAACGCTCGCCGCATACTCAGTGTGAGGCCTTACTAAAGATAAATTGCACGTTTCCTTCACTTTTTCATCACTACTCCTTGCAAATACACGTTTCATGAATGACAGTTTTTTTATGACCCTCAACAAATAGTGCGCATATGTTCTCCCCAAGAAATATCCGATGCAATGGCGTGACCCTTGGAGTATTTTACTTCATCCAGATGCTAACCCGAACAACTCAGACTGTGTGAGCTGGTGAAGTTTGGTCGTGTTTTCCATCGTTTAAGAAATGCATGACGGTGCATTTTTCGTACTTAATTCAGGCCCCCATTCTTCACACCATTTTCCAATGTTGAATAAGTTAATTTTGAGTGATTAATGACCCGCATCATTCGCTACTTCTATGTAGACTACAGTGTCTTCGGCAAAGAGTCGTATGTTACTTTTTTTTACTGGTGATATCATTAATGTATATAAGAAATACTAGTGGTCATATGGCGCTCAATTGTGGGATGCTAGGTGTTACTCGTACATAATTAGAGCTTTTGCCATCCATCACTACCCTTTGTTTGTGGTCTGTAATGGATTGAGCGTTTTAAAGATGGCCGACAAGACAGCAGAGATGATGCAAGGCCGGGACGACCTTCAACCACCTGTGTTGACGACGGCATTGATCGTGTGCGGTCCCTTGTCCTTACCGATCGTCGAAAAACTGGCCTAATGATAGAAGCTGATGAACTGAATTCAGGAAAATCAACAGTGCAGACTATTTTAAGAGAACACGATGGATGGATCCTTCACCATGACAATGCACCTGCACATTCAGCATTGATGCATTGATTCTTCGCCAGTTTCTAGCGAAAAATTCAATCACCACCCTTGATCATCCTCCTTATTCGCCAGATCTCGCCCCCTGCGCCTTTTTCCTAATCCCAACATGAAAAAATGTGATGAAGGGACATCACTGGGAAGATATGGACACAATAACTCAAGAAACGACGAGAAAACTAAAAAGCCTAAATACCGAGGACTTTCCTGAGCGCATTAAACAGTGGAATGGAAGAAGATGGAATACGTGCATATCAACGAATGGAGAGTACTTTGAAGGGGACAAAATCGATGTAGGCTAAATTTTGTAAAATAAAGTTTTTATGACCTCAGTTCACGTATTTATTAGACAGACCTCGTACAAAGTGCCAGTGGTGATGATCGGTTTCAGTTAAAATGATGAAAGTACTTCAAGAAAATATTAAAGATAGCAGTTGCTGACTAAGCGTGATGAGAAGTTGTAGACATTCACCAAGTATGTTATGTAGGCATTCACTAATAACAATCGCAAAGCCCACGATGGCGGCGAGCTAATGTGCTGTTCCTTAGTATGATCCCTGAGATGGGTTCCATGTCCATTAGGGTTTTAGCTTTTTACCATTCAGTTTTTCTCCATTGATAATGAAATATAGAGGCCAAGTTGTCACTTTCCTAGTTCCAAAGAGTGCCCTTCAAGCCCTTTGCAAGGGAGTGTACCGAAGGATGCCTGGGCACTACTAATAAAAATAGAGCCCAACTACGTGCGACGAAAGCAAAAACATTAAAAGAGATGATAATGAGATGAAATACACACTGTCACTGTCGTATATATTCATGCGAATCATATTTTCATTTACACACATGCAAACGCATTTACCAGCAACTAATATATGCAAGCATATGCAACTACGATATGCGCCACATGTCTTGGCAGCTTTTAATTTGACCCCTTCTTTGAGCAATATTGACTTCGACTTTGCTGCTATTATTATTCCCAATCGTCCGAGGAAAGAAGAGGTATTGATACCTATTCGTACTGGAGGGTATATCCCTTTTATTATCCATGTGATCTTACTTTCCCATGCACTGTGAGGCCAGTTTAATTCTCCTCCTTGTTTCGTAATTAAACTGGTGTGTTCTGATCCTTACCCAAGTCTCGCTTGTTCTCTTCTCTTCCCCAGTGGCTCCCAGCCTGATTTCTTTAGAAGGCCAGTCACGCTCGTATTCTTATCATAAAACGAATCTAGCGGGATTTCTCTGAACTCAACCTAGTTTTTTCGTCTGCTATTTCTCCCAAGAATCTCAAATATTGCCCGCGTACTCCAATTGGGGCCCGACAAAATCGAAATAAAACCTTTTTTCTACTTTGCGTATTTCCACCAGCCGGCTCTTTATGGACATCATATGAAATAAAACTATAGAATAAATGTAAAATATAATATGCAAGGTACAATATGATTAATTTTATATCAGAAAGTGCAAGTTACTTTTTTGACTAAATATATATTCAAATAAAATTGCATTTTATTTTCTTGAATGAAAAACATGAATAATTTTTAGTGATGCCTAGAAGTTAATATCTTTTGATATCGTAAAGGAAGAGTCCCGGGTTCGAATCCGACTGATGCTTCTGATTAGCCCCGGCTAAAGGCAAACCGGGATTTGTAGCGATAGGAATTGACTGCATGGTCACCTTGCAATTATGCGAATTTCACGTGAAAGCTAAGGTTTTTCCTGTTCCATCTAACTCACTTGTGGTTACATAATGCGGGTAGTGAATTTACAATTCTCTTGGTTTTACAAATTTCTGTGAATATATGCTTGAATCAATTTGCAGAAATTTGGAAAAATTCTTGGTATATAATTCTTCATCTAATAGTTAAAATTAACCGCTAACCCCCGTCCATCGTCCCAGCTGTAAAACACCTCCGTGCTTTCTTTATTAAGCCGCAATTTTAGAAAGTAAAAATAAGTATGGGCTTTTTTCCAGTTTACAAGAAATTGTTCTTTTTCATATTGCTTAATTCGCCATTTTCGTATGAAAAAGGGCATCCGATGTTTTCAGGCTTACCTTTGTCTAAATCCATTACCGTTGCAGTGAAAAATGCCACTGTATCTTTCCACTAAATTTTTATTCGGTACAACTAGTTTCGTGAGGATGACGCAGATGCGTCCAAACTAGTTCCGCCGAATAAAAATTCAATGGAAACATATTCATTGGCATTTGTACTTCAGGGAAAAAGGGTATTTTTAAAGAAAATGTGATATTGTTGGGACCCTCCATATTTAAGGACTCATCATAAAGTTCAAAATTATCGTTAAATCATGCATTAAACTATACATTTCATAGGAATAATATCAAACCAAGTTGAATTATCAGTGATATAGATATAGAATAACTCAATGTTGCGTCCTGGAGCAGGCACATTTTATTTGATAGAATGATATTTCACGTCCAAATGATGAAATAAGCACTCCCTCGCTGTGATATTCAGCCGAAACGTGATAAACTTATTCTTTTATTTATTTTAGATATTAGGGTATATTTCGCTTATATCGAGCTGTATTACTTCAGATATTAATTTTCGTCATTTATTTTGCTTTCACGTAAATTTCCATGCTTTACATTTTACGTCACTTTTTACACTCACCTGTATGTACTGAAAATTATTCTATTTAACTTTTTTGAAATGAACTCCGAGTTTTCAGTCCTGGAGCTGGTTTGACACATGATGGTTGTATAGTTCATCTAATACTAACCCCACCGGCATGTGAACTCCACAGGTGAGGGTAGGGAGGCCAGTTTTTTTCCCTGCGCCATTTATGGCTCCCCAGGAAGATCTGATACCAGAAAAATCACAGAGATCGGGTGAAGCAAAGCTGAGACGGTAGAGGGTTCTAACCCTCCGGTTAGAACCCTCTACCGACTGGAGTATCACTGGATCTATTTTTTGTGAAATATAGTAAATCCGCCCAAATGGGTGCTTTTATTACATTTACTTACACTTCTTCAGGAAAAACCTGAAGAACAAAGCTAGATAGAAAGTATCTTATTCTTGGAGCTAAAAATAATTCCCCTAGTCATATATTCTCATAAAACAGGGTGCTGCGATAGTCAATTATATCTTTTTTAAATAATCATGCACTCAATCTTCAAATTTAAACCGAGGTCATTAGTTTAAATGGACAGGTACATAATTCCTCAATTACTGATTATTATATCATAAGTTAAGGACGAAAATTCTTTGGTTGGGAGTATTACTATGTCTTAACTGACGGTTATAGATCATGATTGGTGGTCGATATGGTTAATATTGGTCGATATGGTTACTATTTTTGATGAAAGAGCGAGGTTTTTCCGTTGGTTTACAGGCAGAAGGAATTTTCGGGTATTTTTTATCGTGGGGCACTTTAGGGTAAACTAGGCAAACTACTTATTCAGAATATTATGGAAAATTGGCAGAGAAACGCAATTAGGAATGAGACCCAGTAAGTTTTCAGTAAGCTCAAATATATTGGTAAAATAACTAGAAAAGTAATAAAGTATTTCTGTATTGAGAAAACTTGGTAACGCACTTCTTTTGTAATTTTACTTTTCGGAGTAATATCAAACTCAATTTTTGCCAATTACTTTACTCTAATACTATACAATACCTACAAAATCAACATGTTTCTGCTATCTTTTTAAAATTGGCATTGGTTTTTGACATTTCGGCAGTCCTTTGTGTTAACCCCCTTTGATTGGATGCTGCAGGAAAGGCACGATTGCAACATGTTTGCAGTCATGCGCATAAATGCGCCGGGAGGATTTCTTCTTACCATCGGATGACGGAGTTTTCCATGGACTAATTGTGAGACGAATGATCGGCACAGGTATTATTAGATTTGTCCTCTACTTGAGCCTGCGCTGGAGCTATTCCGCGCAGCTGACGGCTGGCGGGCGACCCTCAAAGCCGTTACCTCTTTTCAATGGGAGAGTTAAGAGACGTGATTAGGTATGGTAATATTCAAAAGACATCAGTTATGATCCGTATTGGTGATGATCCTTACTACTATTTTGTGAATTTTCGAAAATGACGAAGTTTCACTCTTCCTAAATTGTATCAGAAAATTAATTTGGTGAATCAGTCAATTTGAACAATTTGGAGAGTTCACATTCGCATGTAAATTGCTGAGCCAATCAAATATGTCAATGGCAAAGACCAAAGCCACTCTTGCGAGAAATTCTACTCAATCCTGAATCATCATCGTCACTCTCTGCAGAGATATGAGGCTCGAGTTTGGCCGAAGTTCCATATTTCGAGGCCTCCGAAGTGCCCCTCCTCCAATCCGCCCGCCGTACGCTTCCACTTCCTCACCCACTCGCGGTGGAGCGCCAAAAGGGAAGGTAAAAGCGATTCTCTTCACGGCAGAGGTAATATTGAGAAACTCGGAGGATATTATTTTCCATCCTTCTCGGTTATTTTTGTCATTTTTTAATTTTTATTCCAATACCACCTCCCCATCCATCCATCCCTCCCGATCAAGACTCTCTTCTGAATGCTAACGCAGCGATCCCCATAATAGCCCCACCCATTAAATCCCTTCCACAGTAAGCTCCCTTCCACCAGAGGGAAAACCCCCTTCCACCAGAGGGAAAACCCCCTTCCACCAGAGGGAAAACCCCCTTCCACCAGAGGGAAAACCCCCTTCCACCAGAGGGAAAACCTACAACACACCTTGCGAGGCAAACGTGCCAGTAAATACCACCATGCAGGATAATCCCGTTTTTCCCGATATTCCCCACACTTACCCTTTTTTCCTAACTTCGCTTTTTAATCACTATATTACCCGGAAACAATACATGCAAAGTGGGTTCATTGTTGCGCTTTATTGATCAGAACATTACTACAAAATGTGAATTTCACCATATTATTCGTACCGAAGTTCCCTCGACCCAAAGTTCTTGTGCATTGATCTCAAATGGATGCTATCATTTCATCCTCTAATCATTTTTTGAAAGACTTTCACGAGAGTCCTCACGTGTCCTCAGTCACGAGTTTCTCTCCAATGACGACTATGTCGCCCGTTCTCAATTCGCTTGGATAATAGCACAACCGAAACTTCGTTACACTGTCATATCAAACCCAGATCTTTACCACAGGCTCATTTTCTTATCATTCTCTTCTACAATTTTAGATATCTAGGAAATGGTGACTATCAAGTAATCACGACAAATATTTTACAACTACTCCATTCTTATTTAGGAAGAACTGAATATTTCGTCTCCACTCCAGTTTCAGTAAATATTTTCTTACTTGTCTCGCTACCCGGTGTTCATAATCGAATAAGCGTCGTCTAAATATATTCCATTTTAGCTGTGACTGTAGATATGCATTTTATACCAACTGATTTGAAATCGATGAAAAATATTCTTTAAACTTTTTGCATTTACTTTAAAACATTAAAATGAAATTCAGTGGTAAATGAAGTACTCTTTAACGTACAAATTCAAACATCCAGTATATATTCCTGCTTCTTGTGTTGGTTGATAATTAGCTGAATTGCATGCCAAAAGAGTATAAAGCGACACCGCGAATCTCACGTCCTGGTGAGATCGCGGTAGAAGGTCCTGGTCCTTTACTGGTCTTTAGCCGTGGACACCGGGGCACGGTCTCAATGATTTCCCCATCCATGCAGGGGACGGAACATATTACCCTTTTTTGATTCACGCTCCACATTGAAAATGTGGGGATGGAAGCGTTAATGCTTTTCGCGGTTGCTCATAAATGCCAGCGAGTGAAATTTTTGCGGGTTTACATGGCACATTAATGCCGCCAATGACATCTGCACCACGAAGCGGGAGATAGGATGCGATGGAAAGCTGAGGACCAGTAAGGAGCGGGCGAGAGGAGTTCCCGTGGTTTCTAAATGCATTTAAGTGCAAAACACGCACTCCTCTAATGCGACCTTTTTCTTTCCAATCAATTATTCCCTGAAGTTTCGTGTAAATGGCGTCCGCATGAATGTGTGATACGTATTCGCTGAAGGGGAAGTGAAAGTCGTGTGAGAAGCGGTCCGACATGGCCATGACTATTTCCAAAGATAATAGATGGCAGCAGCATCGATCCGCATTTGAACTAAATAGAGCCGACCTCTGGGAGGTGGAGGAAGCTGTTTCTGAAAGGGACCGAGGAGGAAAGCTCGGTCTTTCTCTTTCCGCCCGTTCCCTCCCGCTTCCCGCCCCAAGTCCCTTTTTCCCGATGAACCCCCGAAGACCCCTTCCCTCGTCAAACCCTCGCAGTGATGTATGCGATTAGTGGGAACAAGAAGTGACGCAGTGGGCGGGCTCAGAGGATTCTTCAGCCTGAACAAGGCATTGGCTGGACCCCACACGAATACGCCGTCTTTTCGAAAGGTTTGACTCTAATAGCACTGCTCCTTGTACAACTCTTGCACAACCCTCTCCCATGTTATACCTCTTCATATTTGCTCCGAAGGGGAGGAAAACGGTCGTAAGAAATGGGTGAGTCAGATTTGCGGCCGGGAATTGGAAAGTCGGAAACTAGCTGCGATTGATTTTTTGGTGGCATTCATTAACTGCGCCTCTTCTCATTCGTTTGATTTTACCGAATCCATTCCCTGCCACTCCTTGCCATTCCTCAAAACGTCCGTTCTAACGAAATACCACATCCCTGTCCTCTATCCAGCCGATTATAGCAGTGACCGCTATCGGCGGCCTCTCCCCACGCCACACACACTTGAGCATCTTGTACACTTGCGGGGCGTGCTTTCGCTCCAAAGCACTGAGGAGTGATTATTTTCATTTTCTTACACGACTGGAAACTTATGTTCTATGCAGGGCGTCCATTTTTGAGAAATATCCTACTTGGAAAATAATTCTATTTCATAAATGTTTATTGAATATAAGTAACTAATAACTAAAATTTAAAAAACTAAGTAAAAAATAACTAAAAACTTATGGCTCCCGGGGTTGAAACATGAATATGCATTTATTTGTAGGAAATTGCCATGAGTTTACAGTTTACGCGAGGTGGTAGCATAACTTCAATAAACATTGATGCATTAAATTTCACTTTAAATTTGCATTGAACATGCATGGCATCTATGCATGAAATTTTACACTTATTAAATTATATTCTCCCACAATTATATGGAACATTCCATTACATATTTTTAGAAAAAGTAATTTCCCCCGAATAATAAAGATATTTGAGGCGCATTGGCTATTGGCATTCAATTTTCTTAATTTATTATGTTTCCACAGTTTAAATTGGACAGGAAAACAGTTTACTCCATTATAGTTTCGCCAACCAGTCATTGCGAGGTGTTGGGATACGCTATTAACATATGAATGATATTGATTGTTTCTTGTTAGAAATGTCACACTATGTTTTCTGAAAAGCAGTGGAGAGCATTAAATTTTCTATGGAACATATATTAATAAATGTACCCTAATTGAATGTAAAGAAGATATTCCCTCGAAGTCTATTATTGCGACCATTTTCTCTGTCCGTTACAAATAAAAAATACCTCACAAAATATGTATATAAAAATTAATACAATTTATTTTAATATAACCCAACCAGTATTAACTTTGGAAGAATCAGTGCACCTCTATTCAGAAATATGATGTTAAAAATGGAAAAATGTTTAGTTCTGCGCATGCTGATGAGAGCTAAACTTTGGGTTCGCTCCAGCTCCACCTAATCGCAGTTTTCACTGCCTGGTCCGAAACGATTATTTGAAGCATGAATTATTTGTTGGTCTTAAACTTTCATCTTTTACATACATGCCATTTCCAAAGTTATATCAATGAATCAGTTAGTAAAGATATCTAACGAAGGAAGGAATGGATTCAGATTTAATCATAGGCAGGTAAATATTTTCGATATTTTTCATAATTTAACCATAAATGGTTTAGAGTGATAAGTTATAGAATAAGTCAATAATACTTTACATCGTAATCAGGCAATTGAAAATGTGGAAATCAATATTTAAACCTTCAAAATTTGTCAGTGGTGATAGTTCTGTTGAAATTACCAACTATCGAATATTGCGTTCATTTTATTTGCAATGCCGTACTTCATATTTAATGCTTTATTTTTGTTTAAAATTACTCAAACTGACATCTCTCTTGCTATTCATAAATACATGAACGCATGTAACGCATGATAGGATTGGCGGGGTGGAATCAGTAGATCAAAGTTGCGAAAAATTTCTAAAATTTTAATCGTGTCGAATATCATCAATGCGTGAGATAAAAATGCAGGATAATCTAAAATTTATCCAGCATCGGTGGAATTTTTCTTCTTGTTTAACAAAGTTAAAAGGAGATATGTGTGTTTGCTAGGAGATTGAAAGTGCTCGCGTTTTTGAATTTTTGTTTTGCTTTTGGGCAATTGTGATCATCATTGCAGTCGTTTCTATTTCCGCAACATGCCTCCCTCAATGATATTTCATTTAATGACTGCTTCAATGTGTCTATGATTTTCTCCCGTCCTCCTGACAGTGCTAAAACTTGAACCGAACGAGTCGGCATGCTTTTAGCTCCCGAGAGGCGAGTGCATGGGGTACACCCCACTCCTTCCGGGCGACCCTTCCAATAATTCCCAAACCACTCCATTTCTAATGAATCCATGCTGATTTCCATATGATCAGCATCAGGAAATCAGCATGGATTCATCAGATAGACGGCGCGGAAGCCTAAGGATTAATTTCACTCCCTTTCTAATTCCCTTCACCCGTCATGTCGATCACCCGCATCCTCAGTTTTCTTCCTTCCGTTGAAAAATGTGGTCGGGTCACCGAAGTATTCAAAATCCGATACTTTGACAGCCTCTTTACTTTGCGTATTGTTTTTAAGTTTTGCATGCCATCCCCTTGCTTCCTACTATCCGTATGAATGGTTTATTCAAAAATTATCGGAAAGAGATTTATTTCAGATATTTCTGCAATGCCTCACGTTCTTCAACTTAAGCCCCTTGAACGTCGACACACTTTTTTGCTCGGCTTTTCCACAACTGGGTGAGCTTGCAAGCTTCTTTGAAGGCACTTAAAGTTAAATGGCTGGAATCATTGTGGGACGGATTCACTTTTATAGGAAATAGTCTGTTGGCGCCAAGTCGGGTGTGAAAGAGGTTGGGAAATCGTCGCGATGTCATTCTATAAGGTCTTCGCAAGCATACGCTGGACTCGGCTCTTTTGGTCGTCCATCCAAAATACTTCGAGACGAATTTACTGCGAATCTTTCGCAACGCCAAATTCTCAGTAATATTGGTGTGTTCACTGTCATCTTATTAATACCAATACGAACTGTGATCATGCGCACACTTATCCGACGGTCACATTTAAGAAAATACACGTATATAAATAATAATAATAATATATAAATTTATATAATTATAAATATATATACATACATACACACACACATATATATGTTTATATATAATATGTATATATATATATGTATATATATATATATATATATAATATATGTATATATATATTATATAATATATATAAATTATAAATATAATGATATAAATATGGTAGTCCAGTGGGCAGAGCGTTGGACTGCTGACCGGAGGGCCCCATTCCCGGGCAAGGCACTGTGGGCACCTGCAGCTCCACCCAAGCTAAAGTGATTTTTCGGGTACCAGGTCTTCCTGGGAAACCATAACCGGCACAGGGAAAGGAACTGGCCCCCCTACCCTGATGTGTGAATTTCACACGCCGTATAGGGTTAGTAATGGGTGATCTCTACCATCACCTACTAAACCGACCTTCGGGTTGATTACTGTGTTTTATATATATATATATATATATATATATAATGGGACGGCATAATAGAACACAAATAGAATAGCAATATTTAAAAGGACACTCACACGGTAAAAGAACACTCACAAGGCCTCAGATGCCTTCTTCAAGAGAGACTGAAAATATGCTGTTGCTGAGGAGAGGGGAAAGAGGAATGGGCGGGAAGGGGAGGTGTGGAGGGAATGCTGGGAGGGAAATTAAAGATGGCGGTTAAGGGTGTGAATTTTGAAAGAACGGAAAGCTAATATGCAGGCGGATTCACGAGTTCTCACCTCTATATTGGTGACTGAATGAAGTAGGGATTCTAGGATACTAAGAGCAAAACACTGGTCGAATGAAAGGTCGTGGGAATTGGCGTGTGAAGAGATAGGAAGAGAAGAGAGTGAGACAGAATTGCAGGGGTACCGGTGATTATTCATTCGAATGGATAAGGGGGTAATGCATTTGCCTATGTAAAAGGATGTGCAATGTTTGCATGGCAACAGAAAAATAATGTTTTTTGAGAGGCAATTAGCGTGGGAACGAGGTGAGGGGGCAATGAGGGAATGTAGGGAGAGGGGAGTAGGCATAATAAGAGGTCAGGTTTTACATCTGGGGCGGTTGCAAGTTGGGGAAATATTAGGAAATTTGTCACGGGGGGGCGCCAAAGGGTTGGTGGATCTCAGAAGGTTTTTGAGATTGGCGGGTTTTCTGTTTGGGATAGATGGGCATTGGGGTAGTAAGAATGAGGTCGCGTCATTGTCATGTAAAATTGGAAACAGTTCTTTAAGGAGGGTTTTCAGTCTGTGTGATCCGGGGAAATAGGTGGTGCGAAGGTTGAGTCCTGCGTCAGATGTGAGCTTGTTTTTGTGTGGTGTGTGTGGTCGGGTTTAGCGGTGGATTTTATTTTGCAGTAACTTTTCTGGGTAACCGCGTTTGAGGAGTGCAAGATGCAGATTGTCAAGATATTTGTTGAGAGCGGCTGTGGCGTTGCAAATTCGGTGTCCGCGGATAGAGAGAGAGTTAGGAATCGAGCGTTCGGTGTGTTGAGGATGACAGCTTGTGTGGTGTAGAAATTGCTGATGGTTAGTGGCTTTGATGCGCACTGAAGTAGTGAATTTTTTGTTTTGAAGTGAGATGTCTGTGTCAAGAGAGGTGATTATGGAGTCAGAAATGGAAGAAGTGAATCAAACAGTGAAAGATGAATTTAAGGCGGAAAAGAAATTGTTGAGAGAATCAGAGCCACGTGTCCAGAGAATAAAAATATCGTCTATGTAGCGGACCCAGAAAAGAGGTTGGAAGGGTTGCGGTGACAGGAAAGTCTCTTCGAGATGGCCCATGAAGAGATTGGCGTATGATGGTGCCATCCTCGTTCCCATCGCTGTGCCTTTTGTCTGTAGGTAAAAACAATTTTGGAAAGGGAATGCATTTTTAGTTAGGACGAAAGTGGCAAGATTGAGGAGAAATTCCGTTGAGGGGCGCTGGGGTAGGGGCCGTAGAGAAATATAATGCCGGAGGGAGGATAAACCTTCTGCATGGGGAATAGAAGTATAAAGTGAGGTAACGTCAATGGTGGCCATAAGTAGGTTGGGTGTGGAAGGAATAGAGACGGAATTAAGACGGTTGAGGAAGTGGTATGTGTCTTTCGTCAAGGAGGGCAAGGAGAGTACAAGTGGTTGTAGGTGGTGGTCAAGGAATGCGGAGATTCTTTCGGTCGGAGAATTGTAACTGGAAACTATAGGACGACAGGGGATGTTGGGTTTGAGTATTTTTGGGAGGAGATAAAAATAGGGTGTTCTGGAGTTTGGGGGTGAAAGTAGGGATATGTCTTGGGAGGTGAGGCCTTCTTCTGGTCCCGAGTGGGGGAAAAAAGACCAAATTTCGGTTTTGAAAGTTTGTGTTGGGTTTTTGGTTAGAGTGGTATAGGTGGATGTATTGTTCAGGTGAGCGAGGGCTTTGGAAATATAATCATGGGTGTTTAGAATTACAACAGAAGAGCCTTTATCGGTGGAGGTAAAAACGTTGTTGGGATTGGACTGTAGAGTTTTTAGGGCATGACGTTCGTTCATGCAGAGGTTATTTTTCGGTCTGAGATGTTTTCTAAAGGTTTGATTGGAAACTTTTTCGATAAGGAGACGTTTAAATATTTTGACAGGATGGTTACTAGGAAAGGGTTTTGGCTCATGAGTTGAAGCCGAGCGGAATTTGTCAAGTGCGGGATTGGTTTTTAAGTTACTGAAAGGTTTACTTTGTGATTTCCAGAAGGCGCGCCATTGAAGGTTTCGGCAGAAATTGAGGGTATCAATGGATATGTTTATTTGGTTTATTTTTGGTGTGGGGGAGAAGGATAGGCCTTTACCAAGAACGGATATTTCATTGTCTGAAAGACTGGTGATTGAAAGGTTTACAATGTAATGGGCATTGTCGGAGGGAAGGGGGTGCTGGGATCGTTCGGTGGTGGCTGGCGTCTCGGAAAAACCGCAGGGCCTTTGGTAGTAGGGGGAAGGTTGTAAATGCTGCGGAGGTTGGGCTTATATTGAAAGAGTGGGGTTGGTTGAGGAGGAGGTGGCGGGAAAGTGTGAGACTGTGGAATTATGAGACTAACTCGGAAGTAGGAAATACACAAGTTGGACAGTTTTTTAAGGAGAGTTTGACGTTTTTGTTGGAGGGAACGTAGGGCAGACGAACTTATGGCGTTATGAGAATCAATATTAATAAAACAAAGGAAATGCGATTTTCTAGAAAGAACAAGGCTAAGCTTAACATTAAAATAGGAGGGCAATAACTAGAGCAGGTGGAACAGCTTACGTATGTCGGAAGTGTTTTGGACCAACACAGTCAAAGTATTAGGGACATACGGAGAAGAATTGCGCTAGGCAAAGAGGCTTTCACAAAGAGGAGGGAGCTGATGACAGGGACGTTGAGTGGGGATATTAAGAAAAGACTCGTAAAAACTTTGATTTGGAGCGTAGCTATGTACGGCGCGGAAACGTGGTCATCGAAGCAGGAGGATAAACGTAGATTGAAGACTTTTGAAATGTGGGTGTGGAGAAGAATGGAGAATGTGAAATGGGCAGAGAAGAAAACAAATGAGGAAGTACTTGCTATGGTGGGCGAAGAGAGGGGTTTGTTGGTTGAAATCCTATGGAGGCAGGAAAAGTGGATGAAGGGGGTGTTGACCGGCAGTGGGATGTTGAAGACTGTAATTGAGGGGAGAATGTTAGGCAAGCGAGGAAAGGGAAGGAACAGGATACGGATATTGGACGGGATGAAGGGAGAACGAAAATACTCAGAGCTGGAGAGGGAACTGATGTAGAGTAGGATGTTTTGTTTGGCTAGGGGTCGCAAATTATTTAATTAGTTATTATATCCGTTCAAAAACCTACCGTAATTACCTAATAAATTATATATGTATATATATATATATATATATATATATATATATATATATATATATATATATATATATAATGTATAACACTTAGCACTAGTGGACACAGACAAAAACACAGAAACACAAAAAAAGAGACTCACTATTTTTCGAATTTTCGGTGGTCGTTGCCACCTTTATCAAGGAAGAGAGGGACAGAACTGAGAAGTTCTGGAGGCAGAGCTCAGTTCTGTCCCTCTCTTCCTTGATAAAGGTGGCAACGACCACCGAAAATTCGAAAAATAGTGAGTCTCTTTTTTTGTGTTTCTGTGTTTTTGTCTGTGTCCACTAGTGCTAAGTGTTATACATTATTATTCACGTCCGTGAGACTTTCAAAAAGTGTTATATATATATATATATATATATATATATATATATATATATATATATATATATATATATATATATATATATATAAACCCCCTCCCCTGGACTAGAACCTTGACGTGGCGGAAGGACTTGCGCGTTCCGATTACCCATAAAGCTGTGCTGGAGTAATAATAATTGCTCCTGGTAGGGTCACCCATGCCAAATAGGTCGAAGGTTAGGAGCCAGACGAAAAGAGGTCCACGCAGCGTCTGTTCCTCAGTGAGGCGGCTGCAATGGTGTCTGACCTCAGAGGAGCGGCCAATAAGTGATGGTGTCACGTTAAAAACACTATTGAGGAAGGTAACGGGAAACAACCTCAATTATCATTCCCAAGACAAAAATGATAGTCATTAAAGGATTTTAAGTCCTGGCAACTACGGCGCTCGGCCGAATCGGCCGTGTGTCGTGCCCGGCAGCGGAGAAGGCAAGGCTTCCTGGGTCGTCTTCCCGCGAAAGCCTTGTAAGGGAGAATCGACTGAAACAAAACAGAAGACGCAGGAGAAGAAGACCACATTAGTTAGAATAGAAACGTGGAATGTTAGGACATTGATAAGGACAGGGAAATTGGAGAATGTTAAGCGAGAGATGGAAAAGGGAAATAAAGATATTTTAGGTCTATGCGAGGTGAGATGCAAAGATAGCGGGGATTACTGGAGTGATAAGTATAGAATAATATACAGCGGCGGGGATGAGAACTAACGAGGGGTTGCCATAGTATTAAATAAAGAGGTAGGAAGAAGCGTTGTCGACATAGAGCAAGTAACGGATAGATTATAAATAGTAGAGATAAAGGCAGACCCGACGCATTTAATTATTATTCAGGAATATATGCCACCGAGCAACCATAAGGAAGAAGTAGTCGATAGGATATACGATCTGTTAGAGGACGGAATCACACGTGTTCCTGCAGGGAAACATTTGATAGTGATGGGGGATTGGAATGTGACGGTAGGCGAAGGAAGAGATGGTGATGAGGTGGGGGAATACGGTTTAGGCACGAGGAATGACCGCGAGGAGATAGCAGTTGAGTTCAGCAGGAGACAGGGGTTAGTCATCACAACACTTGATCTTGACACTAGAAAAGACGCAGGTGTACATTAAAAATGCCAGGTGACTCAGAAAGGTATCAGCTAGATTATATTCCGGTTTGACACAGGTTTAGGAACAGTGTGATAAATTCGCACAGCTTCCAGGGAGCGGATGCGGACTCTGGCCACAATTTAGTTGTTAGGAAATGTAGCGTCCGTTTCAAAAAGATAGGACAGGGGCGGCGGGTTAGAAAATGGATTGTAGAAGCACTAAATGGTTTGAAAAGGTAGGCGTACAAACAGGCAGTAGAGGAAATCATGGAAAATGGCAAAGAACTATTTACTATCGAAGACAATTTAGAAAGTATCAAGAGACCGTTATCGAAAGCCGCAAAAGTCACTATTGGAATCGTTAACGGTAAAAGGACTAGGAAACAATGGATCACGGATTATATGATTACATATATAGATGAGCGGAGAAAATGGAAGAATGTAGATACAGAGTTAGGCAAAATGAAGTGCATGGAATTAAATAATAAATTGAGGAGGGCAACAGATAAAGCAAAAAAAACATGGTGGAATACGCAGTGTGAGGATATGGACAGTTTGCAGATGAAGGGTGCGCTGTACAGCAAAGTTAAATCTTTATCGGGAATTAAGAAAGGAAGATCAATGATAGCAGTTAGCGATAAGGTGGGTAAGTTATTAGTCGACACAGGAACGATCCAAAAGAGATGGAAGGAATATATATAGTAGAAGAACTATATACTGAAGAACTTAGGCCAACAAAGCTAGACATAGAAAAGGAAAATGACGTAGAGAAAGATATATTAGGTCCAGCCATACTCGACGATGAGATAGAAAGGGCAATAAGGGAGATGAAACTAAATAAGGCCGTGGGGGTAGATAACACTCCCGCGGAACTATTGAAATTGGAAGGAAATTTTGGGAGGAAGAGGCTATATGGGCTGATTCGTAGTATCTATGAGGCAGGAATTTTGGCGGAAGACTTTGTGAGATCAGTTTTAGTTCCTATTCCGAAAAAGGTAAAGGCTACATCGTGTGGGTACTACAGGAAAATAAGTTTTATATCCCACGCAGTTAAAGTTCTTCTCAGTATCATAAACAAAAGGGAGGGAACAAGTGGAAGGAAAATGATTACTTAGGGGATGATCCGTTTGGGTTTAGGAAGGGGAGAGGTACGCGTGATGCCATTGCAGTAATGAGATTATTAATCGAGAGGAATATAGAAAAATACCAAGAGTTATTAGCCTGTTTCGTAGATTTGGAAAAAGCGTTTGATAGAGTGAATTGGGGAAAACTAATGACTATATTGCAGAAAACAGTAATAGGTTAGAGGGATAGGAGGCTAATCCGCAACCTGTACATGTCTCATGGCTGCTTAGGTGCGAGTGGGGAACGGGGAGCCCGGATGGGCAGTGTTAGGAAGAGGTGTAAGGCAGGGTTGCCCATTATCACCGTTGCTGCTCAACCTGTATTTAGAGGAAGTTATTAAAGAGGCATGGGAAGAACTGGAGGTAGGAATGAAAGTAGGCTGGGAATTCGTAAAATCATTTAGGTTCGCTGATGACCAAGCTTTAGTTTGTCAGTCAGCCAAGGGGTTGAAAGCAATGTTGAGTGAATTGGAAATTTAGACCGACAGGTATTGGATGAGAATTAATATTAATAAAACAAAGGTTATTCGATAGCCTAGAAAGAAAAAGGCTAAGCTAAACATTAAAATATGAGGGCAAAAACTAGAGCAAGTAGAACAGTTTACGAGTCTCGGAAGTGTTTTGGACCCACATGGTCAAAGTAGTAGGGACGTAAGGAGAAGAATTGCGCTAGGCAAAGTGGCTTTCACAAGGAGGAGGGAGTTGATGACAGGGACGTTGAGTAAGGATGTGGAGAAAATACTCGTAAAAACGTCGATATGGTGCGTAGCTATGTACGGCGCGGAAACTTGGTCATTGAAGCAGGTGGATAGATAAGACTGGAGGCTTTTGAAATGAGGGTGTGGAGAAGAATGGAGAAGGTGAAATGGACCATTGAGAAAACAAATGAGGAAGTACTTGATATGGTGGGCGAAGAGAGGTGTTTGTTGGGAGAAATCCTACGGAGGCAGGAAATGTGGATGAAGCGGCTATTGACAGGCAGTCGGATTTTTAAGACTATAATTGAGGGAAGAATGTAAGGCAAACGAGGAAAGGGAAGGAACAGGATGGGGAAGTTGGACGGGATGAAGGGAGGAAGAAAGTACTCAGAGATGAAGAGGGACCTGATATATAGTAGGATGCTGGATTTTGAGTTTTGTTAGGTGTCAAAAAATGTTTTATTTAGTAGCTTTGACCATCCTAAAACCTACCTTAACCGGTAGATTACCTAATAATAATAATAATATATGTTTTTTTCTTGTGTGTGTGTGAATGTATATACTTATGCATTCACTCACATACTACTACTCAGATAAATATGTAAACCTTCTTGTTTAGAAAACAGTCACATGAGCGCATGAAGAATATATTCCCAGCAGCTACCAAAAGAGGGTAGGGGAGAGTCCATCCCGCCTTTCGAATTCCAGGAGGGAAGATTTGCATTTTTACGAGTCGTAGTGTGGAAGAGTGGAGTGAGAGAGAGAACTGGGGAGGGGGAGGCGGGGCATCAGGTGGTGGGGCCGGTCGCCCATCCCTTTTCCGCCCCGCCCACCCTGTAGACATTCCCCAGGGGCGACGATCAGCCAAAACCCCTCCGAGCACCGAAGGCTGCAGTGGATCGAAGTGGGCTTGAGGGGCGTGAGGCGGAGGCTTCGGGAGCGGTCCTTTTGTTAGTGTTAAACGGGAGACGACTGCTGCGTGCACACACACGCACGTCCGGGGTCGGGGAAGACCCTATTTGTTGCTCCTCTTGTACCCCTGCGCGCTAACATACTCGTGGGGCTCGCCATTCTTCGCTCCCGGAGCAGGTGTGCTCTCTTCCCCTCCCCCCCCCGTGTTCCTCCTCCCGTCCCCTCGCCGCCCACGCGTGCACCAATGTCACCCTTTCCCCACTTTCGAGTGACGTTGTTCAACTCCTCTCTCCTCTGTTATTCTAGATCGCGCCAGATTTGGTTGGTTCTCATGGGCGGGAGTGAATGCCAAAGCGGGAGGGAAATGTATCCCCCCCTCATGCACCATCCCGGCCCTTCGCCGCGTTGTTCTCTCGTCGACCCCCCTCTTCTTTTTTATCTGTGGAAAATAGGAACGGAATGGAACTTCACCACCTCGTCCTCCGCTCCTTAGTTTTCCCCGTCTGCACGTACCTACAGACAATTTCCCCGAGCTCTCCTTTCCTGTAGCACGCCTGTCGCAAATGCCCGCCGTCTGCCCGGCGGGCGTGAGGCCTTTTTGCGCAAGCAATGAGCGCTCTGAGCTTTGTGGCTTAAAGCAAATTACTTCGTAATGACTGAGTCATTTTTATATACGCGCGCCCCTCCCTTCCCCGTCCAACAACCTCCCTTGGTCCTGCTCCTTCCCCCCCCTCACCACACCCGCCCGTTCCTTCCCTCCTCCCCCCCTCCTCCCCAGAGCCCTGACGCCTTCTGGGGTCGCAGCTGTTGCCGCTCCCTATCGATTGCTCCGAGGTTGTTGTTCTCCGAGGATAAATTTAAGAACTTGCGTATACGTACTTTACGCGGTGCTTTATGAGGGAGGCTAGCGGGCAAAATGGATGGACGGAGGAAATTCAGTCAAAAATTTCCCTTCTTCATGAGAAGTCTGCGGGGATCGGTTGTGGGATATTGGGCGCTCAAATGTTCCGCGCCAAGATTTACGAGTGGATACGCGGCGCGGCGTGCTCTGATGAAGCAGCGAAATAACAAATGCCACGCTGCGGCAGATACTAACCATATCCCCGCGTGTTCTTTCCATTTTTTTTTAGTGTCGCATGTGGCAAAAAATTCGTTCGTTCATTCAGTGCGAGCGTCCCTTATAGTATTTGCATAAAAACTCGCAAAGTAGGATGAGCACAGGACCCTAAAGGTCCGTAGTGTAATTTCTATGATTGAAGAATAATGTTTTTGGAATTTTGTATTTTAAAGTTTTCGATAGCGCAGTAATAAAAGATATCACTAATTTAAATGAAACTTTCTCGATGTCAATTATCCATCGTATTTTTTGATTGATTCTTGTGGAAGCATACGCATAATACTTTGGCGCAGAGCTTGAGATAGAATCGCAAAAATGAATGAGAACCTCCTTCATTTTATGGAGTCTGCCAGGCAATACGAATAAATTTATAAATTTCGGTAAGGTCAATTGTGCAGCATTGTAAATTCTACAATCATTTCTTGTTAATTTCATCTCAAATTTCTCTTTTTCACACTTTGGTAACTTGCAACGGTTTATTTTTTTATGGAATGGATGATGCAATTTCAGTGAATTAGTTCATTCTTATTGCGATTTTAAATAAGTATTTACTTCGTACCTCAAGTAGAAATTCAACCTGTAATGAAAAAGAAAAAATGGAGAATGTTTTTATAGATTTAGATAATATTCGATTGCAAGAGATTTAGCGTGTGATTTTAATGATCATTGGACGAAATGAATTAATGTAATACTATATGCTGGATTTAACATTCATCATAATAACCCAACTTTCCCACACTTCCTTAAAGCTTTTGAAAGAGGTCATACGAAATCTTACTCTCGTATGCATTGTTGGGAAGTTTATTGCTACAAAGATTCTACCTTTAGTTACTTCTGGGTTTAAATGAAGTGATAAAAAGATGTGACTCGCTGAAAGAATATTTAGCTCGTATATTAGAAGTGATTTTGATTGTTGGTCATAGTGCTAAATTTGAATTGCGCAGTAAATGCCAAAAGCCTTGGTTCTCATATACCAGAAGTAGGTTAAGAGCAATTCCAAACATTAAGGGACAAAACACTGATTACCGTAACTGATTTCATTTCAGTTCAAGTATTTCTACCGCCCAGCATATTTTCTAATTACCTGCATGTGAGGAAGAGAGTACATTATTTTTCTCTCTCCCCTGAGGTGAACCATTGTTCCTTTACCTATTGTAATATAAAAATCAAATTATCGAGAGGGCGCTAGAGATTGGGAACATATCGGTCGGCACATGAGGCGATAAAGAACATGTATACTGCCGTCGTGGCATTGAGGGAGAAGGAAACGGAATAAATAGCTCTACCCTTAGTTTACTCACAACTAACATGGCAATGGGGCGAGACCGGCGCAATAGCTACGCAGTGGAAGTCCGAGGAGGGCAAGTTTTGCGAGGTCGCAGACTCAATGAGTGTACGGTTAGGATCGGACTCCCGGAGCGTCGATGCTGCCTCACTTATGCGTAACCCTCTTCAAGTGTCCAAAGGGTGGGCTGAGTCCTTCTTGGGTGGGCGCACCAACGTCCCTGACCCCTTGTCTCCCCGCTGCGAAAATACAACAGCGGAAAAGTCCAACTTAAATAAAATTCTCATGCACAACTTACATCATAGAAAATCGTTATTGAATATAAATTTCAACTCCTATATATGAATTTTATCCCTAAATATAAATTATTAGGCTTAAAAATATTAATGCACATGGGAACCCCATGTAAATGTCATAAAAATCTCTTGCTTTCAAAAATAAAACAATCAGTATAAAATGTAGTGGAAATACGAGCTACGTTCAATTAGGACGACTTCTGGAAAAAAAGTTAAAGACATGGGCAGATGAGTAATTAAAATATACAAGGTGTAATATGATGCTGTGGGAATCCACAAATTGCATGTATTTTTCATTCGTGCTCCAACAGGGAAAGCATTCTAAATTCTTATGGAGATTGAATGCGGTATTTTTTCTGTCCTGATTTAAGTTAGGTCTTTTGAGGGTACATAGGTGAACAATCATTAGTGTTACTCTGTTACGGGGTGAGCTCAAGCTCACTTCACGAGCATTTCAGGTTTGAGCCATGTTCTATACTACTATTAATATTATCAAGTCCCAATTTACAATACATTATATTTAATTTCAGAAATATTTTTTAAACCCTTCATATCGTTCAACATTCCTTTTCCTTCCCTGTCTCTACGTCGTTAAAAGTGTTATCCTTATTGTCATAGTATTCAAACCGCCTTGCATCTCTAAATTCCAGAGTTCACTTTAAATTTGAATTTCTCCCATCAACCCCTCTCCTGCTATGCCTAGCTTCCTCATTCAGTTTTTTTCGTTTTCTTCTCAAATTCCTTCTTTCTCTCCATTCTTATCTTTATTTGCATTTACAAAGATTCCAATTGACGTTTATTACGATCTTTTGACCTTCAGAAACTTAAAAAAAAGTTTTTAAATAAACAACACTAAGGTCCGTAACAAAGCTTTCTTATATTTTTTCATAGCGACTTTAGTTATGGTCTGTGTCGACATCTCTCTTGAAAATAATTTTCTAAAATCCCGACTCATACTTGTATAACCTCTCTTTTATTTCCGGAATGCTTCCTCCTCATATCATCCCTACCCTTAGAGATGGCATGTAAATGCGGACTTCGTCTCTTTGCTTGAATGTTTACCGCATGGGTGGGGGGTAGAGAGAGAGATGCAGGAGCCCATGCGGCCAAAGAATTGGAATACCTTGAGGCGACCTGCAGTTGGGCACCCGATCTCGCTCCCAGTCTTCGCGCATTAATATCCTTCCTTCTCTTTGGGTGACGGGCAATTCAAGTTCAATCCTTAGTCTTTCGTGATGACTACAAACTTTCGAAGAACTTCGTGAAAAGAGAGGAAATAAATTTTCAGTTTGATTTGATTCTTAGCGTCCATTCGTTCAGACGTCTCTTTCACCAGTAGTATGCGCCCAGCGGCTTCCTCAGAAAAGACATGTCGGGAGTAATAAAGCCAAACGGATCCAGGATGGGTTACGAAATCTTTGAATGACGACCTCACCACTCATGAATAAACAGCGCGTACACAGACAGCTATCCGCACTCGGCTATAACTTTCCCTATTAAGCCCTTACGAGAGGTCATCGATTTTGAATTTTATCAGTTAGCCTTTGCACTCCGGGCTTTTAGTTTTGGGAGCTTTCCGAGAATTGTTAAAAGCCGATCAAAATATGATGGATTAGTCATGTATTATTTGATTGGCATCTTTTAATTTTAACAGCACGAACAAGCCAGTCCTGATTTTTGGCTTGCCAGAGTTTGTCATCAAGGCGATGGTTTGATTTCTACGGAGGTTCCATTTTCCACAAGTGGCCGGGCGGGCTGTGCTTGCCGGTGATCGCTCCGGTCTCTCCACTCTCGGCCTTAACGACAGGACCAATTGTGCTCTTTCAGGACAGCCGACCACCCATTGCACCATTCTCTTCTTCTCTCCAAGAGCGCTTTGTTTTCACCTAATTTCTTAAAATATCTGCTCTCTCGCCTTTGTTTTTAGTCAACCAATTATCGTCTTATGGTCTTATTTGATGAACGCCAACGCAAAACATCACCACTTTCAGTTTGCAGGCGTCTCTCTATCTTTCATTGAAGCATAATTTTTCTATCAACAGATACAGCGCGTTACTGACGCTGTATGAGTCCGTCATTGTATCAATTGTACCTCTTTCATTCACATGAATCGGGAGATAGGGAAAGGGGTGCTCAAACGTCATCCATTAGCAAAACTAGCGAGTTTATCACTAATTTTTGAAAACTTGACATTTATACTAAGATTGGGAAATCTGCGAAGGAAACTATTGCCCTTTTTTCCGAATAATATGAAGTCATTGTTCAAATTATTCACTTCATGTGTGTCAGAATTAAACTCATTGTATGTGTTCATAACGTATAGTCGTTTTCTCAGTGTTCATATTCTAGTATATCCAATCGCTCGTAAGAATTTTCCAACGGATCGTGCTCAGTAATTCATTAATTACTTATACATTTGCCCTGAATCATCATTTTTACGGGAAAATTCATGAAAGGCTTAATTACAATCAAATGGCACTTCTTATCATTTTCACTCGACCATTTTCCTTTAGTTTTACGATGAAGGGGAGTTCCGGAAGCACCACTCCTTACATATTTTGAATGTGCGTTCGCTCTTGGTGTCACTTTCAAGTATGTAGTTACTATATTTCAAACGCTGCTATTATTTTACTTCACGGCACAAATTTTCAACATTTGTCAACTAATATGATTCCTGTCTACTAAGTAAATAAATTTGTAGGGAATGGTAAATACGGTTGTGTATAATACTTAAAATGAGTCTTCCTGACACTATTCTCTTAACTTTCCTATTCTCATTAATCTTACCATTCAATGTCTTACATCATTCTTCATTTTTCTTGCTTGAATCTCCCTTCCATTTGTAGTCATAGTTTTTGTTCGCAAGGAAATATCTCATCTCCATTTCTAGAAAATTATTTTAAAGGATTTGCCACTAGTCTGAGGTATCAACTCATTCTGATTCGCAAACTGAACCAGCATTACACTCTCCCTCCATTGCATTTCTTTTCTCAGAAACAATGTGTCCTGGAACGTAAATGATAATGGGCCCTAGAAAAAGTCCCATAAATCTCACTAAAATTGCCCAATTCCTATTTCTGCTTTCACAAAAACAAGTACTTAAAAGCCTTGATCACAATGGCCTTTGTTAATTTTCTCATGAATTCTCCATTTTTATCTGTAAAATTGTACAAACTTCCTGTATTAATAAGGGAATAAAATTCCTCATTCAATCTTCATCATAGGTGGGTTTCAATAAATTAGACACTTCTTTCATCTAAATGCAAACAATAACGTCAGTGGGTTGCCAACCGAAAACAGCAATCTTAATTTTAATGATTTGTCGTTGAGTCACATGATCGAAACCAAAGTGGACTCCATTTCTTTCCGTAAGAAAACCCCAGCACCTTTGGAGAGCTGCACATTGATTTACATGAATATAAAAATCCATTCCAAACACCCTCCCTCCTTCCATTTTAGAATTTATTCTTTGTTAGTATATAATGACCCCATAAAACTCGATTCTTACATATTTGTTAGCTTTTAAATATAGTCATAGAATTGAAACACCTAATAAATCCACGGGTGTATTTTTACTAACCTAATTTCATTTTTCTGCTTTGTCTTGATTATCAGGCTAGACTAAATCAACATTTTCGCTGGCTGCATGAATACGTCCCATACTCGGACATTCTTTTTGCAGAAGGATAATTTCTTGTAGAGGCCTCCTCCCTCTACACTTCGCCCCTTACCTCTCATGAAGTAAACCTGATTCAAGCTGCTCCGTGCAAGCACAGTGCATTATAAAGACACTGCATGCGAAGGTTTTCAAAAGGTTTCCCTTAGAGACTGTAACATTGAGGTTAGTCGGTCAAATGGGCATAATAATATTCACCCATAGAATTCCATTTCGAGTTTTATTTTCTACACGATATGGTTCCGTCTCTGATGGAAAATTATCGTGAGCACGCGCAGATTAATTTATAAATGAACAGACATCATTATTATCTCCTGATATCTTTTCATCCTCATTTCTAGCAGCATGATTCTCGGAGTGCTGGGACACCGTGCTTTGTCAAAATACTTGTGTAAATGTGGCAATTGAAGTTTTGAATCAATTTCTGCAACTAATTGCCCAACAGCAAGTCCCAACCGTAAGCTGAATCCCAGAAAAAAACTTTCATTAGAATAGCAGCGTCCATGCCTGAGGCGAGGTTCGGAACATTTACCTGGTTAGCTCGATGGATTCTCTGGGACTGGCGCGTGTGGGGTTTCCATTGATTTTATGTTGGTGCTTGTAAAGTGTATCCTTTGTCCCTGAATACATGATTGTTTTTTTCTCTTTTAAATATCCCAAAGGCAAAGCCTCTAGAATAATATGATTTATGCCTTTAATGATTCCTGTTCTTATGAAATATTGTGTTGCTGTTAATCCGAAAAAAGTCATTATTCTCGTCGCCAATTAAATTAACACAAGATAATGAGTTGATTCCTGAGTTTATGACAAAAACTATGTCTTGTCGTAGTGCCGAAATTAATTCTGTTTGACACCACGAGAGCCAATGGGCAATTAAAGACGGAACAGTTCAAGCGACCTCCTTGAAATAAAATGCGGGGCATTAGCCATGAGACAGCCCCAAGTGTCTTTTTTGGTCACAATTGTTTAAGCTATGGTGTCCATGACTTAAGCACTTAAGTTTTGTTTCGAAAGTTGAGTAATGTTTTTTGTTTACAAGATGTATCGTAGAGGATGCGTTTGTTGTTGCTCCCATTGTGTGCAGCGCTAATATGATAACTATGTCAATAAAATTACATTACATGCCAATAAAATGCTTCAGTTGATTTAGAAATGTCGCCCCTATCGATATTTCGAATCCTTACCTGCTTCACTGGGCTGATTCATTTGGTTTAAATATTTCAAATTACTTCTTCTTTGAATTAGGTCTACGAAAATACAATTGGATATTCATATAATATTTTGGGAAAAGTAAATGCCTGAATCTTTCCTACCAGAGGGTGGAAATGTAATAAAGGGTATCCAGAAACTGTAGGAAATCATCGTATCGTGTATTATAGAAAATGTTATTCATTATAATTTTTACAAGCACCAAGCAACCAATTTTTTCTCGTAATTGAATTTCATTAGGAGATATGACATTTTAATAGCATTAAAAAATAACTTACGAAGAAATCTATTGTTATGGTGGAAGTAGCCGGTATTCACTTGGCAGCCGGAAAAAGGCGTACGGAAATTTACGATATGAATGTAAACGAATGTGTACATAATATTGAAACGCTTTCATGTGGATGGAGTTTATGGACTATGACCTCCTTTGGTGCATATCAGCGTTAAGAGCCGTCGTTGTACCTCCAACGAGGTGAATAATATTGCTCCTGTGATTATGCTGGTTATTCGTCCCTGAAGAAGCTACGGCAGTTGGTGGGTAATAATTTGATTCTCTTTAATCGATATCTATCGACAAAATGTTACATTTACTGCCATTGTTGTAGCTCACGTAAGTAGAGCGGAACCCAGCGTTGTAACCAATCTCTTCGCATTTAAAAAATGCATTGATTGGCAAATTTAAGCACCCTAATTCGTACATACTGCCACTTCTTCCCTGAAGCAGAAACTTGGCTGCAATCCTTAATTCTACGTGTAGAATGGAATTCTCAAATTATTTTATGGTAAAGTTTTTTCTTCCAAATGTTCATATTTGACTTTTGGTGTAGATGGCAGTTGATGTGGTGATCCCATATCAGATTTAAGGAGCGAAGGTAAATTTTATTTGACTATTTAGACGACGACAATTAATATAAAATAAATTCACCTTTTCAGCTTTTCAACTAAAATAAAAATACTACGGGACCTTCAGCAATATTACCCGCGTTGATGAAACATGATTGCTCATTAGGTTAGTTGATTGTACTCAGCCGGTAGATGCTGTAGTTTAGCTTCATGTAAAGTGTTTAGCAGTTTTCACATCAATTCAATCCCCCTTTAAAATGAATATTTACAAACCAAACGAGAAAAAACAATGTATTTTCCATGACTTTTTAAGAAGACTATTCTCATCACTATCAAAAGAATTTTTATTGGGAGCACGTGATTTTCTAGTTGTTCTATTAGAGAAAAATGAGCTCCCTACATCCGAGCGAAGTCAAAACTATTCAAAAGAAAGCCCCTGCAAAAAAAGAAACTCCGCAGAAAAAGTGCATCGTCATCGGTCATTCACATTGGAGGCTCATAGGCTAAGATGAAGTGTTTTTTAAGTGTCAGAGGGGACGATGGGCAGAGGGTGAGAAGTGAGCGGCACGTGGACGTAGAGAGAGATAAGGATCGGTGTTCACGGCTAATTTGAGATGAAATTGAAGTTACTTTGTGGAATTCCATTATAATGAAAGCTAAGTGATACACGTAGCATAAACAGAATTGCCTATTTTGATTTCGGATTGCAATACAGCAACTGCAAGAGTAATATCTACGGAAAGATGAAGAGTGAGGAGGTTTTTTTCACGGTTGAGAGAACCATTGTCTCTAAACTATATTTTTTGTGGTCATATTATTAGTGTTTATGCGATGCAGAGACCACTGTCTCCAAGCAATGCCAACAAAACTGGTTCCTAAAGCATTATTTTAAAAATGGCAAAGGCTTTAATGGCCGTGACGGCCGGCGATGGGGCGGGGGATGGCGAGTGAGAGCGAGAGGGGTCCACGTCGCAAGGGGACACCGCACCTGGGTCTTCCAGACAACCTTCTCCTGGACCGACCTCCACCGCTTAAACAATAATACACGCGCATCACGCACAAATAAACAAGAAAACACAATTACTCACGACAAGTCAGTCAAGAGTCTACTGCCGGTTCTAGGATGATAAGGATATCAAATTGAATTTATCACTTCGATGTCCTCGAGCTATAGTATACCGTTTCATCAAGCATTCCTCATATATATAAATACATATATATATATATATATATATATATATATATATATATATATATATATATATATATATATATATATATATATATATGAGGAAGGAATCTGGCCAGAAGACTTCGTGAGATCAGTTTTAGTTCCTATTTCGAAAAAGGTAAAGGCTACATTTTGTGAGGACTACAGGGCAATAAGTTTTATATCCCACGCAGCTAAAGATGTTCTCAGGATCATAAACAAAAGGATAGAGAGGAGGGAAAATGATTACTTAGGGGATGATCAGTTTGGGTTTAGGAAGGGGAGAGGTACGCGTGATGCCATTGCAGTAATGAGATTATTAATCGAGAGGAATATAGAAAAATACCAAGAGTTATTAGCCTGTTTCGAAGATTTCGAAAAAGCGTTTGATAGAGTGAATTGGGAAAAACTAATGAGTATATTGCAGAAAATAGGAATAGATTGGAGGGAAAGGAGACTAATCCGCAACCTGAACATGTCTCAGACTGCTCAGGTGCGGGTGGGAAACTGGGAGCCCGGATGGGCAGTGTAAGGAAGGGGTGTAAGGCAGGGTTGCCCATTATCACCGTTGCTGTTCAACCTGTATGCAGAGGAAATTATCAAAGAGGCATGGGAAGAACTGGAGGTAGGAATGAAAGTGGGCAGGGTAATCGTAAAATCAGTTAGGTTTGCTGATGACCAAGCTTTAGTTTGTCAGTCAGCCAAGGGGTTGAAAGCATTGCTGAGTGAATTGGAAATTCAGTGCGACTGGTATGGGATGAAAACCAATATTAATAAAATAGAGTGTATGCGATTTTCTTGAAATAAAAAGGCTAAGCTAAACATTAAAATAGGAGGGCAAAAACTAGAGCAGGTAGAACAGTTTACGTATCTCGGTGGTGTTTTGGACCAGCACGGTCAAAGTAGTAGGGACGTACGGAGAAGAATTGCGCTAGGCAAAGAGGCTTTCACAAGGAGGAGGGAGTTGATGACAGGGACGTTGAGTAAGGATATTGAGAAAGGACTCGTGAAAAATTAAATGTGGAGCGTAGCTATGTACGGCACGGAAATGTGGTCATTGAAGCAGGAGGATAGACGTAGTTTGGAGGCTTTTGAAATGTAGGTGTAGAGAAGAATGGAGAAGGTGAAATGGACAGAGAAGAAAACAAATGAGGAAGTACTTGGTACGGTGGGCGAAGAGAGGTGTTTGTTGGGAGAAATCCCATGGAGGCAGGAAAAGTGGATGGAGGGGGTATTGACGGGGGAGAGTGTTGGGCAAAAGAGGAAAGGAAAGGAACAGGATAGGGATGTTGGACGGGATGAAGCGAGGAAGAAAGTACCCTGCGATGAAGAGTGACCTTATATAGAGTAGGATGATGGATTTTGTGTTTTGTTAGGAGTAATAAAATATTTGTTTGTTAGTTTTGTCCATCCAAAAACCTACCTTAACCGTTAGATTACCTTTTAATAAAAATATATATATATATATATATATATATATATATATATATATATATATCATAAACACTGTAATCAACCCGAAGGTTGGTTTAGTAGGTGATGGTAGAGATTAGCCAGTACTAAGCCATATACGGCGTGTGAAAATTCACACATCAGGGAAGGGGGGTCCGTTCCTTTCCCTGTGCCGGTTATGGTTTCCCAGGAAAACCTGGTATCCGAAAAATCACTTTAGCTTGGGTGGGGCTGCAGGGGCACAGAGTGCCTTGCCCGGGAATCGAACTCCGGACCCTCCGGTCAGCAGTCCAACGCTCTACCCACTGGATTACCGCGACCCATATATATATGTATATGTATATATATTTTTATAACTACGTATAATTTTATATATATATATATATATATATATATAGGGTGCGTTCTAAAAGTAATGCAAATTAACTTTTCGCGCCGATTCTATTGATCAGAGATACTTCAAGCAGGTGAGGAAAACGCTAAGCTTAGCCGCAAAACAGGTTTTAGTGTTCTCAAAGCTGTGGAAGCGGCAGAGCGTTAGTTAATGTAAACCTCTGCGCGCTGAATGTGTCACGAAAGACCGACCGAGTGGAACTTCTAAGTATCTTTCACAACGTATTGAAAATGATTCATCACCGGTGATGAAATCTGGTTTTTGATATGGCCCAGAAAAAATACGCCAAGACTCTGAGTGCCATACCCCCAAGCCCAAAACGGCAAGAATGAGGAACTTGAAAGTGAAAACAATGCTCATTGTCTTTTTCTACAGTAAAGAAGTGGTCCATTAGGAGTTTGTTCATCAAGAACAGACATTTAACGCTGCCTACTGCGTGGACGTCCCGGAAAGACTACGAAAAAGTTTCATCAGGACGAGAAAAGGTGTCTCCGCTATCCGGCAACTCTATCGCGACAACGCGCCTTGACCCAACGAGCTATGAGTCCGTTAGTTCCTGGCCGAACACCAGGCCCCAACCCCCCCTATATTCCGTACTTCGTCTCAGCCGGCTTCGTTTTTTTCCTTCGGATTGAGGCAGCCCTAAAATGAACCCGTTTTTCGTCCATAGAAAATGTCCAATCAGCCGCGACGAAGACCT
Organism: Hetaerina americana; assembly: GCF_022747635.1. Lineage (NCBI taxonomy): Eukaryota > Metazoa > Arthropoda > Insecta > Odonata > Calopterygidae > Hetaerina > Hetaerina americana. Next base: position 82,512,247 of record NW_027287538.1, read on the forward strand.
TGCGAGAGGTCCCCGAAGACGCCATCCAGGGCTCGTACCGGTCATGGCAGAGTCAGGACAGGACAGGGCTTTGAAGAATTTTAAGTGTTTGTGGAAATATGTTCAATCAATTACTCAAAAAATATGTGTGTGTGTATGTGTAAACTAATAAGTATACTTCGCTAAATGCTGACAAAAAAATAAACGCATATAAGTAGCACTCAGGGAACATTTAAAATTCTTGGGTGGAAGCTGCCCCTGAAGACAGCGGTTGTCATACTACCGAATACTTAAGTAGTACGTTTTCTTTTTCTTTCGGGAGGTAGCAGATGGAGAGGATTTTCTTATAATCTGGGTCCAAAAATGCTCTCTTTCGAGTGAGAATCAATAGGATGAGACGAAAATGGCCAAAATATTATTAAAATCCCTTGTTCACGGTGGGAAACTCTGAGGCGGGTTAGGGTCCTTTTCTACTCCTCTCGACCCTTTTTGACTTCCCCTCGGAGTGCGCCCCACGCTCACACACCGGAATAACGCAGATACATACGCTGCATGGCCACCCTTCCTTTGCGATCCCCGCCTCCTTTCCCTCTTGTGCTTTTTGCAGGAAGATGCGCTCCCTCCACTGCTTTTAAAGGGATCTATCTGGTCGTCGGGGCAGGGTCTTTGATTTTTATGTCCCACCAGTTCTTCCGCGCTTGCTTCGCTTCTCTCCGAGGGTTGGCTGGCACAGGGCGCATCCCCTGGTCGGGAGTGCGAAGGGATGAAATCGGCGAAGTGCACGTGGCGGAGGCCTCTGGTCGACCACCGTCCTCTGCCGACCCCTTCACCCCGTGACGACGGACCGCCCGGGATGCTCTAATGGAGGGAAGGGCGATGGCGGAGGGCTGTTGGTGAGGAGAGGAGGCGGGCAAACGGACGACCCGCTTTTTACCAGCGTCCGTTACCACCAGCCCACACCGGGAGAATGTTGCTGAAAGGGTCGATGTTTGGGCGAGGGGGGTGGGAACGATGGGTGGGAGATGAGGAAAAAGTATCCAAGGATGACGACTCGATGAGAATGGTTCCCGCAGAATTATCGCCGTAATAACACATTGCTGATGGGAAGCAAAAAAGAACGCAAGGCAGGGCGGGGCAATCCATTTATGGAGGCGCATGATAGAGACCTTAATTAAGGCGCCCCCACGCGCAGAAGGGGTCAGGGAGGGGAGTATTTGGCGGAGGGGGAAACCCTCGGGAAGAAGCATTTTGAGGGAAAGTGCACGATCGGTATTTTCCACACGCACATGGGAACTTCTTTATTAGCGGGGAAATCTAGCTCCCGAAGAAGGATTGCTTTGGCAAAATAAGCATTTTAGAGAAGAGAGCTTAATGAGTTTGGACCGAGGTGGTGGAGTGGGAAGAGAATCGCTGTGGACGTCACTGCGGAGCCGAGAGCGAGAAGCCTTTATTCCGGAATAGAAGCAGGAGCGATTTCCGCGTGTGTGAAAAATCCTGAAGTTAAAGAATAGACAGAGATGATGAGAGGAAGGGACAACTTTCGGAATTAAAAATAATTTATTGACTGGTATTGTTGAGGCTTTTAGGTGCGTTAGTTCTGTGTTATTTTGTATGTTGGACATGAATTGAATATCATTTATTCTATTAAAAATGTTATGCTAACTCAATTAGAACAACTAACAAGTAGTTACTGATTTCAACGCATGCGGCGGTCAATGTTAAAGCGGCCTACACATAAATCTATTTGATTATTTGATGATGAGGTTAATTATTATATAGCTTTTATTTTTCCGTGCATTCAATTATTTGGTATGGTTATATTAGATTCTATACTGAGGAATTGCGTTAACGGATGAGGGAATTTTAATGGGTTGGTAGCTTGTAATTTTATAAATTTTTAACCACGTCGTTTTGGTAAGCTTTGCTACTTTAGCGGAAGTAATCTTAAGTTAATAAATGTATTCTAGTACACTGTATAAGATTATCTCAAGTTCGGTACCAATGAGCTCATCAATGAGCAGGGCATCTGTAAAATCGGTCTCCTTGAACTTGAAAGGTATCTTTGAACACATTCAAAGAAAGAGCTATACATAATTGGATGGTTTGAAAACAGGGACTCGGCGAATTGCTAAAAAATAAGGAAATGATAGGTGGCGGATTTCGTGAGCTTTTTCTTATTTTTTAACAACATTGCGGAAAAATTGAATTTCTCCATCTGTATTCTCGCTATCTTCATACAAAAAATCAGAGTTTGCTTTCAGCTTCGTTGTAATTATATTACACCTTTGCAAGAGGAAATTTGTAAGCAGTACGTTAAACTATACACCAAGAGGTTCCGCAGAAGGCCTAAATAATGTTAAGTTTAAGAGCAGGACAATCAATTGGTAAAAGTCGTTGGCCGGGAACGGGCTAATGGAGCAATGTCAGAGAAAATTTTCCTCGAGATGCTCCAATCTAAGAATTGCAAAATTGAGAAACCAGACATTTACAAAAAATAGCGGCATGGAATATTTCTTTGCACGGTAGAAAAAAAGGCAACGCGTTCACTACATTTGAGGTGACCTCGATTGTTTAGAGAACAGCTATTTATCAAGAGTGTCAGATATTAATTAAATCACATTAAAATCCGTATTAAGCACCTGGTATCGATTAAAAACTATGGTTATCTTAAATAACCCATGTGAGAACAAAATCTTTAAAATACACATAAATAGTTTCAAAATATTACCGTTTTGGTGGTGTAATATTTGGCAATCAACCTTTCAACTAGAGTTAAATGTAGGAGGGTAATAACCAAATCATGAAGTCTTGACTTATTTAAACCATCATTATCCACCCACTCTCCATCCAACCTCTCAACGCCCCATATTTTAAGCAAACCTAGTCCAATGCACCCTCTCTTAAGACATCCGCTCTCCATCAACCTTCTCCCCATCCAATTAATCTCTGTAAAACTCCTGAAAATCCCGTTTCTCTCCATCCAGCCTCTCTTTATCTACCTTTCTTCCATCTAACCTCATTTCAAACACCCTAACTAACTCCATCGCCTCTCTACACAGCCCATCTCCACCTGCACCACCTCTCTTTACGGTCTCACTTCACTTAGCCTCTCCTTAGCAACCATCTCTCCATCCAGTCTCTCTCTTCCAAGGTTTCTCAATATATCCTTATTCCATCAATCCTATCCCAATTCACCCTTAGTCCTTCCGTACTCTCTCTATCCAACATATTTCTATATCAACGCTCTCTCCTTCCCGCCTCTCTCCATCCAAACTCTCTCCTTCCGTACTCTCTCTATTCACCATATCTCCATATCCCCGCACTCTCTTTCCCACCTCTCTCCATCCAACCTCTCTCCTTCTGTACTCTCTCTATCTACCCTATCTCCATACCGCCACTCACTCTTTCCTACCTCTCTCCATCCAACCTCTCTCCTTCTGTACTCTCTCTATCCACCCTATCTCCATATCCCCACTCTCTCTTTCCTACCTCTCTCCATCCAACCTCTCTCCTTCTGTACTCTCTCTATCCACCCTATCTGCATTTCCCCCCTCCATCCTTCCTGCCTATCTCCCTCCACCCTCTCTCCTTCCGTGAACGTCTCTCTGTCCACTCTATCTTAATAGCTACTCTCTGCCTTACCATCCTTTCTACATCCAACCTCTCTCCTTCCTAACCCTCTCTTTCCACCCTATCTCAATATTCACCCTCTCTCTTTCCTTCCTCTCTCCGCCAAAACTCTCTCCTTCCGTACTCTCTCTATCCAACCTACCCTTATATCCCCCCTCTCTTTTTCCAGCCTTATTTCACTACCATCTCTTAATTATCTCTAGCTCCATTAAAACTGTTTCCTTTCAGGTTTTCAACGTATTCTTATTGCTTCAATCCCGGGTTATTCACCTTTTCTCTTTCCGTTCTCTCTCAATTCATTCTCTCTCTTTAATGGTTTCTCCATGCATCTTTTTTTCATGCATCGCTTTTCCATGCTCCCTCTCAATCTCTTACATTCACCATCCCTCCTTCAACCATATGTCCATTCACCCTTTCCCCATCGAAACTCATTTTTTCAACCCACCCTCCATCTCAACTTTTTCTATCCACAACCTCTCTATTCAGCCTATCTTCATCAATCCTCTTTTCTTCCACCCTCGCTCTATCTACCCAATCTATCCACTGTATATCTCCATCTACCTTCTCTTTATTCCCCCTCTTTGCTTGACCCCTCTCTCCTTCCCCTCGCTCTCCATCAACCCTCTTTTTATCCACCCTCCTTCTATCCACCCTCCTTCTATCCACCCTCCGTCCATCAAGCCTTTCTCCTTCAACCCCCTCCGACTACACATTATCTCAATCTACCCTCTCTCTCTCAATCAATGCCAATTCCATCCTTCCATTCTCCATTCACCCTATCTTTATCCACCCTCTCCTCATCCACCGTCTCTCCACCTCCCCTTTGTCCATCACTCTTCTCTCGATCCGCCCTCCATTCATCCACCCTCTCTACTTCCACCCTCTCTCCTTCCACCCTCTCTCCTTCCACCCTCTCTCCATCTACCCTCAATTAACAACCAACCCATAATGTACTTTATCTCCCCTACGCTCTATCCACCCTCTCTCCATCTACCCTCTATCAACAAACAACCAATAATGTACTTTATCTCCCCTACGCTCTATCTGTGAACCCTTTCTCCGTCATTCCAGTACCTCTCTTTCACCCCGATCTCCGGCCGCTATCTACCCATTCACCCGCCCTCCATCAACGCTCTGTCCTTCAACCATCTCTCAATCTAACCTCTCTTCATCCACCCACTCTCGTTCACCCTTTCTCTTTAAACACTCTTTCTTCCACCCTGTCTTCATTCCCCTTCCCTGTTTCCACCTGTGCATCCACTCTTTCGCCTTCCATCATCTCTCTTTACGCCCTATCTCCATTCACCTCTCTCCATCCACTCTATCGGTATTCACGCTATCTCCATTCAACCAATTTTAATTTCCCATGTCTCCATTCACCCTCTCAGCATTATTCTTCTTTCTTTTAGCCCTCTCTCCATCCACACTCCCTCTTTAAAACCCCTCTTTATTCACCCAACCTCCAGCCGCGATCTCTCCATCACCCCGCTCCCCTTTCACCGTTTCTCTTTCTACCCTTTCTCTATCCAACCTCTCTCCATTCAACCTCTCTCAATCTACCCTCTCTCCATCCACCCCTGTCTCATCCATTGCGTCTTCATCAACCCTCATTCCGTCAACTCTCTCTCCGTTTACCTAGGTAGGTTTTCGGATGGGCACAACTAACAAATAAATTTGTTGTGACTCCAAACGAAGCACAACCCAGCAACCTACTCTACATCAGGTCCATATTCATTCCCGAGTTCTTCCATCCTCACTTCATCCCGTCCAACACCCGTATCCTGTCCTGCCCTTTGACACTTTTGAGATACGTAAACTGTACTATCTGCTCCCATTTTATCCCACCCATTTCAATGTTTAGGTCAGCATTTTTCTTTCTGGATATCGCAAGACCTTTGTTTTCACTGAATTTCCAATCCACTTAGCAATACTTGCAATTCCTTTGCTAAATTAAAAACTAAAGCTTGGTCATCAGCAAACCTAACTGATTTTACGAATTCCCCGCCGACTTTCATTCTTACCTCCAGTCCAGTCACTGTAATCATTTCCTCCACATATACGTTGAACAGCAATTGTGATAATGGGCAACTATCCTTTACACCTCTTCCTAAAACTGCATATCCGGACTATCCTTCCCCCACTTGCACCTAAACAGCCTGAGATATGCAGAGGTTGCAGATTAGCCTCCTGTCCTTCCAATCTATTCCTATTTTCAGCAATATAATTATTATTCTTTCCCAATTCACTCTATCAAACTATTTTTCGAAATCTACGAAACTGGCACATACCTCCTGGTTGTATTCTATATTCCTCTCGATTAATAATGTTATTACTGCAATGGCATCACGCTTACCTCTCCCCTTCCTAAACCCAAAGTTATCACCTAAACCCTTAGTAATCATTTCCTTGGTCTCTTTCCTTTTGTTAATGTTCCTTAGAACAATTTAAGCTGCGTGAGATATCAAAATTATAGTCCTGTAGTCCTCATATTACGTAGCTTTTACCTATTTCGGAATAGGAACTAACATTGATCTCACAAAGTCTTCCAGCCAGATTCCTTCCTCATAGATACTACGAATCAGCCCATATAGTCTCTTCCTCCCACATTTCCCAAAACATTTCAGTAGTTCCGCAGAAATTCTATCTCATCGTCGAGTATGCCTGGACCTAAGCTGTCTTCCTCTACGTCATGTTCTTTTCTAATGTCCAATCTTGTTGGTGTACGTTCTTTACTGTACTGTTCTTCTACATATTTCTTCCATCTCTCTTGGATCTTTTCAGAGTCAAATATTATCTTACCCGACTTATCTCTAACTGTTAGCACAGATCTTCCCATCCTACTTCCCGATAGTGATTTTACCATGCTGTATAACTTCACCCATCCTCTGCAAACTTTCCATATCCTCGCACTGCTTCTTCCACCATGCTTTTTTTGCTTTATTTGTTGCCCGCCTCAATTTATTGTTCAACTCTTTGTACTTCATTTTGCCTAACTCAGTATTTACATTCTTCCATATTCTTCTTTCATCCATCTTTGCAATCATCTAATCCGCGGTCCGCGGAGGTATCACAAGAGCACATCAATTTACATTACAACTTATTCGATATAAATTGCCTCATTATTACATTCCATGTACACCTTAAGCCATAGTGACTAAAATGATCCATCTGCGCTAACTTTCGGTATACTACATCAATAAAAGACTGCTGTCCAGAAATAAGACGACATAGGTCGTCAATGGAGCATTTCCTTCACCACCGCTCCTTTCCCTTGCTAACTCCGCCTTTTCCCTGAAACCTAGCTTTTTTTACATTCTTCCATTTCCTCCTTTCATCCATCTTGTAATCAGCTCATCTTTGGTCCATGCTTCCTAGTCCTTTTTCGCGTTAAAGGTTCCAAGTGTCTTTTACGGCTTTAAAGACAACCCTTTCTTGATGCGTACCAATTTTTCTTCGATAGTACTTGGCTCTTTACCATGCTCCATTATTTACTCCCCAGCCTGTTACTCTTTCCTTTCAATCCATTAAATGCTTCTACATTTCATTTTCTAACCCGTCGTACCTGCCTCATCTTTTTGAAACGGACGCTACATTTCCTAACAACTAAATTGTGGTCAGAGTCCGCATCCACTCCAGGGAAGCTGTGGGATTTTTTTTCACTGAACCTAACCCTGTGTCTAACCAGAATATAATCTAGCTGATACCGTTCTGAGTTGCCTTGCATTTTCCATTACTACCTGCGCCTTTTGAGGTGTCTAAATGGAGTGTTAGTGATGACAAACCCCTGTCTTCTGCAGAACTCAGCTGATTTCTCCCCGCGGTCATTCCTCGTGTCTAAACCGTAGTCCCCCACCTCATCACCATCTCTTCCTTCGCCTACCGTCACATTCCAAACCCCCATCACTATCAAATGTTTCCCTGCAGGAACACACGCGATTATGTATTGTAATTGATCATATATCCTATCGACCTCTTTCTTTGTATGTTTGCTCGGTGGCATGTTTACCTGAATTATAACGAGGTTTATCGGTTCTGCTTTTATCTCTACTAGTAATAATCTATCCGTTACTTGCTCTATGTCGACAACGCTTCTTCCTACCTCTTTATTTAATACTATGGACACCCCTCGTTAGCTCTCATCCCCGCCGCTGTATATTATTCTATACTTATCACTCCAGTAATCCCCGCTATCTTTGCATCTCACCTCGCATAGACCTAAAATATCTATATTTCCCCTTTCCATCTTTCCCTTAACATTCTCCAATTTCCCTGTCCTCATCATTTTCCTAACATTCCACGTTCCTGTTGTAATTAATATGGTCTTCTTCTCTTGCGTCTTCTGCCCTGCTGCTGCTGGTTTTCCCTAGCATGGGTTTCGTGGGATGACGACCGCGGAAGCCTTGCCTCCCCCGATGCCGGGCACGACACACGGCTGATTGGGCCGAGCCCCGTAGTTGCCAGGACTCAAAATCTCTGTAGTGTCCATCATTTAAATCTTGGAAATGATAATTGAGGAGGTTTCCCGTTGCCTTCCTCAATAGAGTTTTTAACGTGACACCATCACTTATTGGCCGCTCTTCTGGGTTCAGACACCATTGCAGCCGCCTCACTAAGGAACAGACGTTGCGTGGACTTCTTTTCGTCTGGCTCCTAACCTTCGACCTATCTGGCATGGGTGACCCTACCAGGAGCAATTTTTATTACTCCCGCCAGCAAAGCTCTAGGGGTCATCGGAACGCACAAGCCCTTCCACCACGTCAAGGTTGTTGTCCATGGGAGGTATTCACTATCTAAGCAATGTGATATTCCAATATACTTCCAATTATATTCGAAGGAATAAACCTGAAATTCTTTAGATTGGCTCTCGTTGATATCTGGTTGGATGGCATCTGGTGGTATTCTATTTTTCTCCTACGCATGAAAAAGTAAATACTGCCATAAGATGCGATAAATATTATCTAGACTTGGTGACTGGAAATAGTCTGTACCCAATGAGTCTTGGTCATCCATTTATGATTCGAACTATGATGCGTGGTGTAGAATGTACTCGTAATGATCTTTTTCAGTGTTTTGTGATTAAGAAAAAGATACGCATGTATTTAGTTGAGCTGATGACAATTTTCGGAGGGCACTGCGTGATTAAGCGATAAGATCATGAGGAAACCCTTTCGGAATGAAATGCCAGTACGAATCGTAGATTGGATCTAAATAGGGACAACTGCCGTCGTACTTTCTCCCCCAGCGATGCCCGTGGCGAATACACGAGAAAATAATCTGCCATCTCGAATCAATTTTAGGATTTTTAGTGTTCTCTGATTTATTACTCTAGGTGTTTATTTATGAGAGGTTTTCTTTTCGAAATTTATGGTTCAAGTATTGCTATAAATGTACTCATATATCAGCTCCATCACATAAACAGGAACGGCCATGTTTAGCCGATTAAAAAGAATGTGAACGGACTGAGTGATTAGTGACGAAATATTTCAAGCAGAGGCGGAAGAATAATGTCTACAGTAGGTCCAAGAAGGAAATAAAATTAACTGGGAACGTTCTCGGGGACATGGGTTAACTGAATTCATGCACTTTGGGATTCATATAATGTATGAACAGTAAAGGCTGGTCAAGTATGCAAGTATTTCAATTATGTGTTGAAAGAGTATGCCTAAAAAAGGATCTTTGATAGCGTGATGAGATTGACAGGAATTGGAATGCCTAAATGGCAGCAACGGTTCTACCCAAAACTAAAAGACTCTTTAGATGATGATGATTAACTGAGCATACGGAAATCCGCTCATCCTGAAGACATTTGTGTTTATCTCTAGTAAGTCTAGTTGCGTACCTCCCGCGTTGGATTTCAAGAAGCCTCTCTAAACATTCTCTCTTCTTCTCCTATTTCTATATTTTAAGCGTCTCCAATTGCCTAAATAGACGCCTTTTATAATAAAAGTGAACTCTAAAAGGTATTGCGTGCAGCAAACCCCTAAAAGCTACTGCGTGGCCTCTAGATCAGTTGATGGGAGGCCGCGCTAAAACAAAATCCTACATTTTCCTCTTCTGTGAAAGTAAGCCTCAGGCCCAACGCTGTTTGGCCCTCCCAAACCCTCTCGCTCGCAAAAACAATTTTTCCCTCGGGTGCAGGAAGGGAAATTCTCCGAAGACCCTCCTAGTAATCAACACCGCAGATTTAGCCCTCCTCGATCCGCCTCCCATCCCGCCGCCTTCGACCCTAACCCTCTCTCTGGCCTTCCCTGTGGCGGGAGCGTCCCTCGGATGGGTTTCCCTTGTCGCGCCCCCTTCCTAGTGCCCCCGGCCAACTCCGCCAACCCTCACCGTATCTTCTCGCCCGATTATCGATCCCCGATTGACACCTGAAATCCTAACACCCCCTCGGCGTCTGATGAGGCATTGAAGACGTTCTTTTCGAATGGAGAAGACACGAAATTTGAACCCAAATTTCCACGCATCTTGGATATCTCTCCAGGGATATTTTTTTCAGGATATTTTTCCAGGATATCTCTCTTCACATCCAGGCGATATCTCTTTGTTTTAGATCGGCATATTATGTGCTCCCATCCTTCAATGTACATCCAGAATTCTAGTAAACTTCATTCCATCAGACCGTTTCAAAAGTTCTTTGTGATTTACGTAGACGCTGTTCAATTGACAAAATTACAGAATATGATAAATCCGTGCATTTATGATTCTCAATTAACCATTGGCAGCACGCATTGTATATGCCTGCTTGAGCCTGGGTGTGAACTGACGCGTACCGTTAGGAAAAGGTCACCCCTAGATGACTTAAATATTGAAAGCAAAGGACACTATAGCGTTGCAAGACTGTATCATAATTTAAAGGTAATATGAGAATTAATGCAACCATGAGCCAAGTTATGGACTCATTTAGCATTGCAAGTATGAATACTTAGGAATAGCTCTATTAAAGGGCGACCAGGAATAGTAGGAAAGGCATGGAAAAGGTAAAATAATGGAGGTGCGCTAAAAGTTCCAAGAATTCCAGGTATTGGCCAAACGTAGACAAATTGTGAGAAGGTATTGCAGCGAAGGACCTTTTGTGGCATCGGTGGTGGAATTGATGCGCGGAAGTAATGAGAAAAAGACTAATGGATACGAGGGAATGGATTCGGGAAAGTAATCCTAGGATTGTTAGTAACTGAAAGCGTCCGTATTTCCCTGCCCATAGGGAGAAAAAGAGTAAAATGGTGAGCCGAAGAGACCGTCGGGGATTTCAAACCTGTCGGGCCGCTATTTATCACGTGGCCTTCCTAATTCTCTCTCTCGTCCCCTTACTAACGACAACTGCCTTCTTATTAACATAGCCCCTCCCTCCCAAACTATCCTCTGCTTCTTCCTTATCACTCTCCTTTCCCAAGCTACAATTCACACAAACACTCGCACAAACACCTTCACGCACGATATATTCATTCAAATGGGAACAGATATCAGGAAAATGGATAGGAACACGTATGAAGGACGAAAACGGGAGAAATGAGGAAGAAGAAATCGATAATCTCGGCATCGTCCAGGCAAGTCCTATATATATCGTTATATATGTGCACAAAGTACATGCATTTATTTTTTTATTCTTAGCACCGTCTCGCTCACCCAGTTCGTAAGGGAGGATCGTGGGCCGAGGACAATAACCTCAATCCCTTGTGCTACCCTTTTTTGCTAAGCCCTGAAACAATCCCCTCCCGCTTGCCCTGCGACCCTTCTTTAATCGCCAAATTCAACCTCACTCCGTCTCCGGCAAAAAACACGCAGATATACGAGTGAAACAGAAGGAGGGCCTACCCCCTCTTGTCTCGGCTCCCCTCTTTGCCCTTCCTCCTTCTCCCCACCCTTGGCTTTTTCGTGGCCGACACTGCTGGGGTTGACAGGTGTGTAGATGAGGTTTTGAAAATTGTGTGACTTACCCCGAACAATATGTACTTCTCCAATTGGACCTATTTCTTCTCTCGAAAATATGTATGTATGTGTACTAAAAATATAAATGTTTGCACCTACTATATATGTATATTTACATATACGATAACCCTGTAGAATTAAAAACTATTGAAATGGCATTCATTTACCTCTGTATGGCCTATAAACATCCGGGCCTCAATGTCGTTCACTGATGAGAATGGCCTAAAATTGTTACTTTGTGGTAGCGATGCATATCGGAGAGTTGAATACTTTGTTTTCCGCATGAGTTTTGGTGTACGTGGCCTTTGTTTTGACTTGCAGGGTCTTGATCACGACTTTGTAAGTTGAAACCTGGGCCTCGGATGTTGCAATAGTTGCGGTGAGCAGATTGTTTTCTTTTCCGATTTAGTGGCAATTCCAACCCCCCCCCTCTCCCTCCTTCCCTATCTCCGCTCCCCTCTAGCCTCTCTTCTCCCTTTCCTCTCCCCAACCATTTCTCTCACCCCTCCTCCGCCTCCCTTTCTTCCCTTCCCCTGGCCGCCTTCCCATTCTCTCGCACCCCTCACCTCTACTATTCCAGCAGTCATTACTTCTCTATCTCCCGATGAAGACGGGGCAGAATTCCGTCGAAATGATCAAGAAATAACGTGTGAGTGATTATTTAATGTGTATATATATATATATATATATATATATATATATATATATATATATATATATATATACACACACATAATATATATATACACATTATATATATATATATATATATATATATATATATATTTTTAGGTCAAGGAAGACAAACCGACTTGCCACCGCTGTATTCCTTACCCTCTTCTAATGTAACACAACGTGACGATCTACATAAGAGTATACCCCTCTTTTAATGAAAATACATTCTGCCTCCATTCATTGTGTCCTCTTTTCCAACTCAACTGTCCAACATTCTCCACCCTAATAGTTTTCAAATGTCATCTTCCACATTCCTCTCTTTCTATCATGGTTATCAACATCTCCAGGCAAATTGCACTACAACCAAATGTCCTGCCTCCTTTGAATTTCTCCAAAGCCCTCTCTTTCACTTTCCCAACCGTTCCTAGAACATCTTCGTTTGTGTCTCTTAATTCCTGCAATGCCAACTATCGTGCGTCTAAGGTTATGTTAAGTTGAAAATGTAGTGAAGCCGGGGACCAATAACTGCGCCATCATAATGTCATTATTATTTTTACAAACACAGACGAACCAAAGCATTCAACCAAGCACGTTGAGGCAGTTTGCCATTAAATTTCAACACATTGACGTATTTTTATTTGGATGAAATGCTCGTACGGAATTGCCATTGACTATCCCTGAAATCTCAAATTCGTCTCGTCAGGAAAAGCTTAAAATTCCCCGCGCAATTGGAAAATATGCAGTAAACGCCAAAAATGATATGGTCTGGAAATATTCATGTAAATACAACGCCAAACCTTTTCCGCAGCTACGGTATACGCGACGAAGGCAGGCATGCTTGTCACGCTTGGGAAATAGGTTAAGTACATAATTCCTGCTTTGCTTTTAGTGGGACGGTAATGGAGATAGGGGGTGGGTTGAAGTTTCCTCTCTCTCTCGCAGTGAACGATGGGATCCACGGGGCCCGAGGGGGGTGTGGTACGAGAATGGAACCCAGGGAGGAGATATGTGGGGGGGGGGGCGGTTTGGAGGGGCGCAAAGGTGGAAAAATGGAGGCCCCCTATGGGAGACAGCTGCCACGACCTTTCTCTCCCTCCTCCCTCTCTCTCCACGTACCCAGCAGACAGTAAGGCACACACACATATGCGCCCCTCTTGGCCCGCCTCGGGCGAATGCGAAGAATCACGGCTGCTGCCTGTCTTGTGTAACGACGGAAATGTGAAAGCGCGGAGTCATCATCGCATACACTTTTCCCGGGCGGTTGGATGAGTGGGGGATCATACGAGGGTTGGTTTCTGGGAGTAAGGGGATGAGGCAGTGGGTTTGGAAGAGAGACTAAGGCCGTGGGTAAGAGGCCAGAAAGGCTTTTTTCCCCTCTCCGTATATTATCTTCTTCCCTCTATGTCCCTTGCTTTGCCGAGTGCCGACGGGAAGTAGCCATCCGCCGGAATGTAAAATCTTTGAAAAATGAAGAAGTGCGCGTAGCAAAAAGAGGATGGGACGTATTTCGAGGGCTAATTTTTCGGGGGCTCATTATGGTTTCCGGAAGCGTGGTTTCCTCTGGCGTCACTTTCACGAATTCCGACATCCGGGGAAAACATAACGAAATGAGCGCTCGTCGTTAGATACTGCCAAAAGTTAATGGTATATTCAGACTCATGCAGCCTGAGGCATGCTAACTTGACCTGGTACAAGTTTCCCCTTAGGGTATATATTTAAGATAGTGTATGTAAAATTCGCATCGTTTTGTTTTTTACTAGAGCTTTCCCTGCTTCGCTCTCAGGAGTCGCTGAAAACTTTATAGCGATTATTTGCGGCAAAAAGCTGTGGAATATGAACTATATTGTGAACAATATGATGTTAGCCAATTAAATGGATTTCACCGACCTTACTGACTGTCTACAAGACGATAAGTTTGAATTCCACGGCAAGAAATCTTAATCTTTTCTGCGTTGTTTGCTGTCGGTACAAAATGGATTCCTTAGGGAAGACCAATTTTAAATCTGGGGAAGTAACGACTTGAAGGGGTGAACGCTGGGGATGATTCGAGGGGGCGAAAGGGAAAGAAATGAGCGAGGCGGCCATGCGAGACGGAATGGCGGCAAAAATGTTTTCGCATCGATGTCGTTGCCAACACCTCTGCCGCCATTCCATTTTCCTATTCTTGACCTCCTCCCTGCGCCATCCGACCCCTCCGCGACTGGGAAGCCACTCCGGAACCCTCAGGTTGTCCTCGCGACGCCTTAACGCACCCACGTGGACTCCCTTCAGATTCACTTCTCAGGGATCAGAAAAAAACTAGTGAGTTCGCGCATCGTTTTGTGAGCAAGTGAGCGGCTAAAGGCATTATTATCCGATTATATTTACTTAAAGAGAATCATCGGATAATTAAATCATTTGCTGTAGGATTCATTTAGGCATGTATGTGTGCGTATGTACGAGTGATTTTATGTGAGCTAACGAGTTTCTTAAACAAACATAAGTGCATGAGGACTTTTAACCTAAAAATCTCCGTCACACGCTCTTGCGATGGCTTGAGGTGTGTTGACTAGAAGTATTATTATTCCACTGGACATCATTTTAAGATCGTGTATTGCCCCACGATGGATCATTCGGTTGGGTGAATGCGCAGTTTGCAGGCAAACTGTTTACGAATAATGTAATCTCACTTCAAGTTAGATGTGATGATCACCGATGAAAATACGAAATAAATTTGTCAATAAATTAAAATTTAGAAGATGCGAGGGATGTTAGGGGGGAGCCATCAACCTCCTGGCCTCCCCTCCCAGCCACCCACCCTTCTCCTCCCCTCGCCGCTGGAGCTGTTCCCTCCTACTGCCTACACTTTCCCATGGACCAACGGTGCGATATTTCATTACGCCTCCACGGGGTCCCTCTGGGATGCCTGAAGCCAATTCTAACGTGGCTTCTGGTTTGATTCCCTATTTTCAAGAGAGCGAATATCAGACCGGAGATTGAATGAATAATTTAGAAAAATATTACAATGGAGAAGAAAAAACTTAATTTTTTAATGTTCCTCATTAGAAATGACTATTAAGCTAATTAACGTCTCAGTTTATGGTTTAAATGGAACTTAATTGGTTCATTTTCCACAAAACCTTGCCGAAAAGTGTCGCCAGCGGCTTCACCGTTAGAATACCATCATCAAGAGAAATCAACATCCACGCCCTTAAACCTACCATA
Organism: Hetaerina americana; assembly: GCF_022747635.1. Lineage (NCBI taxonomy): Eukaryota > Metazoa > Arthropoda > Insecta > Odonata > Calopterygidae > Hetaerina > Hetaerina americana. Next base: position 82,527,661 of record NW_027287538.1, read on the forward strand.
TTCGAATGAAGTCCTCTCCTTAAAATTCTAATGGATTACAGAGGAACCCTTGAATTCTAAATTTGTACTTTTTGCATTCGTGTTAGCGATAAATAAAACTATTTTTATCTGTGTTTTTCTAAAAATGACGACGTAGCCTTCAATGGACCCCCTCACCAGTGACGGCCGCCATTCTTTCTGGAGTTATACGAGTGCGTTTCCAGCCTCGAAATTCAGATGCCACCCTTGAGGACGAAGGTAGGATATTCTTTGGGAACATACCGATTGTTTTGGCGTGAGTCGTTTTATCCTGGAGTGGATCCGAGGATCCTCTCCAAATGTCGCCATCCCATGGCCGGCCCTCTGTTTACTCCTCTCTTATCGCAGGGTTTCTGCTTTCATCTTCCTGCATTCCCTTCCACCATCCGCTCGCTGGTTTTTCATCCCGTCTTGTTTCTCACGGGTCATTAGTGATTTGCGCTGGAACATACTACTACCGCAACGCCACCACAGTAAACGTAAATTCGAAGATTCCATTCATGTTTTTCCAGAAGCAAACTTTCGGAAGCGAAACTCAACTCAGGATCATATTAACTTTAGTCTATTTCCGCAGCTACATCTGCGGAATGAAAGAAAAATTATATACTTCTCGTTGCTTTTCTGTAAAATGCTTTCACGCACTTTATGTAAATCATTTTTCTAAAATAAACCGTTTACAGATCAACTTGTACTATTCCACATTTTTTTACTTTTAATCATCTCAGGTGATGTTTTCGAAAGTTTTCTTGGAAATTTCAATAAAAGTAACATCAATGCACTCAAATATTCTGCAATTTTTAAAGCTGTTTTCATCCGATGATATCCTGTTAAATATTTTATCATATGTTATAAGTGAAATATTTTTGAAATTATGCTATCATTTACACACATTCATGAAACATAAATAATGTTTTGGACATGAAACAATGAGTCCGACTAGAGCAAAACTTGAGATCAGCACGCAGTGAATTAACGGGTGAGAGAGGACAACTCTTTGGAGATCGGTACCTTTTCCAAAAAAATAACATGATCACATATTCCGCATTTATCTGCGATCAATGCCGGAACTATTCATCGAATAAAATCTTTTCCTTTAGTGCTCGCGATTGCACTGGGACGTTCAGAGTGTTATTGAAGTTAGCTAGTCTTAATTTATTTCAAGTCCACAGTTTTGGCGCATCTATTTATTTTTCATTAGTTTCTCAATTGGCGACGTTCTGAAGCAGTTCTCAAAGGCAGTTCGCACTGTACTCTCGATAGCACGTTCAAGACAAAGCCGTTCCTTTCCCTTTTGGCATTTCGAGACATTGCGTGGCGTTCCGAACGTCGCCCCATCGGGCCATCGTCCGATTCCCCGAGAATCACGGCTGATCGTGAGGCAGAGAATTAGAGCGGCGTGCAGTCGTGCCACGGCTAGAAATTGATTTCCTTTTCCATCAGTTTCTACTTCCGCAAGGATTTCCGGGGTAGAGCGACCGGCGTTGCCTCAAACCATGAGTTGCGAGCGGAAGGGAGGAGCGGCGACATCTATATATTACCCGGAGCGAAGGCCGAGGCGCGGCATTCGGGGGAGGAGTGGCGAGTGGCCCCTTCATCAAGGCCTGGTCGCTTACTCTCCTCTCCCTCTGTCTTTCCATCCACGGCGGATGGGATTCTCGCGTGTCCATCCCCGTCGGCGTACGTTTCCGAATCCAAGTTAATATGAAAGTGAGGCTTTTGTGGATCAAAGAGATTCAAAAGAATTAAATATTGTAAATATGAAATAAGGTGGACAGCGAAGGAATTAATCGTGTCATGCCAACCAGGAAAGGAGGATATTGCAAGAAAAAGTATACCGGAAGCATTTGCACAGAGGTTGGCATAGGTGATCTGTATTAATAAGTAGAGATGTCAAGAAGAGATGATTAATGGAATCCTCATTTTGCACTATGCTGCTATATGAACCTTAAATCAGGTCCTTTCCAAGCCGGGTCCGAGGAATGAGTAAACATTGATCAGAGGTTAACGAGGAGTGAGCTTGAAGGAAGCGGTGGTTCGGAGACGAAGACAGACGACAGATTTTCACACATGGAGATGTAAAGGTTCTCCATTCACCCTTCTCCTCAAGTGAGTGATGTTTGCTTAAATAATGAATTGCAGCAAGCATTGCATGACAATGTTCACGCCTGTGTGTTTTTTTTCTGGCATTGAGCAGAGAGGATGAGGATTCGTTTAGAATCTGGGTATTGAAATTTCTCCGGAGAGAGAGAGAGAGAAAGAGAGAGAGAGATGGAGAGAAGGAGAGAGAGCCTTCTGGCCATCGAAGGAATTTCATGGGGGAAATATTCGGAGATGCTCGGACGGCGGTGGAGAATGGTGTGCGTCTCGTTCAATGGGGAGGCGTTATCAGTTGCCAGTCTCATTAGATAGGCTGTTTTTGAGCAAAGAAATGTTGAAATTACTTGGGTGACAGTCAATAGTGGTGCCAACACGAAGACTTAAAAATAAAATTATCATTGAGCACTAAGAATCCTTTTCCAAGACAAGTGAAAACGGCCGTCTGAAATTGGAAACGAGGAGATGGAAACTTTTTAACAGACCAGCAAGAAATAGCCACCAGACCAAGGTAACAAAATATCTAGGAATCGAGTAAATTATATTTATGTAATGATAATACATATGTAATTGTAGAAAGAGCTTGAAGTGGTTGATATTTACCACTACAATGACATTTGTGAGGTTTTCCAGAAGAGAATAAATTTGATTAGCTTAAGCGTATTATGAATTCGTAACGATTACACCAACGCCAAACCATAAAGGCAGTTTTCGTTGAGCGAATACAAATACACTCTTTTCAAAGTACTTCAATAGTATAAGCTATTGAAACTATATTATATAATATCAAAGGGATGGGGATCGTGATATGTCGGCGGCTAACGTACTGGCTTTCCACCCAGAGGGCCCGGGTTCGAATCTTGGTGGCTGGTATATTTCATTGGCATCCCGAATCCTGCTTAAGTTGCTTTGTGGAGGACACTTTGAGTGAGTACGCCGTCCGTCGGATGGGACGTTAGGCTGGGAACCCCTTGGCGCCTTTCGTTTAGAGCCGGCTAAAGCCAGGTTTCTCTCCACCCATCATCCTTCCCTCTCCATCCCTAATGGTGCAAATGGCGTTAGCACTCCCCAAATACTACAACTTATAAGGGTGTCCTAAATTTGAAGAGCTAAATGATTGGGATTGAAGACTCGCTCATTTTTCTGGTAAACTAATATTGTCCTAATTTAAGTTCATTGCACATGCAGGCTTTGTATTAGTTTTCTTTTGAGATAACTTCATACTTTTTATTTCAATGATTTGTAATGAATTGCGAAGTTATAACTTGTACTGGAGTGTAATTTAACTGATTTCCATGCAGGGTTGTAAGTCAACTGAAGATTTTAATAGGGATAATAGTGATAACTAGGGGGGTAGATAATAATAACTAATATTTTAATAATTATAAATCATAAATCAAGAAATGGAGTTTTGCTTCATCGGCAGGAGGATGCCAAGGATTCTCTGCTGCCAAGAGCATAATTCAAGATTCTACGCAGGCCGAAATCTGACATCAAAATTGCCAAATCCTGAGCAACTTCTGTTTTTTGAATGCAGAACATAAACATAGACAACTCCAGCTACTATCTTGCCCAAAATTCCATATCTGGGGCTGCGCTGCTCATCACTCGGTACTAACCCGACGTCTCAAGTCCTACCGCACGTTCGCATGGCGACTGGAAGGTTGCAATGCAGATGGAATAACAGTCAGAGTGACTAACCGGAAGGTCTCCTTAGAACGTGGAACTAGTTATTCCTGGAATCACTCGAGAGAAACCCGGGGTTTTCCGACTCCCCTGAAATGAAGTGCTTGTTTATGGAAGAGTGGGGGGATGTGGGAAGAATCCCATTGGTCTGAAGGGCCGTTCCGTTTCCCAGGAAATGTGGGCTTAGCTGAGGAAAGTTTCTTTTCATATATACGTAGATATAATTTTTTTGCCGATGTCCCTGCGCGTATCGCAGGGTAAGAGGGAGTTGTTCCCGGGGAAAATGAGGGCGGGAGACTTGTCCCATCTGCCTTCCTCCCTCTCTCCTCCGCGCCATCCGAGTCGGGGGTAGGAAGTGTGGCCTCCGCTCTCACACAGCCCCCGCCTCCTCTTTTTACGGCTTTTCGTCCCGCGATCCCTCTCAGTACGCGACGCCGTAAACACAGTTTATTCTGCCCACCCCCCTTCCTTCTTTCCTTCCCGCTTGGATTGAGAAAGAGCCCGAGGTGGCGGAGGGCGGGGGCACCCGCGGTAATTTAGACCGAATACTCCCCAGTCGCGCGGAGCGGGGAGGGAGAAGTGTGTGAAGGTGGGATGGAGGACATCTATGGAGAGAGTTGCTGTTGGTGTAGAGTAGTTAGTTACTATCAATGTTGCTCATAAAGTCTTTATCCCTTTCGCGGGAGATGCAAAAAGGGGAGATGAGCTTGCGGTTTAATCGTGTGCCTTATGAGATATTTTGAGGGGGAAAGTGTAAAACACGCAGAGTGATTAATATTTACTTTATTGAAGCGTGCAATGCGTCATCACGCTATGGTGACAGCACGGAAAACCTCATCAGGAAGGATTTGCGGGTATGATAGGATGCACTGAGGTATCGCGGATTAATGAAATGCTGATGAAGATCTTCGATCTTATTACTATATTAAGTTAATCCTTTTATCATCTTAAAAACAAGGCAGGCAACAAAATGCCACGGTTTCTTTTTTCGTTTGAAGAACATATCAATCTCGACTGAAAATGTTCATGCCCAACCAATGTGCACCGACAGAGAACCATTCTCAGCATGAAAACTTCATAGTGCATTTCATTGAGTCAAATGCACCAGTTTTCCACCTGTATTTTAGACTCCGTGAGTTATAAATACGAAAAATATTTAAGATGTAGTAGTTTCCCTCTTGATGATTGGGAATTACTAGAAATGTTTTTTTAACTTATGTGTTTTTTCGTTAGAAGACGCGAAAAGGTCCTGAGTGAAAACTTAAATGGTGAAGTCCCTATCTTTGTCAACTGCAGTACATTTCCATTTTATATTTGCAAGGTTTTCAAAATATCTAGTACTTTCTTAATTAATAGTAGCTTTTTAGCTCCGATGCTTAAAAAATTATTCCTTTTTGGTGAAATCACCGGCACCTGCAATATTTTATGGAACCTTTTAATGACAACAAATATGCGATAGAAAGAAATGTTATTATATTAGTTCAATGAACGTAAATATTTCCTTTAAATAGATAATTATCGCTTCAGAGAGAACAAATTCCCATTTGAATGAATCATAGGGCTTTCATATTTATTGCTCCAGTAGATTGCTGAATTGTGTGACTATTAAAAGTAATTGAATACATTTTTTGAGTTTTAAGCACGGTTAGGCATTCCATACCCTAATTTTCTGCGCAATAAAGATTTCTCCATTCAACAGAAAATAATTTAGCAGATTTTTTTAACCAAAATATTCTCAAACCAATTTTTCCCAGAGTCATGAATGTGTAGTCGGAGAGAATGGGCTTGGGAGTGATTTTTGAAGCCTCCCAGGAATGACGGCAGAAGGATACAACGTTCGCGCTATTCTGTCCGAGAGGCGTGGGAATTACATGCGTCTCGCGCATACGGCTCTCTGAAGTCGTTTTCGAGCTTGGATTACAGCGGAGAATGTGATAGCGGCGTATATTCCATTTATTCGACATCCGGGAATGGTGTCGCATTACCTGGCGATAGAGTAGAGCACATCCATAGTTACGTATCCGAAAAGTTCTCGTGTGATGTATTGAGTATTTTACTTACCTCTGTATCCTTCTTATGCCTCGGTGTCTTTGAAAATATGCTAAAACACAATTCCAACAGCCGAAGGGAACTTTTCGAGAAAAAGGCGTTCTCCGTCATATTTATGTTTATCGGCTGGAAAGGTGCATTGGCCGTGTGCTCTGGCTTTCTCAGGAGCTCGCATTTCACGGAAATTTGGAGTCTAAAATCTAGAGAAAAGAGTATAAAATCTGGCCGCGATTCGCGCTACAAAATACTCGCGTTTTTATTGGAATAGTTTTCAAAACTAAAATATCACTCGCATATACTAGATTACCTTTCTTTAACATGGAAGTTTGATTGTGATTTTTGTAGAATTGAACCATTCTCAATTAAACCTGCAAATGAAGGTGTCATAGTCTAATGAAAAATCTTAGACATCACCGTGTTACACTGAATTTTCATTTTTTCAATAAAAATTAGAGTCAGAAATAATATCAAACTGATTAAACAAAATATAAGATCCAAATTATATTTCAACGCTGAATTAATCGCAGCTACGAATAGCATTTTTAGGCAAGTGAAATCCCATGAAAAAAAAATGATTCATTAAGTATAGTGAGCCCTGAATTAGTCTGAATTGAACAATGATTGCATTTGGTACGATAATTATTTATTTATTTATTTACACAATTACGTTGCAATTAGGCAAATTTCCTGGTGGCAACGGTCAGGTTAGGTCAAAGATAACTACTAACAACGAAAATTACATACGAACACATAAAAACAGATAAGAGACAAAATATTTTTACATAATGACACTTCCACATCACATACAAACAAACTTCCACATCACATACAAAATGCCGTCCGCATCACATACAAACAATATTTTCAAAACTACAATGAAGTTTATTACCCAGTGGCTGCTTTACATTTAAACTTAAAACTTCTAAAATTGGATGGAAAGGGCTCAAACAAACCTCCAGGCAGCTGGTTCCAATCAATAATGGTTCTATTTAAAAAAGAGTATTTTTTCTTATTGGTTTTTTGAGTCCTTATTTTTATTTTGTGGCTATGGTCGTTTTTTCCCTTAAAGTTAGGCTTTTCTATCCCTTGCCATAAATCTTCCCACGCTTCGTCCTTTTTAACAATTCTATACATCGCACCTAACCTACTCCTTTTTCTTCTATTTTTCAAACTCTCCCATTTCAGTACATCTAACATATCCGTGACACTATCTGTTCTTTTGTACCTTCCGAGTACATATCTTGCTGCCTTTCTTTGAACTTTTTCTATCTTTTTAATATGTCCCACCTCATATGGATCCCATACTACGGAGGAGTATTCTAGGATAGGGATAACCAGTGCCCTATTTGCTTTTTCTTTTGTGGCTACGCTACTTCCTTTTAAATTTCTCATCACCCAATGCAATACTTTAAATGCCTTCCGTGTCAAATTATCTACTTGGACTCCCCACCCAAGATCCCTAGTTAAATAAATGCCTAAATATTTGCATTGACTAGTACATGGGATTCTTTCTCCGAAGAGAGTGTAAATTTCCTTTTCTGCGTTCTTTTTATTTGAAAATTTAATATCCTTACTTTTACTTATATTAATGCCCATATTATTATTTGTAACCCAGTCACCAAGGCGATCGATATCATTTTGTAATATTACGTGGTCATTTACATGTTCTATCCGTCTGTATATAATGCAGTCATCAGCAAAGAGTCTTATTTGGGAATGTAAGTTGTTTGGTAGATCGTTTACGTAAATGAGGAAGAGTAATGGCCCAAGAACACTACCTTGTGGAACTCCTGCTAATACGCTCGCCTCATTTGAAAATGTATCCCCTAATTTTACTTTTTGAGTTCTGCCTCTGAGAAAATTTTTTATCCATTGTTTTACCCTCAAGTCCAATGGTAACGAATCCAACTTTAACAATAATTTATCGTGAGGCACTCGGTCAAAAGCTGCCGAAAAATCAACAATTACTGCACCCACTTCCTTTCCTTCGTCTATTTCGTCGCCGATGTATTGACTTAAACCCAAAAGCTGCGTTTCACACGAGTATCCCGTTCTAAACCCATGTTGGTGTTTGAATAGCCATCTATCTCTTGCCCACCAATCCCGAATGTAGTCAGCGATTCTTTTTTCCATTATTTTGCAAACAACTGAGGTTATGCTTACTGGTCTATAATTGTTGGCTATTGTTTTATCCCCTTTCTTGAAAATTGGTGTAATATTTGCTTTTTTCCAATCATTGGGCAAGGCATCATTATTTAAAGTTACTTTGAATAGATGACTTAGGTACAAAGCTATTGCGGTATTCACCCAGTTTTAGAATGTCAATTGAGATATTGTCCGGTCCCACTGACTTATTTTTCCTCATCCTCCTTATTTTTTTCACAAAATATGAGTCCTCCAAGATAATACCGTTTGTCGAGGGCAGTAGGCTATTTGGTGCTGTTATGTTGATGAAGTTCTCTGTCGTTTCTGGGCAATTTAGGCAAGCCTTATTTTCCTTTTGTTTTCAATTCCCCAAAAAACATCCGTAAAGCAGGAGTTGAACATATTTGCTATTTCTACAGTGTCTGTTACAATGCCATTTTCCTTAGTTTTTAATATAGCCACGCGTTCCCTGCTATCTTTCCTTGTTCTCATGTATCTATAAAATTTCGTTGCGTTGTCTTTTGAAATTGCATTGATAAGAAATTTTTCCTTTGCCTCCTTCTTTTCCCTATTTAGGTTTCGGACCAAGGTCCTCTAATGGTGTGACATTTCTGTACTTTCATTCTTTAATCTGTGTGCCTTTCTTACCGCTATCTTTAGTTTTTTTATGGTTTTGTTGTAGTTCTCCGGATCCGTGTTCTGTTTCAAATTTTTTATGGGAACATACTTCATTTGCCCTTCAAGAATTATTTCTTTGAATGTTTCCCATATTTTCTCCACGGTCGCTCCACTAGCTGCCCATTCAGGAAACTTGCCCCTTAAAAATTCCTGGAACCCTTCCCTTTCTGCCCGGGTATATTGCCAAATTTTCTTTTCTTTTATTATGTATTTATGCGTATATGCATTTGAATTAATTGACGAGTGGCTAAAACTGGGGCTGTGGTTATGTTTCTTAGTGATAAATTGTGTAAGTAATTTTCACTGTAAATATTTAATTCCCTTGTAATACCTCCCATCCATGCAATTAATGCAATTTTTAAAACGTGAGCTTTGAAAATATCGCAAAAATGCGCGGTTTATGAATAAAATCCAAACGAGAATTCTGCTTTGAATGTGCATGTGATACGTATCTCAGAACTCATGGAAAATTTTAAAAATTATGGGAACACACTTTACAAATGGAACCTTCGCTTTATCAGTTCTTAGGGCCTTATAGAATCATATCGTCTGAAAGACTAGCGTAAATAGAAGATTTTAACTTCCATTTATATCTTTAAATTTTTTGCGAACGCACAGAGATTAAATTACTATCCTAATACAAGGAAAATATTTTCAGGTATTTTGTACATATATAAAGACATTTCACTTTTAACTCTGTATTCATGGAATAAAATCCTATAAGTATGTAATGCATTAAACTATACTCTATGTTATATTTAGTACGGGTAAACGTTTGAAAAACGTAATTCTCTTTTCAATTCGCATGGAAAAATACCAATATTTATCATTCATTTCAGTAAAACAACATATTTGTTCACCTTTTTTGGCTGAAATGAATATTTTATACTCGTTCTCGTCTTATTCTTGGCATTCAGTGTCACATTAGGTAAAAATATATTATATTATCAGTGTCGAAACCACTGGTTTTATAAGTGAGAGCATAGCTTACTCGCCGCTGTATTCCTACAAGGCGCGTTCACACATTCAGGAAAGAAGGGTCATTACCTTTCCCCTTGTGACCTGCTCTTCCAGAAAAATCTGTTTACAAAATAAGTACGCAGTTTGTACGAATATTGGCCTAAAAATGCATATGGAAATGTTTTATGGACTTTACTTATTAATTAAACGTTGGTTTTATTGAAAAATGTCTACTCCATTATTTTCCCAGCTATCCTCGCCCTTTAAATCTGAACACCTTCGTCTCTAACCACTTCACTGTCCATGCCTGTCTTCTGGAATATATATTATTAATTGATTATTATATTCTCCTGCAAAGTAAAATTTTTTGCCATTTATTTTTTCAATTTAAGTACAGGGTGCGGCAAAATACAAGAAGTTAAACATGTAACTTCCTTTTTTCAAACGCAAAACGCTTTCAAAGAAGGAAGTTATGCTGCCGCACCCTATAGCTCACGACTAATTGTAATGGGTTTAGTAATTTAATAGGCCATTTTCATTAGTCATATCTGCCGCAGCGTTGCTTTGGTTTTCTTCTTTTCTTCAATCATCTTGGCTCTTGGCAGAAATACATCGCTGAGTTAATGAAATACTCATTGATTTCAAAATTTATGTGGTTGGCTTTAGTAGACTTCTCCTCTGAAATTATACAGTTTTCCCTTGGCGATGTTGCAAACTTTGTTTTTCTAAGCTGATTGTTTTCTGACTACGTAATCCGTTGCCTTAATGCTGCATTTATAGAATTTCATTTAAGTTTTTAATGAAGGCATGCTGTCAGTGCTATGTCATCTATAAGGCTGCATTTTCCACCTTGTTGATAAATTCAAAAATGATTTTTCCAATTTTTATTTTACATTTTTATATAATTTGCATCATAAATGCAAATTTCAGTTTAAGGTCCACGTTAAGACTTTATAATGATTAATAATTTATGGAAAATATCTCAGTATTTAAAACAGGCACTGTGGTGCTTGAACGAGTAATGAAATAACTAAGTTCACACATGGAAAGACAAATTACAACTTTGTGAATTCCAATCAATGTCCAATCATACCACCCGGGATTCAATACATAGAATAATTTTCAGTGCTACGTGTTTGTATTGAAACTTGAGACTCAAGACTAAGCATTCTAATAGTTGTAATTGGCAATCTACCGGTTTAGTTATGCTTTATATGGAAACAGAATGCGTATTATACATGCAACGACTAATGTACTCGCCTCTTCTAAAGAAACACAACCGAATATGTGAAACTACAATAATCCCCTCTCCAGTCCCGAATATTCCTTGTCTTCCTTCAATTCATCCACCATGCCCAACCTATTTCACTTTCACCTTTGACTTGCTTGAACCTTAGTCACTTGCCTAAGGTTCTCCCCTCTATCACAGGGTTCCATATCCCAATGCCATTCAAAACGTTTTGCACACATCTTTCCCATTTTCTTTAGATATCTCCGAATCATCTCCTCACCTCCTTCACCAAACTCCTACCTTCCTCATTTGTTTTTCTTTCTATCCATTCAACATTTTTCATCCTTCCCCAGATACACATTTTAAAATTCTCTAATCTGCACCACCTATAATCTTGTGACAACTACTATATTTCCACGCTTCACAAAACCACGCTCCAAATCATAGTTTCAACGAGCCGTTCCTTAACATCGGTGCGTTATCTGCCTATTATCAATTCCCTTCTCCTTGAGAAATATATATGCTTTTCTTAACCCAATACCTTCCCTTATGTTTCAATTACTTAGACATTTTAAGTTTAAAAAACTTCCGATATAGACGAACTGTTTCACTTGCTCAAGTTTATGACCTCCTGTTTTAGTATTTAAATTAGCTTTTCTTCTTCTCGAAAATAGTATAACCTTCGTTTTGTTTACATAAAATCTTTCTCCATACCGATCGCACCGACTTTCCAATGCACCCAGTAATGCTTGGAACCCCTTAGCTGATTGGCAAGCTAAAGATTGACTATATGCTAACCTGACTAATTTTATGATTTCCCCACCGACTTTCATTCCTATCTCCAGTTCTTCCCTTCAGTCCTTAACCGTTTTTTACACATATTATTTCACGTTAAAAAGCATAGGTGATAATGGACAACCCTGACTTACACCTCTTCCTAAAACTTTCCATCCGGATTGTTCATCCGTCACTTGCACCTGGGATATCTGAGTCATGGATAGATATACCACGCCTTGATGCATAGATACATGCACGTTATCATTCAATTGATTACTCTCCTATCTATCAAAATCTACAACGATTTTCTGCAATAAATTCATTAATTATACCCAATTTAATCTATCAAACGCCTTTCCAATATCGTAAAAACAGGAAAATAGATCCCTTTGGTTCCTATGTTCCCCTATATTGGTTGGCTTATTATTGCTATGACATCAAGCATTCCCCTCCCCTTCTTGGAGACAGCCTGAACATCCCCTTAAATTATTATTTACCCTACTCTCCATCCTCTTATTGATGGTCATGAGAGACACTTTAGCTAAGTGCAAAATCATACTCATTCTATTGTAGCCCTCACATATGACTGCCTTTTCATTTATTGAATAAAAAAAATCAATGAGGTGGCGAAGTAATCTCGTCAAAGTTTTCCTTCGTCAATTCTACGAATTCTTCCATAAAAAGCTCTGTTTGCCCCTTTCTCTAAATCTTTAAGAAATTCCACGGAAGTAGCATCTCCTCACACGGCCTTATTTGATTTCATTTTCCTTAATGCTCTTCCTACCTCGCCATCGAGTAATCCTGGACCTAAGCTATCCTCTTCTGCGTCTAATTATCTTTCTATTTTTAAGCTTGCTGGCCTAATGTCTCTATCATACAGTCCCTCTATAAATTCCTTCTACCTCTCATGAATAACCCCTGGTTCAATGAATGATTTTTTAAATTAAACAATCAGATGAATAAAATGCAGAAGTGTATCCATACTTTTTTAGGAAATTTCAATTTTTCTTGCAAATAATGGCGTTTTTAATTAAACTATTGACTTTGCTAAAGATTGCAGCATTCAATTTAAAAAATACATGTTTAGAAAAATCTACCATTTAGCCAATGGGACTTGGCACCCATGGTAAATTGCTAGTGTTTGAATGGCGCTCATATTCTTCTTTTCGGATGTTTCTATTTTTCCAATCAGTCAAACAGTCGACGCAAGTTGTTCAACCGAAATCGAAAGATCCTCATAGACGACCGTCCTCACGCTTACTCTGGCAAAAGCAGTAAAAACTATGAAATATATTTTTCAACCTCTTGTAGACGCTACTTTCTTCTTGCTTGTGAATGCCCTTACCACACGTGACGGCATCAAATGGGTAGTTCCCTTCTAATGTAATCTCTCGATACAAAATGGAAAATCTCGCTCGACTCGCTTGTAATTATAGCAATATTCTTGGATTTGATATTCCTGGGAAAAGGAATATGTGTCGTGGGCCTCGACGCGCGGGCAGGTCCTCCCTCGGCCCGCCCCCCTGCGTCGATGTTTGCCCTTCGGCGCGGAGTGTTCCCGTTCGCCGGCGTTAGATGAGGGGTGCCGTAAATGGGAGGCGTCCTGGGAATGGGGGCGGACGAGGGGCGAAACTGGCTTAACATCCGTCGTCTTCACGTAATGTACTCAATTCGGTATGCATGCATGGACCGCCGCTTTGATTACCACGGGAATGCGTGCAATAGTTAGCACTAGTCGATCTTACAAGGTGAATGATCGTCGGATGCGGGCATGGAATAAACATTCGCTTTCAAATTGCCGTCTGTATAATTGTCATTGATGATTTCAGAATATTTGTTGAATAATCTGAAGACGATAATAATTTTTGTAAACCATATTTTTGCTATGAAATGGATTTCAGAGTTGTGACCCTTTAGTTAATATGATATCAACCCACAAATGTAAGAAAACTTTAATTATCTAAATTTCAGATTACTATTTCCATTCAATTCGGAATCCAAATATCATGTATCCATTTTTTACGATCAAAGAGAAACAACAGTTTGCTAAAGAAGGTTTTTCAGAGACAATCAAAAGTTGAGAATGAATTGTTTCGACCTTTCCATAAATTTAGACAATGGCGATTGCTTGGCAACTACTTCCGAGTATCTCAATTATTGAGTTCATTGCAAATTGAATTGAGATCATATGAATTGAGTTCACCATTGAATTGAGTTCAAAATTGAATTGAGTTCATATGCGTGTATGGGAAACCTAGATACAATTTGTTTCCTCCTTAATCGATATTTGAGTCGTCGTTTTGTATAGTCACTATAATATTGCCCATCGCAAGTTTTTTTCATTCATCATCATCCAAAATATTTGCACATTCTTCCGCGGCTTTTCATATAAGTAAAACCCATTTCAAACAAAATGTATGCGCTGGTGTACTGTATGCTCCGTCCGTGGCTACAGACTTTCAGTCAGTCAACCTTGCGTATTCATCTCGAATCATTTATTTTACTTGAAATAAACATACAGACGAAGAAGAGTGCTCAAAAGATGCCTCAAGACTACTCGCAATGTTTGCAAACAACATCTAAAGGTAGCAAAATTAACACTTTAAAACATATTTGTTAGCCAAAGTATAGAGGATATTTATTATGGACAGCGGTGAAGGTGACAAATTTCCAATAAGCTAGTTACAAATAGTATTATTCAACTAACAAAAAAGCATCAACATTTTCCAAAAATAATAAACAATGTATTCACATCCAAAGTTTAGTAACCAAAAATTTACATGGGTTAACTAATTATGGTCAACTTATTCCAAAGACTCTAATTATGTCTTAATCATTATATTTCGTGTTAACTATAATTAATTTATCATTGCGTAAGCTCAATCACCCTAAATTACCCCCCCCCGGACTACAACCTTGACGTAGTGGAAGGGCTTGTGCTTTCCGATGACCCCTAGAGCTGTGCTGACGGGAGTAATAATCATTGCTCCTGGTAGGGTCACCCAGATAGGTCGAAGGTTAGGAGCCAGACGAAAAGTAGTCCTCGCAGCGTCTGTTCCTCAATGAGGCGGCTGCAATGGCATCTGACCCCAGTGGGGCGGCCAGTAAGTGATGGTGTCACGTTAAAAACACTATTGAGGAAGGCAACGGGAAACCATCTCAATTATCATTCCCAAGATTAACATGATGGACAATACAGAGATTTTGAGTCCTCGCAACTACGGGGCTCGGTCCAATCGGCTGTGGGTCGTACCCGGCAGTGGGGGAGGCAAGGCTTCCGCGTTCGACATCCCACGAAACCCTTGCAAAGGAAAACCAGCAGCAGCAGGACAGAAGACGCAGGAGAAGAAGACCATATTACTTACAATAGGAACGTGGAATGTTAGGAAAATGATGAGAAAAGGGAAATTGGAGAATGCTAAGCGAAGGATGGAAAAGGGAAAAATATATATTTCAGGTCTATGTGAGGTGAGATGGAAAGATATCGGGGACTACTGGAGTGATAAATATAGAATAAAATACAGCGGCAGGGACGAGAGCCCACGAAGGGGTGCCATAGTATTAAATGAAGAGGTAGGAAGAAGCGTAGTCAACATAGAGCAGGTAACGGATATACTATTACTAGTAGAGATAAAAGTAGAACCGACGACCTTGGTTATTATTGATGTACACATGCCAACGAGCAACCATAAGGAAGAAGTAGTCGATAGGATAAACGATCAGTTACAGGACACATTCGCGTGTGTTCCCGCTGGGAAAAATTTGATAATAATAGGGGTTTGGAATGCGACGGTAGGCGAAGGAAGAGATGGGATGAGGTAGGGGACTATGGTTTAGGCACGAGGAATGACCGCGGGGAGAAAGCAGTTGAGTTCTGCAGGAGACAGGGCTTAGTCATCACCAACACTTCGTTTAGACACCATGAAAGACGCAGGTATACATGAAAAATGCCATGTGATTCAGATAGGTATCAGCTAGATTATGTCATGGTAAGAAATAGGTTTACATCTACATCTACATAATACCCCGCAAGCCGCCGCAAGGGCGTGTGGCGGGGGTTGTTAGGTCACCAACCGTAAAAAAGAAAAATACCAAATGCAAAAAAACAACACGGAAAATTACACCCACAGCAGCGCACACACTCATGCAAAAATCCCTTCATCCAATACTCATGCAAACACATGTACCGCAAAACAACTAAAAAACTGCACCCCATGATGCAGCACGAAAGCCATCCTACAACACGGGAGCCAGGACACAACAAGCAAGAAATTGAAACATCACTACCACATGAAAATGCACCACGAAACACTCTACCCCCAAAGAGTCTCTAAATGGCAGGGAATGCGACCCAACGTTGCAGGTAGCAGGAATTTGCCCCCGCGGAGAGGGACGAGGGATTGAAAGGGAAACTTAAAAACAGATGAACAGAACATGAATGAAGTCATTCGGAAAGAATGGGTTATTATAGCAAAACACATAAGGTTAGTGGAAGAGCATGCATTTAAATACAACTAATTATTTTTTAGACGCTGAGGGTGGCAAGTGGAATTTTTACTATCTATAACCCTGCAGTTGCTATCCCGTATTGTCCGTGGGAAGAAGGAGTCCTTGAGTCGGCTAGTTCTGGCATCTATTTCCCGAATTTTATATGCATGATCCAAAAGGAACTTTTTAGGAACAGTGTGATAAATTCGCACAGCTTCCCGGGAGCGGATGCGGACTCTGACCACAATTTAGTTGCTATGAAATGTACCGTCCGTTTCAAAAGAATAGGGCAGGAGCGGTAAATTAGAAAATGTAATGAAGCAGCATTAAATGGTTTGAAAAGGAAGGAGTGCCAACAGGGGGTAGAGGAAATCATAGAGGATGATAAAGAGGTAAGTGCTATCGAAGAAAAATGGGAAAGTATCAAGAAAGGGTTTCTAAAGCCGCAAAATACAGTATTGGAACCGTTTACGCGAAAAGGACTAGGAAACTATGGATCACGGATGAGATGATTACAAGGATGATGAGCGGAGAAAATGGAAAAATGTAAATACAGAGTCAGGCAAAATGAAGTACAAAGCATTAAACAATGAATTGAGGCGGGAAACAAATAAAGGAAAAGAAGCATGGTTGAAGATGCAGGGCGAGGGTATGTAAAGTCTGCAGAGGAAGGGTGAAATCGGTGTGCTGTACAGCAAAGTTAAAGCTTTATCGGGAAGTAAGAAAGGGAGATCTATGCTAAGAGTTACAGATAAGGCGGGTAAGATAATAGTTGGCCCAGGAAAGATCCAAGAGAGATGGAAACACGGTAAACTCATTCATAAATTAAAGGTCGCGGGTATAAACAAGGGCGCCATAAGTTGGGTTAAAGATTTTCTTTCAGAGCGGGAACAGAGGGTAGTCCTTGATGGCGCTAGTTCCGACAGCGTTCGAGTCACGTCGGGGGTACCTCAGGAAAGTGTGATCGGGCCGTTGCTTTTCTTGATTTTTGTTAACGATTTGAACCGCGAAGTGAAAAGTAAAATTAGGATGTTCGCGGATGACACGGTGATCTATCGGGAGATATCTGAGGATGAGGATCGTTTTATTCTAGAGCAGGATTTAGATTGCATTACTAAATGGTGTTCTAACTGGGGATTGACTCTAAATTATAATAAATGTTCAGTGGTAAATTTCTTTAAAAGATCAACGGGATTTGCTTACAAATTAGCTGGAGGTGACCTAGCAGTAGTTGATACGGTAAAATACCTAGGTGTCACATTCACCAAAGACTTAACTTGGGGGACTCACATACGTAAAGTCTGCGGTCAAGCATATAAAAAATTGGGATTAATTAGACGCATTGTCGGCAAAAGTGACTCGAAGGTCAAGGAACGTTGTTACCACGCTCTTGTAAGGCCTCATTTAGAATACGCATGCAGCGTGTGGGATCCGAGTGAAAAAGGTCTCATTCGGGAAATTGAGAAGGTTCAACGCCGGGCAGCCCGTTTTGTAAAAAATTCCTACGATAAAACGCAAAGCGTCACCGAAATGCTCATGGATTTGGGGTGGGAATCATTGGCTGAGAGACGATTCAATGCAAGATTGAAATTATTAAATAAATTTAGATCCGCATGTTTCAGCACCGAGGTCTCGCAAATTATTCGTACTCCTACATACATTAGTCGCTTGGATCATGCATATAAAATTCGGGAAATAGATGCCAGAACTAGCCGACTCAAGGACTCCTTCTTCCCACGGACAATACGGGATAGCAACTGCAGGGTTATAGATAGTAAAAATTCCACTTGCCACCCTCAGCGTCTAAAAAATAATTAGTTGTATTTAAATGCATGCTCTTCCACTAACCTTATGTGTTTTGCTATAATAACCCATTCTTTCCGAATGACTTCATTCATGTTCTGTTCATCTGTTTTTAAGTTTCCCTTTCAATCCCTCGTCCCTCTCCGCGGGGGCAAATTCCTGCTACCTGCAACGTTGGGTCGCATTCCCTGCCATTTAGAGACTCTTTGGGGGTAGAGTGTTTCGTGGTGCATTTTCATGTGGTAGTGATGTTTCAATTTCTTGCTTGTTGTGTCCTGGCTCCCGTGTTGTAGGATGGCTTTCGTGCTGCATCATGGGGTGCAGTTTTTTAGTTGTTTTGCGGTACATGTGTTTGCATGAGTATTGGATGAAGGGATTTTTGCATGAGTGTGTGCGCTGCTGTGGGTGTAATTTTCCGTGTTGTTTTTTTGCATTTGGTATTTTTCTTTTTTACGGTTGGTGACCTAACACCCCCCGCCACACGCCCTTGCGGCGGCTTGCGGGGTATTATGTAGATGTAGATGTAGATGAAAGAGTATATAGAAGATCTGTGGGGTAAAGAACTTAGACCAACAAAGTTAGATATTGAAAAAGAATATGACGTACAGCAAGATAGCTTAGGTCCAAGCATACTCGACGATGAGATAAAAAGGACATTAAGGGAGATGGAACTTAAGAAGGCCGTCGGAGTAGATAACATTCCCGCAGAACTATTGAAGTGTTTAGGAAAGTTTGGGAGGAAGAGGCTTTATGGGCTGATTCGTAGTATTTATGAGGATGGAATCTGGCCGGAAGACTTTTTGAGATGAGTTTTAGTTCCTATTCCGAAAGAGGTAAAGGCTACATCATATGATGACTACAGGACAATAATTTTAAAATCCCACGCAGCTAAAGTTGTCCTCAGGATCATTAAAAAAATAGGATAGATAGTAGGGCAAATGTTTACTTAGGGGATGATCAGTTAGGGTTTAGGAAGGGGAGAGGTACGCGTGATGCCATTGCAGTTATGAGATTATTAATCGAGGGGAATATAGAACACAACCAGGAAGTATTTGCCTCTTTCGCACATTTCGAAAAAGCGTTTGATAGAGTGAATTGGGAAAAACTAATGAGTATATTGAAGAAAATAGGAATAGATTGGAGGGAAAGGAGGCTAATCCGCAACTTGTACATGTCTCAGACTGCTCAGGTGCGAGTGGGGAACGGGGAGTCCGGATTGGCAGTATTAGGAAGAGGTGTAAAGCAGGGTTGCCCATTATCACCGTTGCTGTTCAACCTGTATGCAGAGGAAATGATTAAAGAGGCATGGGAAGAACTGGATGTAGGAATGAAAGTGGGCGGGGAATTCGTGAAATCAGTTATGTTTGCTGATGACCAAGCTTTAGTTTGTCCGTTTGCCAAGGGGTTGCAAGCTTTGTTTAGTGAATTGGAAATTCAGTCCGACAGATATGGGATGAGAATCAATAGTAATAAAACAAAGGTTATGCGACTTTTTAGAAAGGAAAAGGCTAAGCTAAACATTAAAATAGGAGGGCAAAAGCTAGAGCAGGTAGAACAGTTTACTTATCTCGGTAGTGTTTTGGACCAACACGATCAAAGTAGTAGTGACTTAAGGAGAAGAATTGCGCTAGGCAAAGAGGTTTTCACAAGGAGGAGGGAGTCGATGTCGGGGACTTTCAGTAAGGATCTTAAGAAAAGACTCGTAAAAACGTTGATGTGGAGCGTAGCTATGTACGGCGCGGAAGCAGGAGGATAGACGTAGATTGAAGGCTTTTGAAATGTGGGTGTGGAGAAGAATGGAGAAGGTGAAATGGTCAGAGAAGAAAACAAACGAGGAAGTGCTTGGTATTGTGGGCGAAGAGAGTGGTTTGTTGGGAGCAATCCTATGGAGGCAGGAAAGTTAGCTGAAGGGGGTATTTACCGGCAGCAGGATGTTGAAGACTTTAATTGATGGGAGAATGTTAGGCAAACGAGGAAAGGGAAGGAATAGGATAGGGGTGTGGTACGGGATGAAGGGAGGAAGAAAGTACTCAGATACTGAAGAGGGACCTGATATAGGTTAGGATGATGGATTTTGAATGTTGGATGTTTAGGATGTTGTGTTGTGCTAGGTGTCACAAATTAAATGATTAGTAATTATGTCGATCCAAAAACCTACCTTAACCGGTAGATTATCTAATAATAATAATAAGCTCAATTAGTCTGTTCAATCATTGTTCTTTGCAACATGTTTCAGGATAATATCAACAAAAATAAACTCAACTGTTGTACATGAAGTATAGAAGATTGTCAACATGTTTGCCTCTACAGAGAGAATTAAATTTTCTTAGGTTAGAAAAATGTTTTCGGCGAGTTAAGGTATTGTCAATCATCTTAATTTGATACATGCAACGTTCAAGACTAGAAAATAGGGTGAAGTAATTGTTTTGCAACAAGGTAGAATATTTTACCGAAAAACATTTTTAAAATAGCTGCGATGATATACTCTTTTGGAGATATTTTCTAAAGGCATTTACTGTAAACATGGCCGAGAGACCCTCCGAAGAAGTGTCTGAATACAATAACTTACATACGTCCACCATCAAAGGGGAATAAAAGACGTTTTTTGAGCAACAAAATACTCATATGTACCACGGCAATTCAATTTTGCTCTGTCCATCCCCTCACGAGGTGGAATCACTAAATCACTTGGTCTATAGAGTTCGGTTGTCGTGATCAATCTGCGGCTGCGCCTCATTTGTACACTTCCCAAAGACGAACTCGCATTTCCCCGAGTCATAAGGTGTCTTTCCATATGACTTGCCGGGACAAGAATCGAGGCGTTAAGGTCATCGCCCCTTCTAATTACAATCCCCACCAATAACCATACCGAAACCTCGAATGAAAGCAAGGCTTAACCATTCCCATGGCGTGCATATGCGGGGAATGGGAGTAGGGAGTGAAGGAGTGAAGGGTGTCGACCCCTTCCTCGCCATTACCCACCCCCCTCGACCCCCTTCCCTCCCCACGCCCTCCCAGAGCCTCTCCGGAGACCTGTAACTTCAAAGACCCCTCCTCTTTACGCCTCCCACTCAGATTTTCAATCCCTTTTTCGAAATCGTCGCCATGGTTCCTTCAAATTCCCTCACTCTTTCTCTCTCCTCCCTCTCTATCTTTCCAGAGACACACGAAGCACGCACACAAATGATAGCATACGCACGTCCTTACCCAATTATGCCACTTTCCCTCCATTTATTTGCGTGGATTTAGCCATACCCTGCACTGCAAACGACTGTGTACAGACGTCATTATATTAAGTTAGTTAAACGGTTGAAAATAAAGGGAGGGTGGTGGATATTTCTCCCCTCGCATCCCCTCGCCACACGCCAATTTCCTTAAAACCAACCTTAAATCCTTCCTATAGCTATGGTCTCCCCTAAGAGGTTTGTTCAAACGAAAAAACCGAGTGTTGTCAACTGAGAAAACAGGGTTTAATACAGTTAAAATCGTTAAAGAGAGACAAAAGAACCCATTGTGGTGAATAAAAAATCTATATGAAATTTCATATTCGACCTTAGGTCTATTTTTATCGATATGACTACGAAATAAACTGACCAAAACATAATAACAGCTTTAAGTTAAAATAATCCACTCATTTCTCATATTGTCTTTATTCATACCTTATATTTATTCATCCTTTTAGGAGTTGGTCTTTTTTTCTTAATTATGGAAAACAGGAATTCGCTTGTTCTATGGATTAAAGGCCATTATCCATCCATCTCTAAATTTACGGTGGAAATATGATGTATATTTAATGTATTGGCCTTTAATTCATTTTGGAGAAAACTTTAATGATCACGTTTCGAAGCTCTCTTGAAAACTCTTCATGTTTGACTTTGAAGTAATTGTAATTATTGAAAATCCATCTTTTTGTGGCATGAGTCTGGAAACTTCCAATGTTTCCTTTGCATATTATATTTTAGAGTTCAGTTTAGTGCAACACGAGGCGGTGTTGCACTTTCACGCATCCAATAATACACGTTTCAAATCGCGTCGTGGTGTAGCCCCGTAAGCAAGTTTGATCATTCAATGAGCACTGGGAGTTGATATTTTGGTAGAATGTAAATGAATCAATAATAATTGCATTAGTTATCGCAAATTCCTACTAAAAATAAGCACAAAGCGATTATATTTAATCAGATACTCATTCCGAATTTTTTATATTTGTGTTATTTGCTGCTGCACTTCGTTTTCAGATAGGCAAAATGAAGTGATATTCTGTAACCATTTATTTCTGTTTATTGGGACTTACTATGTTTAACACGCCAAAGCGGCCAATATTAACTCAGGCTATTAGAGCTTACGGCCCCAAAGTATGCTATTTTAGGGACGTGATAAAAAGCGTTTGTTTTTTCCTCTCCTCCGTCTCTTTTCTCTTAATTTTCTCTCAATTTCTTCCTCCTCTCTCCCTCAGCCCTCTTTTTTCTGTTTAAACTCTCGATAAAAATGAAACATTACGACATACTATCTTGTTACCTGCAGATCACCATTTCACAAAAGTTTTTTTGTATTTTTGGATTCATTCCACCATTTCAGCTCCAGGTAATACAAGAGCTTACAAAAGATTACTAACCAATTTTTTAATTTTGATTTTTCTGATATAACACCTTTTATGACACAAAACAAGTTTTTTACCGATTTTCTTTAAATTTCAAAATTTACGCGGCCTTATTAACTAATTTCATTTACATATTTATTTCTACATTTTTATTTAGTTCTTAGCAGCTACTAAAGTAGAACTTTCTATTTACTAGCTGAATATCTTTGAAATATTATCATTTTTATCAGCGTGAGCGATAGCCTTTCTCAAGCCAAATGAAACTGTTCAAGAAAAACTGATGAGTTCAAATAAAAAAAAGAAAAGAAATTTGGTGGAAATAAATATCAATGAGAGAAACATAATCATTTTATGAGGGCATTCAGGACTTTCACGGAGAACCTAAATTGTTGCATAAGAATGTGAAGTTATGCATATGCTACTCGATTCAAGAAACAGTTGAATGACAGGAATGCTCGGGATCACTCACCTCTCAATGAAGAGGACACCATCGCCTTGCCTGTGCCTTCTATTTTTCGGAGCGTATTGTCGAGGTATTGCGAGTAGGCATCTTTCTGACAACTTCAATTCCTTATACTACCTTGATCAAAAATTTCCCGGAATTTATTCAGAAAATTAAAAATACAAGTTTATTCATCTAAATCTATATTGTCCCCTTCAAAGTAATCCCCATCGACTGCAACACACTTATGCCAGCGCTTGATCCAATCCTCGAAACATTTTTTATATTCGGTTTTCGGTATGTCCATCAGTGCTTCCTGCGATTTTTCCATTACTTCCTCTCGGCTGCTAAAACGCGTTCCCCGTAATGGTTTTTTAACTCGATTGAACAGAAAGAAGTCACAGGGAGCCAAATCAGGTGAATTCGGTGGCTGTTGGATGGTATTTGTTGCATTTTTCGTCAAAAAATTACGAATAATGATAGCACTGTGCGACGGTGCGTTATCATGGTGCAAAATCCACGAGTTTTCTGCCCACATTTCTGGTCTCTTTCGGCGAATTGCTTCGCGGAAACGTCTCATAACGCCCAAATAATACTCTTTGTTTACTGTCTGGCCTTCTGGCAAAAATTCATGATGCACTACACCGTTGTAATCCATGAAAACCGTCAGCATTGCCTTCTTTTTTGACTGAAAACGACGTGGTTTTTTGGTCTCGGCTCATTTGGTGAACGCCATTCACTTGCCTGATGTCTGGATTGCGTGTCGTACTCATAAACCCACGTCTCGTCTCCAGTAATGATCCTTTTGATGAATGTGGGATCGGATTCAGCCTCGCAAATCATGTCTTTTGCGACGTCAACACGGTCTCTTTTTTGCATGAAATTGAGGTCTTTTGGCATGCTACACGACGGAAACCCAAATCATTAACCACAATGTCTTGGGCGGATCCATAGGCAATGTTCAAGTCCTCCGCTATTTCTCTGATGGTTAATTTGCGGTTATTGACCAACATTTCTTTTACTTTATCAATTTTTTCACCGACTTTCGATGTCGATGGTCTGCCACTGCGTTCATCATCTTCGATTGACTCACGACCACTTCTGAACCGCTCGTGCCACTGGTAAACGACCGTTTTTTTTAGAGAATCGTTGCCGAAACACTTTTCCAACATTTCCAACGTCCGTGCGCCACTAAATCCGTTTTTTACGCAAAATTTAATACAAGTTCGTTGTTGCAAATTTAAATCCATTTCTGCAATTGTAAAAAATCGCCAACACACACAGAGATAGATGTACTCTTGGCTACGTAACTTTTGCAAATGTCAAGTTATGACACTAAGATTTAAAGGGAATATCAACAACAGATGTACCAATTTAACAAAAAAAACAGAACTCAAATCGGAACGATGGGAGCGCCACACGGTGGTTATTCCGGGAACTTTTTGATCAAGGTAGTATTTCTTCTAAAATAGAATGAGAATATATTATTTCTAACGTAGATCCCCATCCCCACAAACGATCGAAGTTTTACTTCAAATCTGTGGGAGTTTCAGCATCTAACCAAGGGTATTAACGAAATAACATCAACTCTTCAAAATGACAGTTCGTCGACTTGTATGACAATTTAGGCGAACCCCAACTTATTCTTAATTGAGACTGAATAACAATATAACAGTGCTAGTCCATCCAATTTCGGACTATTAGCTTATAGTTAGGAATGTCAAGGAAGGTAAGGCAAGGCAAGGTATATGGTGATTTCTCAAATTGATACGATTATTGACCCCCAAAATTTGTCCTGCGCTGTTTTTATGCTTTGAAGGTAGAATTTACAAATCCTATCGACGATATGAAAGTGTATTTAAAATTCTTGAAATGGAGTAAAAGGTGAATACCACGCACGAAAACGTTTTCAGTTCCTCAAAACCAACGGGTCATTTAATAGAGGAAGTTCTTCTAAATGTACTTTGGCGCAGCAATCGTCAACTTCCATTTTACTCCTCTATTTGATAAATCAATTTTACTGAGAGATTTTTCTTACATGGGAATATTTCCGTAAATAATAAACTTTGAACTATCCGAAACCAGAATTGTTTGCACCAGTGCATCCACTGACGAGATCTCAGGACGACTCCACCTTCCGCGGGCATCACTGCTCCACGTCTGCTGTCCCTCTCCATTTCGTTCGGGGACCCTCTACACTCTCCAGCATTTCAGCTTCATCGACTTCTCCGCTCCGCATCACTTATCGAGGCGTGCATACCCACCTGCCTAAACCCAGTTTCCGCATTAGCTATTCTCAGGAATATTATGCTCATTGAATATAACTGAGTCGATTCATAAAATAATGGGTCGTAATTTCTGCCTCGACATGCGTTTGAGTGAAAGATGAACGTCATGACTTTTCAAAGATATTTGTTTGCATTTAGATGCATTCCTAACCGGTACACGAAAAATCGTGATACATGCTCTCGATATTCTTGAAGGAGTAACGGGTGAGAAAATTAAATGTTAACACAATATTATGCACGTGAGTCTCAGATTTTCTGTTTTATATCACACGATTTATAATGCATTTTAAAATCACATACAATGATTAAATTATTTATTTATCCTGATATTTTTAGGGAGTCTCTGTTTCCACGGCATCGTCTCCACGCATATGTCCACGTCTTTTTTCCACTAAGCATCCTTCGCAAAACCCTCTTCTGCCGGTCCGAAAAGGTTTTACTCCCGGCCGAGTATAGTGCTGCCACCACCAAATTATTTGGGGACTCCACAATCTGAGATGACCTCAATACCAACTCAACCTTTGTGTACGGATGGAAATAAAAACTTAAGCCACATGTTTGTTCCTAACTATGGGGATTGCGCCGTAATTTGTGGCACCATTTCGCAAATTTTGAGTTCGGGCTTTGGTAAATTTAGATGGATTACGAATCGTCCGAAGACAATTGTAAAAAAGAGAAAATTTGACGTTATTCTCCTTCATAGTGTTAGTTTTTATTTATTGCTTTGAAATTATTGACAAAGTGGAATTCGAATGAGTGGGAATCGACCGTGACTTATTGTTGCCTAAGAGAATGTATACCTTTTGCCCCATCCCGGTGCTTATAAAAAAGGGACTTTGTAAATTTGTACAGAGTCCCTTTATTCTCAGACGGACGGAAAATTGTGCTTATATATCTGAAGTAGCCCCAATCTAGCGGCAAAAAAGTCATATATATGCGTATTATGCTTCTAATTTGTAGGATAAGGTCAGACTAATGTCGAAGCGACTTAGAATCCGGCGACGTTTCCGTAGCGTCTATTTATGAAGCAAACTATCTTTCTGTATTGATAACACCTTGCATGATTTATTGAATAGAGGGAAAATAACTGACCATTTACGGTAAATTACTGTATAGTTACGCGTTTCATTATGTCTACAGAATTTTCGTAAAATACCGACTTACTATGACGGTGACGGTCGCTAAAGACGGGTTGAAAGTTACAAAGATGGCATTTATTGGAACGGTGGCCACTAATCCGGAGAGAGCTAAATCCTCGAGGCAATGAGTGCTGAGGTTTTTAATGGCTCAAAAAATGAGCCAGATTCGGCTCCTCACATCCTTTCTCAAAGCAAGGGCAACGGAGGGTTTTAATTAACTTGTCTTTCCAGTATGTTGCTGAATGAACGTAAATAATAAATATTTTCGACCAAGGTCTATGGAGTGGAAATTTCAAGATAGCTCCGCCGTCGTCCCAGGATCCCACCCGGATAGAGTCCCATGTAGATCCGCGTTCCCCACTCACAATCACCCGGAGATTTGATTTTCCGTGAGAAAGGCGACAAAGCAAACAGCGATTCGACAGCGAAGCGACTACGGCGGCTCCGTGACGGCGGGAGCGCCTCGTCAGCCACGACTGCGACCGGCAAACCTACCCCGGCAGAGGGAGGTTGCGGGGGGGGGATGATGGCGAGGAGGAGGACTGCTGCGGGTAATCCCTTTTCCCTCCAAAAACCCTTTTCCCTTCTTTTTTACTTCCCGTTTTCACACTCTCCCTCACTTCCTGCATGCATAATCTGCCACCATGATGCCGCTATAGCAATTTCGATTCTTCCCTGTTTACACATCCGGCGACATCTCCTTGGTTTTTGTCGGATTCCGTGAGATCATCAAGAACCCTGTAACAATTCCTTATATAGGAGGCGGTGAAGAGTCTCATTTAGGTCCGTGGGAATGGAGCGAAAGAAAATCGAGGTGTGCTCGGATACAACAGAAGACTGGAGAAGGGGACGTATATATGTAGAATATGTGTGTGTGTGAGCGTGTATATATCTACAGAATATGTGTGACGGCACGATTGAATGCGTCAAGTCGGCGGGACGCCCGAGACAGGCATACCACCCGCAAAGACACGGCAGCACTGCGAATCGCCTGTCATTTAACATGCTGCGAAAATACCGAGCCTATTGCCCTTCACAGGCAGGATTACCAGAGCAACCCTTCCTTTGTGAGTAATAGAAAAAATACCTCAATTTATTGCTTTGA
This sequence comes from Hetaerina americana, assembly GCF_022747635.1. Lineage (NCBI taxonomy): Eukaryota > Metazoa > Arthropoda > Insecta > Odonata > Calopterygidae > Hetaerina > Hetaerina americana. Next base: position 82,555,161 of record NW_027287538.1, read on the forward strand.
ATAGTGTGCATTTGACTATTTAATAATTTTTATTGTTTAATTTTAATTCTTGAAAAGCTCTACATATATGTCTAGCTTGCAAATTTGTCTATCTGGGACACATTTCCTCGGCGTATTTCATTTCTACTCCTGATATTTCCATTCGCATTTTATTAGCCGTTCAAGGAAACTCTACTGAGCCAAGCGAAGCCTATTAACTCAAATCAATGACCACAAGCCGAACAGTAAATGTGGGCTAAGGTGCTCCGGCACTCCTAAGCTTTAAAAACACGTGGAAATCTGCGGTATACGGTATAACGGAGTCATCCGGTAAAAGTTGCTGTGCCTAAGTGTGCATTATAATGCAACAATTTCATGGTGTGGAAATCATTCGCCTTGACCGGACTTTGAACTCGAATCCCTTGATGTCCGGCCGAGTGCTTTAGCCAGTTAAGCTATCGAGGCGTCCTCTTTAAACTCTAGGGAAGTTAGATTGGAGACCGAGTAAAAGATTAGCTCAGTCGCATTCATTTTACAATGAATTCGTAAAGAATTGTATTATATATATTATAATAATACGGTCTTAACGACCAGTGGTATGTATTTGGCTGTGTCTGAAATTTCTCACATATCTTAGAGTATTTAATTAAATATATAGAGGTTTTATATGCTAATTCTTTGTCCCACATACTCTCACTGTTTCTACGTACTTCAAGTTCTTGAGAATTTTTGTCCTTTTCATCATCCTTCCTCACTCCCTCTCTCTTCTTCCCTCCTTTCTCTTGCCGCCTTCGACAGTCCACTCCATCTGAAAATAACTTCCATCCAACATTCCTGGCATTGTTCAGATTTCCGCCAACTCTCTTTCTATTTAATCTTACACTTATTCGTTGGTCTCCTTCGATACTCAACGTATTTTTTCTATTCTTCGCCCTGTTTACAACTTGAACCATGAACTAACCTAACCTTTGACCAATCCGCTCCCTCATTAATGATACCGATTAGTCCAAAATAATCCTCTTTACCTCCTTTGCAATTCAAACCCTTAATTTTCTCTGACCGTTTTTCCATCTCTTATGGCCGCTCTCGACCTCTTTTATCTCTTATAATTGCTGACATTTTCCCATTGTATTCCAGACAACTAGTTTATTACGCGTTCACACTTTCTGTAAAAATATCCAAAGAAAAGATTTGATTTCACTTGCTCTACTTCGGTTTTAAAAGGCTTCTCTCATACTTTTCGTAGCTTTGATGCGCAGCTAATTAAGAAGCATCATTTAAATGATTAATTTTCTATTCAATGCAAAATCTTTTAATGGCTTTGGTAGCATGCTGCGTAAATGATTTTTTTGCTAGTTTATTTGATGAATTAATGGATGTAGTTCTCCTAGCCTACTACCTCATTATCTTATTTCCTAAAATAAAACCTTGCCAGTAGAGGGCATCAGATGGTCTCAATTTCGCGAAAGAAGTTTTCCTTTCTCCCCTCTGCCTTGGCCCCCATTTCAGCACGCGGGAAGGGGCGACGTGTGTGGAAGCTAGTAGGAATTGAGATAGCGAAGGGAGAAGGGATGGGCGTGGGGAGATGCAGAGGAGGGAACGGGGGAGGGGCAAGGTAGTGCGTAGGCGAGGAGGTGAAGGGAGATGGGAAGCGGGGTCGTGAATGGGGAAATATTTGTGCTCTCCGGCTTCTTGTGGACAGATCAGCTGATTGGCTTTCACTGGGTGAGTGGTGTTGAGCAGGAGAGGGGAGGGGGGCGGGGCGAGGTCGGGATTTGCGAGGTGGGTGGGTGGTGTGAAAGGGAAGGAAAGCACCCCCCCTACCCCCGCATTAATCATTAAAGGAATGTCGAAAGGGGTGCAAGCGTTTGCCTTGGTAATGGAATTACTTCGCGGCGCCCCGCCTCGCCACCCACCGACCCCATCTCACACCCGGCCCCCGCCTTCTTCAAATACCCTTAAAACTGGGGAGGGTTGGGGGTAAAGCGTCGCTCAATAACACTTCTTATCGTCTCCTCCGTAGGATAGGTGGTTAAAGAGGGAGGGCATGTCTACATATACGTGCACCCATGAAATCAATGGGGTTATCCATGCCATTCATGCGTTGTTGACAAATTCATATTCACTACTAAAAGAATGGGGATTCATGGAATATATTTGAATAATCATGAGGTTTAAGATATCAGTTTTCATATTTTATGAATGCCCTGAAGTATTTAAGAGATAAGTAGGACTGTGTAATTCGGGACAGGGTGTTATACGAGTATTATGCAAATATTTACATAACTTTACTGCTACTAACTACGGTAAGTTTTCCGAAAAATTGTCCTCATGAACACTTAAATGGGATTATTCATCGAACAATTGTAAATATTGATTTGAATACCTTCGTAACGTTTCTGAAGCAAACATCCAAGGTTATTCGATTCGATCATCCAAGGTTCGATACCGGTGGCTGTTAGGTAATTTATGATGTTTCTGTGTATAAAATAAATATATAATAACATGAACTAGCAGAACGAGTCACTGGCTAGTTATTAAAAAAAATGGCATTTTATAACTTTCACTCTTCAATAGAGCTTTTCAATGTTCTCCTTAATTTCGTAGTGGTAATTTTGGTAGTTTTATAACCTATTCCTGTGTTGCAGCGTACGTGTTGAATAAAAGGGTTTTCAGGAAATATTATTATTATTATTATTTGGTAATCTACCGGTCAAGGTAGGTTTTTGGACGGGCACAGCTACGAAATAAATATTCCGTGACTCCTAAAAAAACACACTACTCTACATCATTGGTCATCAGCAAAACTAACTGATTTTACTAATTCCCCGCCCACTTTCATTCCTACCTCGAGTTTTTCCCATGCCTCTTTAATCAATTCCTCTACATACAGGTTGAACAGCAACGGTGATAATGGGCAACCCTGCTTTACACCTCTTCCTAACACTGCCTATCTAGGCTCCCCGTTCCCCACTCGCACCTGAGCAGTCTGATACATGTACAGGTTGCATATTAGCCTCCTTTCCCTCCAATCTATTCCTATTTTCTTCAATATACTCATTAGTTTTTCCCAATTCACTCTATCAAACGCTTTTTCGAAATCTGTGAAACAGGCTATTACCTCCTGGTTGTGTTCTATATTCCTCTCGATTAATGATCGCATTACTACAATGGCATCACGCGTACGTCTCCCCTTCCTAAACCCAAACTGTCATTCCCTAAGTAATCCTTTGCCCTACTCTCTATCCTACCATTTATAATCCTGAGAACAACTTTAGCTGCGTGGGATATCAAACTTATTTTCCTGCAGTCCTCACATGGTGTAGCCTTTACTCAGGAAATATATTGTACCAAATTTACGTGATAAATAATTTCTAAATAATTAAACTATACCCAAGAAAACAATTGTAGGCTCTTTTAGGTAGGAGCAATTTTATAGCCATTTGGTTTCATGTTCAAGAAGTTTTGCGTTCTAATATCCTCCTTGGTATTGATGCTATGCAGCATGACTTTGGAGTTGCGTGCTTGAACAGATAAATGCCTTTAAAAATCCCTTCCTACCACTTCCGTCGGGCAGACCAGCGAAAGCCCTTCCACACTCCTAACATTTATCTACTTTCCCCGCTGGCTTCTTGCCTTTCTGGGCCTCTGAACCATTTTCCCCCTTCACCGACTTGCTCTTGTTGCTAGTCAAGATTCATTTAACTTTACATAATGCTCAAATTAGGTTTTATTTGGCTAAAAGTATTGTTTCATCGACTGATTGCTCTTACCAGCGAACACTGTTCTGGGAGGTCGATATATTAATCTCGACATTTAGGCCTCGTAAACTTGGTATCAAGACATCGAAAAAATCGTTGATTATACATTAATTTCCCAAAGAAAGCAATTATTAGGTTATTAATTAGTAAATTTAAAATAGTATAGGAATGAAAAATCGAAGTGCTTTATATATTACCCGTATTGATGCGTACACAGCACCAATGAAACATGGGTCAATCTTTTCCTATGCATTTGTCTCTGGAGAAAACTACGCTGCTGATATTATTGAAGGGATCACCGCTTTATTCCTGATGCACAAAAATCAACTTTAAAATAGTGGCATGAAATTTTAGTGGATAATCTTTTTGGGATATGTCCAAATAGGTGCTCATAGAACACCACACCTAAAATCCAAGCGATTAGGTTACCAGAAAGTCGCTTCGTCGCTTAAAAGCACACAAGGAGATTGAAAATTGATTTTGACAAATATAAAATATATTTGACACTACACAACACGGCGTATTCAATAGAGGAGAGACATTTTGGGGCATAAACTTATGCGCGGTACGTAGACCAGCCTTATCGGTGACAAGTAAAAGGAGAAATAAATAGATGGCCTCTAAACTGGGGACATCAGAAGTGGGTTTTGATAAAAAAATGTATGGGTGCAGATGGTTGAATACACCCTCCGTATGGCGTTTTTTGAATTCCGAGTAGGTCGAAAATTCTGCACTCCTACACTTAATAAATGAGTATAGAACAGTCAAGCAACCGGAAGAGTCGGAATTGAAAAGGGGCTATCCAAACGGATTCATTTCCAGTACTTTAAAGTCATTTTTAAAATACGTAAACCCGACAGAAGACGCTGTTTTTATTAACATTGTCTTTATTTAGATTTTTTACAAAGGAGAGATGAGTCCCCAAAAATATTTTCCTAAATTTTTCCAATAACGACAACAGAAGATAAATAATGAATACAATATATAAGAACAAGATAAAAGTGAAAAAATATTGAAATGATAACATTTAAAAATACGCCCCTTCAAGTACGCCTCTGTGATGCATGACAGCAAACTTTCAGTGGTCTATTTATGACATTGTAAAAATAAATGAATCAACTTTTGAACGCACTCCATCGCGAGGTTACATTAGCGATAATGAGATTAACTTGTTCCTAAGCCACATTAAAAATACATCGATTTCCGTTAATTTTATGTTTACTCTTATTTTAGACTGAATATTCATTTGATGGTTCCAGCAATCTAGACTGCAGTTTTCTTACAAAGTCCATTGCGAAAAAAAATACTTAGTAAAATATTCCAATATACAAAAAATCGTTACTTACTTATTCTTAAGAATATATTTGTCATAAATGGGAATATTTTTTTCGACTATAACAATAAAAACTTTCCATATACTTCCATATAAGTTCTGTCCCAAGAGTAGAATGCCTTATTTTTTCGCGGATAGACGGACATATTGGTGGCGGTTTCTCCAGCTGGGTTGAGAGAAGGTAATAGGGTCTAGGTAAAGGCTAGAGGCCATTAGTAGTTGGCTCTCAGTCTTTTTGGATTGCGGATCGTTCATTTGTGAAACTTCTATGACGTGACCTCGTTACGCTCTGTCATGAACCGTTCTTTGGAACGGTTCATGACAGAGTTAAATTTGGCGTCGAACTCGGCATAACCGGGAAAGAGACCCATGACATCTCAATGCAGATTATAGTGATAAAATAATGGGTAGATTGGGTGTTTTTCCATGGCACAAGTTATTTCGGGAGGGTAGAGAAGATGTTGAAGACGCCGAACGTTTAGGATGCCCTTCGACGTCAAAAAGGGACGAAAATCTTGCAAGAGTGAAGGATTTGTGGGACAGGGATTACAGAATAATTGTTGGCTTCGTTTCTGATGAAATTGGCCTCCCTAAAATTGGTGTGCATCCACTTGTGACCAAAACCCTGGACATGAGAAAGATTTGAGCGAAGTTGGCGCCGTGAGTGCTCTCGGGCGAACAAAAGGAAACTCGCACCGAATCTTTCAAGGGTTTCTCAACCATGTCAATGAGGATCCAAAGTTTTCAGACAACGCCCCACCAGACTTCTTCCTCTTCTCTTGCCTCAAATCTGTGCTGGAAAGACGTCACCATGGCTCGGCGAAAGCGTTACAACAGTCCGTGACGACGGAGCTTAGCACTATTCCGGGCGCCGCCTTCCAGATGGCGTTCGAGGCGCGGAAAACTCACTAGCAGCGATGTGTGAACGCGAAAGGGTGCTAATTCGAAGACTTTCGAGTGAATTTATTAATGTAATTAATGTAATTTTTGTGATTGACCGACCAAGTCCTACTACCTTTGGGACAGATCTTGTGCGTACTTTAAATCATTTTCATACTTTGCTAAGTAAGTACGAGGTTCACTTGTTAAAGGCTGAGGAAATACTTGTTTCAGCTTAGGAACATTAATAATTCTGTACCTATGTTCTTAATGGGGAAAACTACGGGTTTTTATCATGTGTCTTTGTTTATTACAATATATTTTTCAATTACTTTGATTAATGTCGTAATAAATGGAGAAAAGACGCGTAAATACACTCGTAAAATACACGCGTAAAACAAGTCACGGGTTCCGTTGAAATGATCAAAGTAATTGCCCTTTGGTATTTTCGTTTGGTGTACGGAGTCTTATCGGTGTCTACTGCCGTAAAATGAAATTCACTGTCCGTTGCATTATTATCTGCTGTAATGATTTGGGAAATACTCAAGAAGCGGAAGGTTTAGGAAAGCTGAGATGGACATCAAAATATACACTTATACGATTTGAACGATATTTGTAGGTGTCTCGAAGAGAACATCGCTGTTTGCAGCGTTTTAAATAAAAGACATTTGCTACGGTAGCAATGGAAAGAATGGGGAAGAAACCACTACTCTTTGGTATTCATATGCATATCCTAAGTACCCAGAAAATCTATTTTAGGTCCCTTATCTACATCGACGTACAGCCTTTCAGTTACCGCCGTGGTGAGTCATGGAATGAATTCGTACCGTCCGTTCAGTAGAAAGTTATGAACTGATTACCAAATGAATTCATTCCAAAAATAGATTTAAAGTAATACAGCAAGTGTCGAGAGAATTCAGTTACTCATATTGCAGAGTCTAAATGACCCTGGGTATAATGTCATTAAACTTGCCACTTCTATACTCTCTCATATGTGACACCTCAAATGGACCGTGCAATTCGCTCTTGAAGTCTTCATAAGAGGCATTTTATCTCCCCTTCATATTTAATTTCAACAAATCGATGGTCTACATATATTTATCATTACTAGTGAAGTATGGTGAAAGCTGTGGATGTGTAAACTTGATTTTCCAAGTATACGAACTGTCGCTTTAATTTTTAAACATTCCCCTTGATTATAAAGTTTACACATTAGTAACTTATTTATGGTGTTTTTTTATACCTTCGGTTTATCGGTGCAACATCACTAAAATTAAATCAGGACGTAATTAAAAAATATAAGAGGATTTCACGAAAATCTGTGATCTCTTAATGTGAACCAAACTTCGGGTAACGAGCTCCATATAACCGTGAATTAAGTTAAGATCCGGTGAAAAATGAATTGACTTTTAACTCTCTCAATGAAAATATTAAATAACGTGAATAGTTTACTATAGTTTTGGAGTTGGTTAGACATTAGTTTTTTTTATGCAGTTGTAGGAGAAAATTTGTAAAATTAAGGCTATTTCCAAAATTTAACTTCGTCATGGCAAGGTTTAGATTTTAGATTATTTTAGTGTACCCATATAATTCCCTGCTCCAAAATGGAATTGATTTATTGAGGAATGCGTTTTTACCATGAGTTAAAAGTATCAGGTCTTAGTACTATGTTGTGTGGCAAAAATGTTTGGACTTTAATGAAAATTATAAGAATAACAATAATTACTTTCTTTATTTTCTATTTTGCTTTTAATACTATGCTTTTCATTGCTACATTTTTTCAAAATTTAGTTTCATTTTTTTTCCTTTCTAATCCGTTATTGTCCTTCATTGGAGCCTATTTCAGACTACCTACCTCCAATAAAAATTAATCTCTAAGCAGAAAGAGTAATGATATTATTACTCATAGTGCAGTCATTATAACTAGAGAATTTTGAATACTCAGGGAGGAAACATTGGTGGAAAAAAACATGTCACTGAAAATATATCTAAAAGGCCAAATCGTTTGAATTAAATAAATTTCAACTTTTTTATGAATTGTTCAGCACCATTATTGGCAGCCACTTATCATTTGATATTCAAAACAGTGAATTATAGCCGCATTTAAATTAAAATGAAAGATCCCGGAAGAGTATGAAGGAGTCTCATTGTTGCTAAAGTTGGGATCGTAGTTCGTCAATATATTAAAATTACAATATTTTATTAGTTTACCAAAATATTTTCATTCCTTTCATTGTTTCAATCTTTAATTTTATCAATTCAAACACTTCTTCAACGTGCAAGGACGAATAGAATCGATTTTCCCCGCCATGACTGAATTGATTCGACAGTCTCCCCGAAAAGCCTCGTTGGCGTCTCAATGGGTGCGACGTAGCGTGCTTAGATTTCCTTCGCGATGCACCCATGCGCACAAAAACATTTCTCAATCTAGAGATAGTGTGTGTGTGTGTGTGCGGGAAAGAGAGTTGAATGTTTGCCCCTCCGCCCAAATAAAGCAACGTTCTCTCCCTGGAGTCTCGTTCGGTCTCTCTCATGGCTTCTCCGCCTCCTTTTTCCGCTCCCCTTCCCTCCCCCGCGCTCCCATCCGCCGTATCCTGTCCTCCCCCCACCCCTCCCTTCCGCACCCATCCCTCCCGCACCCCCTCCGCCGACACCTCGACGGAGCACATCCTGTTTACACGGCGGCTGAGTCTCCCGGCGGTGGGCGGGGAATTAGCCCACGTGGGCTTAGGGAGGAATTCGGCAGGGCCTCGATGGGGAGTGGGGTTTGAGCGAAGGTAAACCGCGGAGTATTTAAAGGAGCGGAAAAGACTTTTAAGGAGGAGAATTAAGTAGCTTGGAGCTCGGTTCGGTTGTGGAGGGGATGCCGAGAGAGGCTAAGTTGGGAAATAGAAAAGGAACGAGTCCTGAGAAAGGAGCTCTCTTGAGTTGTCTTCCAATGGACCTTTCTATCACGGCCTCTCCCGAATTATGGCGGTGTGGGGGTGAGTACCTCCAGCGCGCCCCAACCCTTATTCCCCCTCGCGGACTCCTCATTCCCCAGCCCGTGGTAATCCTGGGCGGCGGGATCGTTAGATTAAGAGGTGAATTAAGGGGTGAGGATGAGTGGGTCGCTGAAAGCGTAATTAGCGAAAAAAGGACCATTTTCAACCCACTCACCCCTTTCCCGATTCCCGCCCTCCCCCTACTCCCAGTCATTTTTATCTCCGTCGACCCGGTGTAAGGTGTTTACTTTGCCTTTCCCTCGACTCTGAAGGCCCCTTTGTTGAAGAAAGCACTGGGGGGAAAGAAAGAGAGTTCTTTCCTCCTACTTGCCGCTGCTTTTCCCGACTCGGGCGGTCCCTTTAGATTCTTTCACCGCCGGGGAGAGCGTAGGGGTGGGTACACTTTCGGAGGAATGCGTCTTCTCCTCCGGATTTGCTCGAGAGAATGGGCGAGGGAGTGGCGGTGGTGGCAGGGGTCGGCGGAGAGAGTGAGTGAGTTAGTTCTTCGAGTCGTCTTCGCCGTTTGACTTGCGAATCGTCCGAGGAGGAAGAGTAGGAAGGCTGGCACTCCTCGTCCCGAGAGTGGGGGTTGAGGACGGGTCAGGGAAGCGGGGATGGTCCACGCCGGGACTTGAGTGCATGGGCTGGGAAAGATTCTTCTCCGTTTCATGGCCGAGGAAGAGCTACGGGAAGAATTGTTTCCCTCTCTCCTTCCGGTGGTTGATAGTCGCTAATATCAAGGATCTCTCCCCCGGGATTTGTGCCCCTGGGAGGGGCTACAGTTGAAATGGGAATTCAACTATTCGAGCTTGTAAATGCCTTGTACCGCCCCTTTTTAATACAATGACCTTGATTTCACACGGGATGGTGAACCTTGGGAGGAAAGATGCCCACGCCACGATTTATCCAGTTTTTCTTTGCAATATCTCATTTACAAAATCTGTAGGATTTATACGTGGGCGATCTCCTCGCTATCGTGAAAAAGGCAAGCGATAAAAGCAGACAAGTTTTTCATGGACAGCAATGTGTACATTTCTACCCTATCATATCACTCAAGATATTTTCAAAAAGGAAACTATATCATTCTCTGCCCTCCCCTGGACTACAACCTTGACGAGGTGGAAAGACTTGCGCGTTCCGATGACCCCTAGAGCTGTGCTGGTGTAATAATAATTTCTCCTGGTAGGGTCACCCATGCCAGATAGGTCGAAGGTTAGGAGCCAGACGGAAGGTAGTCCACGCAGCCTCTGTTCCTCAGTGAGGCGGCTGCAATGGCGTCTGCCCACAGGGGGGTGGCCAGTAAGTGATGGTGTCACGTGAAAACATTATTGAGGAAGGCAACAGGAAACCACCTCAATTATCATTCCCAAGATTAATATGATGGACAATACAGAGATTATGAGTCCTCGCAACTACAGGGCACGGCACTACGGTTTAGGCACGAGGAATGACCAAGGGGAGAAAGCAGTTGAGGTATGCAAGAGACAAGGGTAAGTCATCACCAACACTTGGTTTAGACACCACAAAAGACGCATGTATACATGGAAAATGCCAGGTGATTCAGAAAGGTATCAGCTAGATTATATTCTGGTTAGACACAGGCTTAGGAACAGTATGATCAATTCACGCAGCTTCCCGGGAGCGGATGCGGGCTCTGACCACAATTTAGTTGTTATGAAATGTAGCGTCCTTTTCAAAATGATAAGGCAGGGGCGGAAGGTTAGAAAATGGAACGTAGGAGCTTTATATGGATTAAAAAGAAAGGAGTAACAACAGGCTGTAGAGGAAATTATGGAGGAAGGTAAAGTGCTAAGTACTATCGAAAAAAAATGGGAAACTATCAAGAAACGGTTATCTAAAGCCGTAAAATACACTATTGGAACCGTTAACGCTATAAGGACTAGGAAACCATGGATAGCGGATGAGATGATTACAAAGACGGATGAGCGGAGAAAATGGAAGAATGTAAATACAGAATTAGGCAAAATGAAGTACAAAGAGTTAAACAATAAATTGAGGGGGGCAGCAAATAAAACAAAAGAAGCATGGTGGAAGACGCTGTGTGAGGATATGGAAAGTTTGCAGAGGAAGGGTGAAATTGGTGCGCTGTACAGCAAAGTTATATCTTCATCGGGAAGTAAAAAAGGAAGATCTATGCTAACAGTTAGAGATAAGGCGGGGAATATAATAGTTGGCGCAGGAAAGATCCAAGAGAAATGGAAGGAGTATATAGAAAACCTCTATAGTAAAGAACTTAGACCAACAAAGTTGGACGTAGAAATGGAACATGACGCATAGAAAGATAGCTTAGGTCCAGGCATACTTGACGAGGAGATAGAAAGGGCATCAAGGAAGATGAAGCTAAATAAGGCCGTCGGGGTGGATAGCATTCCTGCAGAACTACTGAAATTTTTAGGCAAATGTGGGAGGAAGAGGCTGGGAGAATATGGGCTGATTCGTAGTATCTATGACGAAGGAATCTGGCCGGAAGACTTTGTGAGACCAGTTTTAGTTCCTATTCCGAAAAAAATAAAGGCTACATGATGTGAGAACTACAGGACAATAAGTTTTATATCCCACGCAGTTAAAGTTGTCCTCAGGATCATTAAAAAAAGGATAGAGAGTAGGGCAAATGTTTACTTAGGGGATGATCAGTTTGGGTTTAGGAAGGGGAGAGGTACGCGTGATGCCATTGCAATTATGATATTATTATTCGAGAGGAATATAAAATACAACCAGGAAGTATTTGCCTGTTTCGTAGATTTCGAAAAAGCGTTTGATACAGTGGATTGGGAAAAACTAATGAGTATATTGTAGAAAATAGGAATGGATTGGAGGGAAAGGAGGCTAATGCGCACCCTGTACATATCTCAGACTGCTCAGGTACGAGTGGGGAACGGGGAGCCCGGTTGGGCAGTGTTAGGAAGAGGTGTAAGGCAGGGTTACCCATTATCACCGTAGTAGTAGTATTTGGGGAGGCGACCGACAGCTGAGGTCATTAGCGCGATAGGGGATGGAAAGGAAATGATGAAGGGAGGAGAGAAACCCGATGTAGGCATTAGCCTGATCTTAACGAAAGGCGCCAAGGGCTCCGTAGCTTAACGTCCCATCCGGCGGACGGCGTACTCACTCAAAGTGCCCTCCACAAAGCACCTCAAGTAGGGACAGAGATACCACTGAAAAATATTGAACACCGCCGGGATTTGAAACCGCGCCCTCAGGGTGGGAAGCCAGTACGTTAGCCCCCTCACCATCTCGATCCCCGTATTTAAATCATTTGTAGCTCATAAATTAGCATTTAAAGTATTTCAGGTGTCTAATCTATCATTTCTGTGCGTTATGTCAGCAACAATATTCTGTCAATAAATTCCATTCCGAGTGACACTACCTCAGTGGAATTCCCCTCGTGCCACCCCCATTACTCCACGCTGGATCAAACGCAATCGTCTCAATGATCCTCGACACATGGTTCCCTTCGCGTGTGAAGGGCCGCGCTCGGTGCAAATCATCCCCCGGCCAAAAGCCTTCGACGACGCGACCTTCTTGCAAAACCCCCCTTCCCCGCTCCCCCCCCCCGACCCTTCCGCTCGCGCCATGACCCCCCGGCACACCTCTCTTCAGCCATCGCCTGCCCTACACCTCTGTCCAGCGACCGCCGTGCCACCAGGAGATTGCCGACCGAGGTCGTAAACTCAATCTCAGCCGTCTCGACCCCTTTCGCCCGCCGGCCCATTCCCCTAACCCCCCATCTCCTGACACCCCTCCCCCTCCTCCGAATAGGACATCCGAGATGGCTCTATGAAGTCTTCCCATCACACCCCTCGCTCCGACGGTTCCTCCTCCTTCATCCAGGGAGAAGTCTCCGCCGTCTTTGTGCGTGCGTGCTCTTTCGATGGGGGACGTCCCCGCCGCGCCGTGGTGCTTGGACGGACGAGAAAAAGCGGAACCGAGACGACAAACAAATAAGAACAGGGGCTGAGGAGAGTGTTTTTCGGTTGACGTGGTTTTTATTGGCGCATTTAGATAACACGCTCCAAAGTGCGCGCTTGACGTCGATTTGGAACCAGACGCATCGTCACTTGTTGTTGCTCGCCCTCGAAATCGGCGTTCGTGGAGTACCCAAGCCAAAAAAATGTTCCTTTTTTTATTAAAAGAGAATCGGTAATGCAGTCGACCGATTATTTTTCAGATTAAAATGGCGAAGCTTGCCTTTCGGGGAGAATGGTTATTTCTAGACAATAAAAAGAATTTTCTCAACCTAATTATGAATAAAATGGACATTTTCATGAACATATTAATGCCGTTTTGGTTATAAATGTTAAACATTTTACGGGATGAAAATTGCTATATCTACTTGAATAATTGCAGGTATATAGGGTATACTCTTTGTACAGCAATTCGGATTGTATTGTAGCTAATGTGACACTTATTGGAACCGCGTAGCGGGATAACATATCGTCACTGAGAATTTTGATTTTGACCCAGTGAATCCAAATTTTGGTCAAGTATTACCATAAAGCATACTTGCGGTCACACCTAAGTACTCGTCATGAGTTATATAATTTCCTGAAATATTAGTATTTCATATTATAAAGTGTTTAATTTTCATTTTGCTAACAGAACAGTGCTTCTCATTTTCCTTTGGATCAAAATTTTATTATCTCAAACTGCGTTTCCGAGAAATTTTAGTACAAAAAAAGTAGAACGGAAAAAACACGATGATGGCAAAACTTTTTACTGCATCAACGGCAGAGAGAATCCCCGGGGTAAAAGTTCATTGAACTCATAGCGAGTCATGCCAATAAAATTATATTGCCGTAATTTTATGAAAAACACACGCTTTAGGGGTTTACCCTCTAGCCACATCAAGACTTTAATAACTTCCTAAACCTTTCACGCTGTATTTGATTGGCTCGCAGGGGGAATTAGAGGGTGTAAGTAGTAAGTAGAAGGAAACCATCTTCTCTTGATGGTGATCGAATCGGGATATTTGCTTCTCACCTGCACTTAGAGGTCGGTCACCTGTGTTCGTTTACGAATGGTGGGATAATAGGCCGTTGGTGGATTTAAGGGTGAGGTGTGGGGAAGAGGTCGGAATTTTCCAAGAGATCGACGAAAGGCAGAATTTATAGTAACATGAAACTCAAAACGAAACATTTTGATGCCACAGATAATCCTGTCTAACTTCAAAAAAACTCCTTTATTTCGTCCTATGTGCCTAATCATTTCTTCCTTTTACCTTTCCCGCCTAATCTCCACCCTTTACTGATTATTATAAAAGGTCATCTACCGATTAAGGTAGGTTTTTAATAGAAACAACTACAAAACAAATATTTTATTACTGATAAGAAAACACAATGCAACATCTTACTCTGCTACAAATCCTTCTCAAATCTTTTTCTCTGAATACCTCCTTCCTCCCTTCATCCCGTCCAACATCCCTATCCTGGGTGTTTTTCCTGCGTGGGTTTTTACTAGTTGAGCAATGCCGCACCCTCCCTAGCTTTTCCCACAAACCTCATTCTTTGCTTAGACTTTCGTTATTTTATTGTTCTCTATCGTCAATGTCATTTAATATGATTATGTGTTGGTGTATTCTTAATTTATATATGTATATGTATGTATGGGTGCATATGTGCGTAATTATGTATGTATTTATGTATGTGTATGCATGCATGTATGTATGTTTATCTGTGTATGTGTATGTCTGTGTATGTGTGTATGTATTTATATATATGTACATATGGGATCGAGATGGCGTGGGGGCTAACGTACTGGTTTCCCACCCTGAGGGCGCGGGTTCAAATCCCGGCGGTGTTCAATATTTTTCTGTGGTATCTCGGTCCCTACTTGAGGTACTTTGTGGAGGGCACTTTGAGTGAGTACGCCGTCCGTCGGATGGGACGTTAAGCTGCGGACCCCTTGGTGCCTTTCGTTAACAGTAGGCTAATGCCGACGCCAGGTTTCTCTCCACCCCTCATCCTTTCCTGTCCATCCCCTATGGCGCAAATGACCTCAGCTGTCGGTCGCCTCCCCTAAAGACTACTATATATATATATATATATATATATATATATATATATATATATATATATATATATATATATATATGTATATGCATGAATGTGTGTGTGCATATATATATATATATATATATATATATATATATATATATATATATATATATATTATTAGGTAATCTACCGGTTAAGGTAGGATTTGGATGGACATAATTACTAATTAAATTATTTGTGACCCCTAGCAAAACACAACATCCTACTCTGCACCAGGTCCCTCTTCATCTCTGAGTATCTTTTTTCTCCTTTCATCCCGTACAACATCCCTATCCTGTTCCTTCCCTTTCCTCTTTTGCCCAACATTCTCCTCTCTATCACAGTCGTCAACATCCCACTGCCGATCAATACCCCCTTCATCCACTTTTCCTGCCTCCATAGGATTCCTCCCAACAAACCCTCATCTTCGCCTACCATACCAAGTAATTCCTCATTTGTTTTCTTCTCTGTCCACTTCACCTTCTCCATTCTCCTCCACACCCACATTGCAAAAGCCTCCAATCCAAGCCTCATGTTTCAATGACCACGTTTCCGCGCCGTACATAGTTTCGCTCTATATCAAAGTTTTGACTAGCCTTATCTTAACATCCTTAATCAACGTCCTCGTCATCAACCCCCTCCTCCTTGTGTAAGCCTCTTTGCCCAATTCTTCTCCTTACGTCCCTATTACTTTGACCGTGTTGGTCCAAAACACTTCCGAGATACGTAAACTGTTCTACCGGCTCTAGTTTTTTCCCTCCTATTTTAATGCTTAGATTAGCCTTGTTCTTTCTAGAAAATCGCATAACCTTTGTTTTATTAATTTTGATTTTCACCCATATCTATCGCACTGAGTTTACAATTTACTCAGCGGTCCTTGCAACCCCTTGGCTGACTGAAAAACTAAAGCTTGGCCATCAGCTAACCTAACTGATTTCGTGTGCTAAAATTCTTCTACCTCGGTTTTCCTCTGGACATCTCCATCAAGGGTCACTTCCTACGTTATATACATAAGTGGCCTACCTTCTCCCTATTTCCTTTACCTGTTTAAAGAATAGATCTTTCTGTTGAATGCGATCCGTGTGTGAAAGAGAAGGATTGAATTGTTTTGAATTGAAGGATTGCCTTAGGTTTATTTTTTTAAGAGTAATTGCGGGTACAATTTTCCTTTCAATACATGCATATTATCCATTTGTAAATTAGCTGGTTTTTTTCCATCAATTACATTCACTGTGTTTATTGCCAAGATTTCTTTCTTTCTAGCTCCTGCATATAGGGAAATATCGTGTATTCCCTTTGAGGTGCAGTATTAAAGGAGATAAAAATAAGATGATCGGCAAATTGTTATTACTAACCGCAATATATCGGACGATTATGAATGTATCATCGGCCTATAGCTGTTGTGAGGTGCATCAAAATAAGGCCATTGAAATATATCATATTTATAAATATCCATTGAGCTGTAGGGCTCCAAAATGAAACCGTCAGAAGTGCCGTACATGTGTGCAAATTCATCGTTAATTGCGGCGTTGTAAGAGAAATTCGCAAAAATTCTGATAAAAGTCTCCTGAGCGAGGAAATAATTGCGTTTTTTTGTACACCAGACTACAATCTGCATCCAGTAGTAGTGAAGGCGACCGAGAGCTGAGGTCATTTTCGCCATAGGGGACGGACGGGAAAGGATGAAGGGTGTAGAGAAACCCGGCGCGGCATTAGCCTACTCTTTACGAAAGGTGCCAAGGATTCCGCAGCCTATCGTCCCATCCGACGGATGATGTACTCACTCGAAGTGCCCTCTGCAAAGCACCTCACGTAGGGATCGAGATACCGGTGAAAAATATTCAACAACGCCGGGATTTGAACCCGGGCCCTCCGGGTTGGAAGCCAGTACGATAGCCACCGCAACATCTCGATCTCCCTGCTTCCAGGTACTAGGAAGTTGACGCAAACTCAAACCACAATTCTCTTGACTATTTACTAAGTACAAAGCATCACCAATTGAGAATGCTAGGATTGACGAAATTAGAAATCAAAAACTTGCGTTGATACACCTACTCACATGTTCAAAGGGAAAATAAAACGGAACCCAAATATTGGGATTGAAGAGTACTATTTAAATTTAAGAAACGGCCAATTTGGACGCACATAGGCCGCCAAAAAGTTTGGAAAGAGGGAACTCCATCTCAACCATAGACCTTACGCTGCTTAATTAAGCACATTGATAATTACAAATCAGACGCATGGAAAAGCCTTGAACAAATACACATACGAAACACCTCATGGGATATGAACCCGGAATAAATAAAAGTAGCGTATTCGACACGATCGCCAAATGTAAAAGCACTCACGTCGAATACAAATTCCTTCGCGACCAAGAACCTTGTCAAGGCCATAATCCCCCAAACCAAGCTATCCCTCCCGCTGTCTCACGCCCACCGAACAACCTAGGCATGTCACTTGGCTAAGGTCCGCACTTCACGACGGGTGTCTTCCCTGTGGTCTTATTCTACATTATATCTACATCAATACCCTGTAAGCCACCGAAGAGGTGTGTGGCAGGGGGTGCAGCACCAGGAGGAAAGTGTAAGGGATGAGGGGGTTAGGGTTTTTCAAATGGATGGGGAAAGGTAAGGGGAACCTGCAAAAAAAAAATATATATATATATATATATATATATATATATATATATATATATATATATATATATATAATCGTATAACCATGCGCAGTCGCTACCTTGCAGGTTAATACTAATTATGTCGAGTCGGCTCCTGTGGGATTTCGATTACAAGCAATCTGGTCTCTTATTGTTCTTGGAAAAAATGACCATTTAAACCTGTTTGTCTTGCAGTCAATCTCTCTAATCTTATATTCGTGGTCCCTCCGCCTGTAATACGTTGGGGTTCGTATTATGTTCTTGATGTCATCGGAAAAAGACTCTACAAAGGACTATTCATTTCCTTGCACTCCCTGGAGATGGCCGCCCTGTTGACCGCAATTCATTTTAGTCATATCGGCTCATGATATCAAACCTAAAAACTTGCCGATAGGTCGTTTTTCAATTTTATAAAACCTTTATCGTTATATTAAAAGCATTTAATAATGGGCTGCAGCATATTGCATTACCCACTTTTATTAAAAGTTTTTGTTGATACTTTGGCAAGGCGAATGGAAGGAATAGTCTCAAAGTCATCTCCTTTAACAGTTTTTAAATATGTTCATCAATATTCAGTATTTTAGAAATCTCATTTCTCATGTGAAAACTCTTTAGCTCTATTTTGAAAAATGAGTCGGCAAAGGTATTTGTGTGCCCGATGGGGCCATATCCAAAAAGGTCAAATGACATGAATATTCGAAAGAAACTCGAGTTTTATGACTTTAGTATTAAAATGAATGATTATTAATGAACAGGATAATGTAAAAAATTATTATTGCAGGCGTGAAATAATAAAAACAAATTCTTTAAAGTTTTGATGGAATAAATAAAAAGGACTACACAGAAATAGGCTGCAGTTTATTTAATAAATAAATTAAGAAATAAAAAGGATTGGAGGAATTGCAAAAATATTTCGCAATGCCTCCAATCTTTTTATTTTGGTTAAAAATTTGAGGTGCCTTAATAAAGGAGACACTATGCCGGAACGGTCACTTTCCCTGCGACGGATAAGGAAAAAATCTGTTAAGCTACTCTTAATAAAATAATTATGCATGAAACATTTTTTCTATGGAAGGTTTCCATTTTAGATACCTTCAAAACCTATCAAATTCTCGCAGATACACGGGTGCACGTAAACACACACTGGCTTTCGGGAAATAGTGCAAAACCGTCATGGGAACTCGGAACATTTGCACTACGAAGTCGCATTTGTCCATGAGAAAAATACTTTCCCCTATGATGTGGATGGAGAAGTTCAAAAGGGGCGGGAGGGAATGGAGGAGTGGGTGTGGCGGCACTCGCAAACGCCTGGACATCCTGGGATCATCAAGACGTTTCGAAGGAGGCGTATAATGGCAGCCGGGGAGGGAAAGCGCGGAAACCCAGCGGGGAGGTGTTTAAGGCTGCACGCTGATATTGGGCAATATAAGTGGGGAGGGAATGGAGAGGGGGGAATGAAAAAGGGAAGGGGCGCACTGACGCGCCCCCGCGTGGCCAGTCGGGGGCGAGCGGTCGTGCGAGGGAGGGAGGGCAGGAGATGATAAAGTAATGGGCTGGGGTTGTGAGGGGGGCATATCAAATGATATCCAGTGCCACCTGGCGCCAGATATTACTCCGGCGGCGCCCCCTTCCGGGGGGCTCGTCCTTGCCCCTGCCCCCCTATTTGCCCCAAATGTGTGTGTGGACCCAACCTCCTTCGCCCTCGATGGTCCTCCCCCGGCATTCCCCCTCCTTACTGGTCGTCACCCGCAATGCGGAGAGACAGGAAGAATATAACGGGGTATTAATAATTCGCTCCTCCGTTCTCTCCCTCGCCCTCCCTTCAATGCCCTCTCCTGTGTGCGTGCGTGCGCACTCTCTACCGTGCGTGTCGAGTGAATGTTCTCACAGGGTCCTCAACTAACATCGTAAACGACGAAACAAAGCGAACAAAAAAGCTTAACTGTGCCGTTTTTCATCTTTACGCTCCGTTGAGTTTTTTCTACGAAAATTCGGTTACAGCGAATCCAAATTATTCTTAGTTTTGCCAACAAATACTGCTCTCATATGAGGCATGCCCGAGCTGAACTCCTGTCACGAATATAGATTATTAAATGTAACGCGACATTTTTTCATGCAATGTCGTTGTACAGAATGGCCTCCCAAAATACTGCAACATCGCAATTTATGGTATATAATGATAATAAATAAAATAAATTTTATACTATAAAATGTTTATATTATAAATTAAATTTTTGATGGATCAAACAATCGTAAAAAACAATTATATGCATTTGAACCACGTAAATGTGTGTGACTGCATTGAATGTTGACGTGGTACTGAGAGCGTGTGCAACTAACTCGGCGGGTCCCGGGTTCAAAGGTGAGTGATGAGTTAGCCAATACGTGAGACATTTAAGATCTCATTTCTTCCCGAGAAGTCATAGATCGCATAAGAAAGAGACCACGGTTTTATACTCATAATGACAAATCCATGCGGAAATCTTGTTTCGCTGGGATACTATACAGATGCTGGAAAAGAAGTCTCTATTATAAATCACGGCATAAAAAATCCAATTTTGAACCGCCGAATCTTGTTATTGTTATAATTTTACGAATCATAGAACTGCAGTTGTCTTTAGTAGTAGTCGATAAGGAGTCGCAGGAGTCGTTAGCGCGTTTCGCACCCTATCCATAGAATGTTGAGGGAGTGGTAACCTCGTCTACAAAGCCTGCTTCTTGGTCGACTGGTTTGCGGATGGGGCACTACTCAGCCAGACAGGCTGTGAATGAATGCCGTATTCGGCCCAGATGTGTTGCTATTATTTGAGATTCCGGCTCATCATCTGTGCCATTTAATATCCTTCCGTCCGAAGGAACGTCACGAAACCTAAACTAGAAAATCTTTGCTTGAGCTGGAGGGTGAAATTATTACGCATCTGTAATCGGATGAACACCTAGGTGAAGTTCTTTTGATCTCTGCATTAGTGCTTCAATATTATACAATCTTTCGCTATGATCGGTAAGAAAGAACGGATGTACTTGTCAGTTGTTGATCCGGTCACGGCCCTCCATCTGATGTTGTAATCATTCGAATCCTCCTCTAGGGAACGACTACCTGACAAACGTTGTAATAATTATGTGCGTCATGAATTTATCATGAATGATTCATATGATTATTTTTAAGACACTTTTGTGAAATAACAGCAACAGTGTCATTTGAAGGAGAGCCACGCCTCATCCTTTTCCTGGCTTGTGGCTTTAATACATAATATTTACTGCCATAAAACATTCCAAAGTTAATCTCTGAAGTGTGTGTTTGACCCTAAATGTGTATGTATTAAATTCTCTAAAATAAATAGCCATGATTATAACGTATTTTGAGTACCACGAAAGTTAAACCACTTCTTTTCAATTCGTCCAAAATTACATCATTCCTTCTCTCTCCTTGGTACAACCAAAATTATTCCGTCTCTCTCAGTCTTTGACATCCCTTTCTGTCTCTCTTCTTCCAGCTTCTCCTTCCTTCGTTCTCTCTCTGCCAAAGATTTCCTCTTTTCCCCTTTCATGACTAACATTTCGTTTCTTTTCCTTTCCGTCCAAATAACTGCCTGTCTTCGGATATACATCCCAGAAACCAGTGTTAATATAGGCATTAGAATTTGGTGTCCCGCATGAGAATGTGAAGTTACGCCTCTGTCGTCATTCTTTACCGAGCCATCTTAACCCCACGCTGTTTCTCCTACTTGCAGTTCCACCGCAGAAGCCGAACATTCTCGACGACCGGGGGAATGAAGTGTCGGCGGTTGCCGGCCCCTACGAGGAAGGCGGTGAAATGAAGCTAACGTGCATTGTCTCCGGCGGTGAGTATGCCTTCCCCTGCAGTGCCTCTAGGCCTCAGCGCGAAGATTTCTGATTACCGTCAGCCATATGGTAAAATCGGGCCTCATTAAGTAAACACATCTTTATTCTTGCATGCCAATAGAACACTTATTATCCCCTAGTTAAAGTGCCGTACGTGAATGTAAGAATTTTATTCATAAGAATTAAAGGCTCAAATCAGACCTGTGGGCAGTGAGTTGCGTAAACCTGTTTTGTTAAACATATCACTGGATTAACAAATCGACTCTGGAATGCAAAATAAACTAGAAATGTACATAATTATTAGCGAATCTTACAATAAATGTGTGGCTGAAATCGAGAGCATATATTCCAAATTAATTTGATCATTACCAAGAGGTCGCATCTGAATCGCGGTCGTTTGACATTTTGACGGACTGAATCTTTTGATTCGATAGTGGAATCGTTTTTGCCAGCACAATTTGAATATTATTGATTGCGATAAGATGTATTGTAAGTGAATTACAGACATTCCGTCGACTCGATGATTCAACCTAGGAAGAAGATATGCCAGGTCGCAAAAACGGACGTCTTGTGCAAACGCTAAAGAGACTACGCTTTAACGATTTGCTCACCAATACCATTCAACATCATGAAAGTAATTAAATGCAAATCACCATTTTGATAAGATATTACATGATATACATAGACATGGGAAACTCAATTTTTACTCATAAAAATATTTAAAAATATAGGCTTTGGAGAGGCAAGTTATTTTTCAAACGCCTCCCCGACGAAATATTACAATAGGATGTAAATAAGTAAACATTGGGACATGATCAGGATTCTTATAGGCTTCAATCATAAAGTAGCCAAATCCTCATCGTTCCTTTTAAATAATGAATTACATTACTCTTTTGCTGCATAGCGTATATTCGTATTACCCATTATGGACTATTCAACGAAGTCAACCTGAGATATTCAAGTTTATACTGCAAATGGATGCATTGATCAGTTGTATAATTGCGAAATGTATGAAAATTTTCACAACCATTACGTATAAAGCACGTCGGTAGAGTTAAACTCATTAATTTATGGTCTTGCTTTATTGGTGTTATATGAAAATCATAAGAAAAATCGTGTAAAAGGCTTTCTTTACAAGCTATCGAGAGCAAGTTTTATTGTTTGATTACACTTAAAGGATTTCGTAAATGGACCAACTTAGCGAAATTTTATCAAATTAGAGTTTTTCTAGATGTCTCCGAAATACTTAGACTTTTGAAACAACGATTTCTTTTAAATCCATTGTGATATGGTCAAGTGTTTCTTCGTTCAGGTTGTAATTACACACTTGTACAAAAACGTCTGAAATACAATATCAGAAACTATAAATTTATGTCTCATTCGGTCAGGTATTTTATTTAAATGTGTGCGTGAATGACTTCCATCGGAATTAATTCACAATTATCTCCGAGACAGTCGTCAGCGGACTTGAATAGATCTTCGGAGTTGTTGATGGAAAATCCGGACCTATGGTCTTGATGTGACATTCAATGACTCTATAACCATAAACAAGGTAATCAACTGAAATTGGGATCTATAGGTGATGGTAGATGTCAGCCAAAACTAAGCCCAATGGCGTGAGAAGTTTTCAGGGTAGGGGGGCCGGACCCTTTCCCGGAGCCGGTGATAGACCCAGGCAGGGTCCGGTATTCCCAGGGAGATCTGGTACCCAAAAAAAATCACTTAGCTTAGGTGGGGCTGAGGATACCGAGAGAGCCGTACCTGGAAATCAAACCAGGGCCCTTTGGCCAGTAGTCCAACGTTCTACCCCTGGGCTACCGCGTCCATTTTCTCGAGATCATTCTACATTAAACTCGAACTTTTTATTCCATCAAAACTCGCACAACATAAAGAGTCACAATTGCAAAAGTCTTCAATTAGGTTCGTACGTTTAAATGACGTTTTGATGAAAGAGGTTTAAGGGAACTTAAAATAAGTGTGTAAACTAAACAGACCTATGTAATTAATATGAAAAAAAACAAGAAACGGCAGGAGATGCCTCTACAGTACCTGTTAATGGAGTCAACCGCTAAATGTGCATTGAAACGCAACAATTTCAGAGTATATCTACATGTACATCAATACACTGCAAGCCACCAGAAAGGTGTGTGGCAGGGGGTGCAGCACCAGGAGGAATGGGTAAGGGATGAGGGGGTTAAGGTTTTTCAAATGGATGGGGAAAGGTAAGGGGAACCTGCAAAAAATATATATATAAAAATATAAATATAATCGTATAACCCTGCGCAGTCGCTACCATGTAGGTTAATACTTATTATGTCGAGCCAGCTCCTGGGGGATTTGGATTACAAGAATTCTGGTCTCTTATTGTTCTCGGAAAAAATGACCATTTAAATCTGTCTGTCCTGCAGTCAATCTCTCTAATCTTACATTCGTGATCCCTCCGCCCGTAATACGTTGGGGTTCGTATTATGTTCTTGATGTCATCGGAAAAGGACCCATCTTTTAATGTTTTTAATAAGTTTAATCTATATTGTAAACGCCGCTGTGTAAGGGAATCCCAGCCTAATTTTTCTAGCGAAGTAGTTACGCTACTGCGTTGGTCATAGCAATTTTTGACAAATCTAGCCACCCTCCGCTGAACTCGCTCCAATTCCGAAATTAAATTTATCTCTTGAGGATCCCATATACTGGCAGCATACTCTCAGTGGGGCCTGACTAGGGCAATAAAACATCTTTCCTTCACTTTTTCGCCACATTTACCCAGCACTCTTTTTACAAATCCCAATTTTTTATTAGCGCGACCGCATATTTCCCGTATGAGCTTTCCCCAGGACAGATCGTGAGTAATTGTTACACCCAAGTATTTAAAGGAATCTACCCTCGCGATTTCTGTTTGCTTCACTTTGTAACTAAATGGGGGGGGGGTGTTACTCTTTTCCCAAAAATGTATTACTACGCATTTCTTCAAATTTAATTCCAATTGCCATGTATCGCACCAAGTCTGGATTGCATTTAGGTCGTTGGCTAACGTGACTCTGTCATCGCGACTTCGAATCTCCCCATAAATCACCGCATCGTCAGCAAAAAGACGGAGCCTGCTATTGACCACGGCGCTGAAGTCATTTATGTAAATAAGAAACCAGAGGGGGCCTATGACATTTCCCTGTGGTACACCCGACGTGACCTTGACAGTATCGGATGATACACCGTCCAGGACGACTGTTTGAACAAGATTTTTTAAAAATTGTCTAATCCCGCATATAACACTCCCGTGTATTCCATAAGTTTCCAACTTCGCGAGTAACTTGCAATGAGGGACTTTATCAAAAGGTTTTTTAAAATCTAGAAATATCGCATCAAATTGAATATTACACTCACCGGAATGTATAATATCTTGAACGAAGAGTGCGAGTTGAGTTTCGCAGGATCTACCTTCACGGAACCCGTGTTGGTTATTAGTCAATAAATCTTGGCTATCGAGGTACCTCATTATGGTACTAATAATGATGTGCTCAAGAATCTTACAGGAGATGGAGGTGATCGATATTGCCCTATAATTACTGGGGTCCTCCCGGTCTCCATTTTTAAATATGGGTGACACTGAAGCTATCTTCCAACCTCTTGGCACGCTATCTTCTGCTAATGATTTCTTAAATATTATGTTAATATAAGTGGAAATTCCAGACGACAGTTCTTTATACACGCGAGCCGGTATCTCATCAGGTCCCGGAGAATTGTTGTGGTCGATGTTTTTAAGGAGTAACTCTATTCCGCGGGTGGAAAAGTCGATTGCATGCATTGGCTGTAGAAATGTTTTCGGAAGGTTCTCTGGTGATTTCTGGGAGCATTTGTTGAAAACACTGTGGAAGAATGAGTTTAATATGTTGGCTTTATCTAAAAAACTTGCTACTTTTTCGTTGTTCAATGAGTTTACGGCGGACTTTTTTCCTTGCACTTCCCTGACGTAGGACCAAAACATCTTTGGGTTATCGTTTAAATGTTCACCTTTTTGTTTCCTTTTGAATTCCGCTAGCGCCTTTCGGAAGGCCTTCTTGGCAGTGGACCTAGATGCTTTTTAATTCTGTATGGTTTCGTTGATTTTATCAGGGGAGTAATCTTTACCCGAGTTTTTCATTCTCGCATGGCATACCCTTTGCCGTCTTAGTGATTTCCGAACTTCAGAGTTGTACCAACGGGGTTCCTTATTCTCTCTTATATATTTACTAGGTATGAATCTCTATATTGCTGAACTTTTTATCGCAAGAAAATTATTCCAGGTATCCTCGGCACTCCTAGTTTCGCTTAATTCGTCAAATCTAAGAAAGGAACAGTTTAACTCACGTTTTAAGCCATCATGGTCAGCTTTATTTAATAAATAAATTTTTCTCTTCGGTTTGTTAAGGTTTTCTTTGCTTAGGGAAAATTTAGAGTTTACAGCCCTGTGATCACTGATTCCATCAATAACTCCTACATTTAAGACTCTTTCGGGTATATTAGTAGCTAATAGATCAAGAATGTTCTTTCCCCTTGTTGGTGAAGTTACTAATTGATGTAGGGACTTTGAGGTGAACGTCAAAATGAGGGACTCGCATAAATCCTTGTCTTTACCTCAATTTATAAAACTGTACGAATCCCAATCTACTGTGGGAACATTAAAATCGCCACCGATTATTAATCTATGCTCATTGTTGTGGGATATAAAGCTTTTTATAAGTATAAGTATAAGAGTCATTCGCCTTGACAGGGATCCCGGTCAAGGCGACTGACTTTGTATCTGAAATTATTTGATTTTAATTCCTATAAATCTTGTTTAAACTGAGAGACATTTGAAACATATTTAGCCTGAAGCGATTCCCCGTTGATTTGACCACTCAGAATGGTTCCTCTTCCTCGATGAAAGGACACCTGCGGAAATCAAAGCAGAAGAGAGAAATATAAGTTTTCTTTTATTATTCCTCGTACATCAGTAAAGAAAACGACGAGAAAATTTTTCAATAGGTCACATAGGTTAATTAATTTTTAAATAGCACCATTGTAGAGGCAACTTTCTTGAAAACAGGGGCTAGGATATACATGGCAGAGGATATTCACAGAAAAAAGCCACATGGTACGCCACTAAATAGTGAGAATCATTTAGTACAATATACGTAGATAAATGCATGTAACTGATTAACATGTTACAATTCAGGTTTTATTATTAGTTCCTGGACCGACATCCTTTGCCTCCTCAATCCCATTAATTACTTTCACGCATAATCGCTGAAGTGGTTACATTATTTGTTTCAAAGATGGCGGGTCTTTTCACCCTTCTATCCAGCTTGAATACAGCTTGACAGTGCCTGCAGTGATTTTAACATTTCATTATGCTGGCTTGGGTTAGTACATATTTCCAATCTTGTTCCTCAGGTACTCTTAGCGTTGCAAAAATTGCCTCTTGCATAACGTTTGTAACTATGGAGGAATAAATTAAAGCAATTAGTTTCAATTTTTTCACATACATAATGATATTTTAGCAGACGAAGGATTAACTAAGAGGAGAATAAAGAGCATTTGCTTGAGTTACTTAAAGAAAACTTCTCAATTGGCCACAATTAACGCAACGAGCGTTTAAAATATAGCACATTCAAAAAAGTATGTACTAACTCTGAATAACTTCATTCGTTTCAGGAACGGATTATTTTACCTTTATATAAGCATCAATTGTGAAAATTACTAATTTTAGGTGATAAAGCACCTTTTTTACAGAAATGATTTCAATGTGATTTTATTTTGGCGCCCTTTCGTTGTTAATATTTATTTTTATATCATCCGATATTAGAGAAATATATAATACCGAGTAGTTCATGAATGATAAAATTGCTCTATCGACTTATTTCTAAATAAAAAACATTCACTTAGACTTTATTAATAATAATACAGTACGCTCCGGAGGCAAGCAAAAAAATCGATCCGTTCACACTCAGACTGTAGGTCCATGCCTTGATTGAGTAACTATTAATGTAAAAGTGGCATATCATCTTATGTAAAAATATGTAATCAACGCCTAGGAACTATATTAGGGAAATGTAATGCTAAAATGAGCAATATGTTGCTGATTAGTTTCGCATTGGAGTTGTAATTCATTTTGTTACTTAAATGTTTTTCGGAAAGGTGAATTGAAAATCAATGACCCTAGAGCGAGGTATTACCTTATTTTAAATTTGCTAATTATCATTGCGTATAAAATAGACGTTGTATTTGAATAAGCATCTGCTTTCCAGATCCAATCCTTTCAGCAGGAGAAGGTTTTCCCCAAGTAAGAAAAACACATTCATTTTAGATGCTTATGGCAGGCAGTTACCAGTGTCATAGCTGATCTTGCCTTCTTTTCAAAGTCTTGTCAAGATAAAGAGCCGATTTAGGTAGCACTCGTGCCTGGGACGCAGTCGAGCTGTACCATGTACATGGGGGCAAGGGGTTTTACAAGGATAATTTTTCACTATCTGAAATTCCCAGATTTGAAGAAAAATATCCTCTTGTGAGACGTGAGAGCATTGGTATGTGAATGGGAATATTGGAGCATTGTACTGAATCGATATTAAAGCTGCTGCATTGCAGCTACCTGAGAGAGCAGTTTTAGAGCCACACAAGAGATTTGCAGAACGTAGTTTTGAATCTACACTTAGGGTTCCCCTTTTAAATTGGAGTCTTAATGTCCCAGAAAGTCCAAAATGAGATTTGGAGAAACCGATGCCAGTACTTGGTGCCAATTTGACTAGACCTTATTTACAGTCAGAACTAATTTCACAAAGAGTACACGCAATTGGTTTTTATGAGATTCTGAATGTATTGACATAATATTGAAAGAAAATATGGATTGAAATCCAGGAAAAAGCTATGGAAAAGAAGAATCGCAGTTAAAATGTAAGTGCACTGATACAGTGACGGGTGCTTAGAGGAAGGGCCGTTCCTTCCGATTCGTCTTCATTGCCGTGGTATTAATATTAGGGTCCATGAAACTGTTAAAACGCGCGCAGCAACCGAATAAATTTAGTTTTGACAAAAATTTCTCTAAAATTGTTACTGAAGTAAGTTATCTTCCCCAATTCAAAATTGTTGCCACTACGCCCCTTTCCCACCGACCAAGGATTCACCTCAGCACTGATTTTAGTAAAAGTCGTATTCTTCAGCCTCTTATTGAAGTTAGTATAAGTTTACGGAAAGGTTAGACTAATCAATTAAATTTTGTTTGTTGATAGCTAGACTATTCTTAAGTTTTTCTTTCGTCTCTTTTAAAGTCTTTAATTTTCCAAACATGCTATTCAGTTACTGAGACTTCCGTGATTCCCCGCACAGAGTGACACTATACTCACCGATGACTTCCTCCGACTAGGAACGACCGCTAATACTTCTTAAATCATTTACTCTTCTGTCATGCATCTGTTTAGATATTCGAACGCCATTCGTCCATCAGTCCTGCCACACTTGATTATTCTCTACATCCATTAACATATTCTGTCTTGACTACCTTATTCCTCGTCCCTTCTCTCTTATTTTCACAACAAACACATCTTAGATACTCCATTCTCTGAGTAATAGCCTACGGTGTATATATTACTTACCCTGTTACACTTACGTTGCACAACGCTGTGGAGTAGATTTTCTGAACTCTCACTTTTGTGCTGCCTTCAGCAAACGCTGAATATTGGCAGTTTTACTCCTTTTTCCTGGAAATTAGTGAGCTGTTATCGTATCGCACTGTAAACATTAATCTGGGATTTTACAGGTAATCTGGAACATTTTTATCTTTACGAATGTGAAAAATTTCTAATCAGCCAGAGCGTTTCCATTTAAAGGCACAATGCGGATGCTTCGTCTATGCAACGCATCCGATTCAATTCTTTTATAGATTACTGATTAATGCAAGTCCTGATAAGGATCGGAGAGAAAATCATTTGAAATGGGGAGGAGAAAAGGCAATTCGGAGAATGATGGTCGCAGAAAGAGTAATTAAATATTCCCAAGAGTTTATATTTTTAGCGTCGCTTTATACGTCTGCGCCATGAACCAATTACCTAAGGTGAAGTGGCGGAGCGGAAGTCGGATGCCCGCAAGTCGCCGCAGGGAGCAAACGTTTTTTTAACAGCAGTAGGGTTTTGTAAATATTGCGTAAATATGCGTTTTCCATGACGCCTTGCCGCCCCAAACAGTGAACCCTCTAACGGTCAAAGTAAACACAATTCTCGCCTGCTTTTAGGTATTGAAGATGTTTTTCGGTTATTCCCAATTCATACTTATTCAATAAAATGCTGGGAGGCATCAACTAAAACTGTTAGACTTGTTTCTTGGGCCGAAGGCAAGGGATAAAAATTTGACAACAAACTCATTTATTATTGGTTTTATTTTCAGTTATTTATTTATTTTTATAATTTTTATTGATTTACTGCTTGTATTTTCTCTAATTTCCCTCACCCATCCTTTGCCCATTTATAAGAGTACGGCTAGGGTTGACTCTTCCCATTATATTTAAACTCACGTTGTCAACCTAAACTAAAATCTTAAAGGAAGTTCCATAATATGTGCCAAGTAGCATTTACTTTCAGTCACAAACCCTATCGTCAACGAAAGACCGTACGCATCCACGCTCGACGCTCAAAAAATTAATAATAAGCCTCCACTATGATGTCATTGTGGTAGTAACGTGATTCATCTTTATTCATTCTTTTGTAATGTGACACTTTCGGAAAGTGATGAAACTGCGATGATCCGACATAAGCTTTCACTTGGGTGCTCCATTGCTGCACGGTAAGAGTACTCGTAGCTGTTATATCCAAGAGCACCGAATATTCAGAGCAATTAAAGACTCTCAAGGTTATTAGAAAGGTGCATCCAGAGAATTACGAGGGTCATCCGGAAAGTAGTACCCGTTCGTGAAATAAAGACACAAAAGTAAATATTGACAAACATAAAAAATTTTATTTGAAAGAGGATACTTTAAACTACTTCTCAACATAATCTCCAAGCAAATTAAGGCATTTGTCATAACGTGTGACAAGTTTCTGTATTCCTGCTGCATAGTCCTTCGCCGCCAGCTCATTGAGATACGCGAGGGACCCATCTTGCACAAATTTTTGCATAATGCAGATGGTGTTTAACAATTCCATGAACAATTGTTCGAGAAACATTGGGAAAATGCTCACAGATGTCATCAATTGTGACGCGCCGATCGTTCCTCACGAATTCGTCGACTGAGCTCACCAGTTGGTCTGTAATGACAGACGGTCTCCCCGAACGCTCATCGTCGTGTGTGTTCCCCCTCCCCATGTTGAAGTTGCGACACCACCGCCGAACAGACGACTCGTCCATTACATTGTCTCCATACACCTCCTTTAATTGGCGATGAATATCACATGGGCGAACGTTTCTTGCATTGAGGAATTTAATCACTGCCCTCACTTCACAACTGGCGGCGTTCTCAATTTTTTTAAACATTGTAAACAATCACAGAAACAACACAGGCAATGCTAGCGTCACGCAACTTGGCTCAGAGAAGGCAGACAAGCCAATGAAGCTATCTGACCTCGTCCAGCGGCTACTCGCGTCGTCAGCACTTCATGCGGCACGAACGGGTACTACTTTCCGGATGACCCTCGTATATCTCAATATTTCATCAATACGATTAATGAAATTTTAGACATTATGACCTGTGAAAGAGATAACGTCAGTTTCGTCAAATTTATCAAGATTCGCGATTAATCTAGACAAAAAACCAAGATTGGTCAGAATGAACATTCCGGCAATCCTACTGTTCCATGAAATGTTCAAGGTGTTTTTTTAACGTTACAATTTGTTATCGGGGGAGATAGTACAAAAGTGGGCGCAAATATCCTCCGGGGCATTTCTTTCCCCGACCAGTGGAATCACAGAGCGACGCGAGGGCGGTGTTTGCGGTTTAATGGCCGCATTGCAATGCCTATGATGGCCGAGGAGCGTAAACGCGCCCTTCACCTCAACGTGCGCTCGCCCGTTGACTCTGCCTTAATGCATGGCGCCCTGTTGCTGCTGCCCGGGACGACACCCCCCCACTCATGTCGCCCCACGCACCCCACCCTCCCTCCCTCCCCCCCTCTTGCGGGCGCGGGAATGTGTGCCGCGACCCCACTCCCGCCGAACCCT
Source organism: Hetaerina americana (assembly GCF_022747635.1). Taxonomy (NCBI): domain Eukaryota; kingdom Metazoa; phylum Arthropoda; class Insecta; order Odonata; family Calopterygidae; genus Hetaerina; species Hetaerina americana. The sequence continues at coordinate 82,586,804 of NW_027287538.1, forward strand.
CGCTCCCCCCCCACCCGGCTGGAGTGCATCGGCGGGCGGGGTGGAGTGACGCCACACCTCGTGAGAAAATAAACAGCAAACTGTCCACGACTGGGCAGGGTGCCCTTCTGGAGAGGCGTCCGTTCCTCGGCGGTGGGAGGGATGCTGGTCGGTGGAGGGTGGTGAGCTCACGTGAGGTATTCCACCAAAGAAGAGGGACATGGTTCATGGCAATATCGACCCCTCGGGAAATATCTTTAACGATATTTTTTGGATTTACTCGCCCTGTTTAAGGTTATCCGGCATATCCGTGGCGTCATACCCGAAAAAAACCATTTAACTTATCTGAGATTCAAACCCGGAACTTTCAGTGGGATTTATTTCTGCTTAGTTTAATGATTTATTTTCGAGTTTTGGTGGCATTCTCCGTTTTTGCTAGGAAATAATCGCCCTAAAATATAACCAAGCATAGCAGAATCGAAGCACAGAGAATTATTGTCGTATTGAAACGATTCCTAAATTTCGTAATACGTGTTCAATAACGAAGGTGGTATTCACTTGGTTTTTAAAAAGTTTGATATCGGTCTCGGCTGAGACGAAACAAGCCGTATTTTGCAAAAGAGTGGTGGAAAAGCGCAAGTCTGCCATTTATCTAAGGTGAATCTCGATAAATTAAAGCATAGTATCCAAAAAGCGATAAAATGCCTGCTGGCAAAATTTTGGTATTGTTAAGGAATGTCATGCAAATGCTTTCCTCTCAATTCCCCCTTCAAGTCGCCATTCCTCCCCCGATTCATAACAGCGGCCACCTCCCACGCCCCCTCCTCCCACGCCCCCTCCTCCCACACCCCCTCCTCCCGCACCCCTTCCTCCCGCACCCCTTCCTCCCGCACCCCTTCCTCCCCCCCTCCCCCCCACTTGCTCCCCCTTCCTCCCTTGTCATTTTCCCAAGAGCAACCTCCAGAGAGCAGCTTATCGACCAACCCCCAAATTGTCCCTTCGCTCCCACCCTTCGCAATCAGGTTCACTTTGAACACCTGAGAGAGCTCAATTAGCTGGCATGTGCTTTATTTACCTCGGTTATGACTAATAAAGTAGAAACATGTTGTATTAAATTTGTTTAGAAATGGTAAATAACAATTGTGGGTCGTCAAGTATCAAGCGTTTGGTTGTAATATTATTTAAATGTGCTAATAAACCTTTACTGGGGAGTGTTTCTTTTATGTCTTTGGTCAGCCAAATTACCCTTGATTCAAGTGTTGCGATTCTCCGGTCACCAGAACGGCCTTGGAAGCCGGCTGGAAGCGCATGGAAGGGAACCAGCCTTCCTCCCTCTAATGCTTCAATCACGCGTCTTTGGGCTTGGTGCGCGACGACATGACATTTCAAAATCATCTTTCGGGTTGATTACCATACTGGACCAATAAATACCCACTAAACTTCAAAATATTCTTTTTGGCTAGCTTGCGAAATTATAAAAATATTGTGACCCACTAATTTGAGTGCTTTATATTGCAGGAAAGCTACTTCAAACATAATGAAATCAATGAATTTCAGGTGAACCTCGAAAATGGAATTACGAGGACGAGTCTTCTAAATTGAGAAATTTCTCGTGTCGTCATTTTGTTTCCCGTGTTCGATGTCGAAATGACGGTGTGCGAGAGCGGTGGCCAATGCATTGGTTGAGAGGGAATAAGTTTATGAGAAAATACGCGAAATTCATTCTGCCCACCTCTACCCTTTACTCTTTGTAAACTACTTTCACTTGTCTTAGTCTGTGTACACCTTATTAAAAATTACCTCTTCAAAATACTAATTTGTATGCCTTATGTATGACGCTGATTTCATTTGCTCATTTTATTATTATGCTCCACGTAAAGTGTTAAACCATGATGACCAAATCCATACATACACATGTCGCACCACGGAGCAACTTTGGACGGTCACGCCCACTCGCAACGTTCTGCATAGTAACACGTGCATCCAGCGTCGCATATAGTTTCTTCTTGCAGCATTATTTTAATCGTATGACAAAGGGCTTAGTGTCCCTTTTATCGGGCATACCTTTCCGCCCTGAGTGGCACAGGCTCTGATTATCTTTTACGCATTACCCTATTTACTCTATTTACAAAGTACAGTTACGTGTTTGAGTTAAAAAATTTTAATCCATAGCTACCAAAACAAGAGGAAATACTCTTGACGCCCGATTTTTCTATGTGTAGTCTTTAATCTAAAGGAAATATGAGCATTGTAACATAAAACCTTGTCTTACAAGTATCCTTAATGCCTTTTATACGTACATTAAATGAAAGGCAAGGAAAGCCAAAAAATATTGTTTCAATTAATGATTTCAAAGTGATTATCCCATACGCACACGGCGTTCTATATGCAAAATAAGGTTCATTAAGTTGCATCATCGTTGAATTTGTATGGCGCATTATACTTTTAAAGTTCTGATTGCATGACTTTTTGCATTGAATTAATGATATAGCTCATTTTTAACAAATTGATAATGAGGCATCTAGACCACAAAGCTTTATTGACTAGAAACCAGAATGGTGTCCTGTACGGGGACAACCTTTGAGATACAGGGTGCGCTTTTTGACGGTGATATATATGTATAGGACTGGGAAAAAAATCATGTTCCATATCGCTGATTCATGCGCCTTTCATTATTATTGAGATATAATATTCTTTTAAGACTTTTTAACATAACAATATAGATTTTAGTTTCGGCTTTTCTGATTGTCAATGGAATTTTTCGAGGGATACCACTAACATGGCACTATGAAATGACTACGCTCCACCTGGCACGACACTAAAAAACTCTCCACAATACCGATTGAAATAAACAATTGTTCCACCTCACGTGTCTCCCGTCCAACATCCCCTTACTTTCCTCTCCCTCCCTCGCACACCTACGCTTTTCTTTGCCAGTCATTCTTCCGCTTTTCACGCTTTCTTTGAATTTCCCCCAAAGGCCACCTCTCGGACCCAATCGTGCCTAAACCCTGCTTTTAAGGCAGTCTACCTGTAAAGGTAGGTTTTGGATGAACAAAACTATCAAAGCTACCAAAACTATCTATCGGTGCGTAGAATGTACTCGTATGGTGTGAACCTAGCCCATAGGTATAGTAAAGGTGCGGTTGGTAATCTGAGGCGTCATATTATATAAGAGCTTGTTGTCACCTCTGTGGTCTTGTGTATGCATGCAATACCCATTGTAAGAGTGACAGTTGACCAAACTTGATCGTTGCCACCAGGACATTTGCCTGATTGAAACCATAAATTCTTGCATAAAAATAGTAAATAAATAAATAGTTTCTCCTAACAACAAAACAAACCAATATTGTATTCTACAACAAGTCCTTCTTCATCTCTGAGTACTTCCTTCCTCCCTTCATCCCGTCCAATATCCCTATCCTGTCCCTTCCCTTTCCTCGCTTGCCTAACATTCTCCCCTCAATTACAGTCTTCAACATCCACTGCCGGTGAACACCCCCTTCATCCACTTTTCCTGCCTCCATAGGATCTCACCCAACAAACCCCTCTCTTCGCCCACCATAGCAAGTACTTCCTCATTTGTTTTTTTCTCTGCCCATTTCACATTCTCCATTGTTCTCCACACCCACATTTCAAAAGTCTTCAATATACGTTTATCCTCCTGCTTCAATGACCACGTTTCCGCGCCGTACATAGCTACGCTACGCTCCATATCAAAGTGTTTGCGAGTCTTTTCTTGACATCCTTACTCAACTTCCCCGTCATCAACTCCCTCCTCCTTGTGAAAGCCTCTTTGCCTAGCGCAATTCTTCTCCTTACGTCCCTAATACTTTGACCATGTTAGTCCAAAACACTACCGAGTTACGTAAACTGCTGTACCTGCTCTAGTTTTTGCCCTCCTGTATTAATGTTTAAGTTAGCGTTTTTCTTTCTAGAAAATCGCATAACCTTTGTTTTATTAATATTGATTCTCATGCCATACCTGTCGCACTAAATTTCCAATTCACTCAGCAATGCTTGCAACCCCTTGGCTGACTGACAAACGAAAGCTTGGTCATCAGCAAACCTAACTGATTTTACGAATTCCCCGCCCACTTTCATTCCTACCTCCAGTTCTTCCCATGCCTCATTAATCACTTCCTCTACATACAGGGTGAACAGCAAAGGTGATAATGGGCAGCCCTGCTTTACACCTCTTCCTAATACTGCCAATCCGGACTCCCCGTTCCCCACTCGCACCTGAGCAGTCTGAGACATGTACAAGTTGCGGATTAGTCTCCTATCCCTCCATTCTGTTCCTTTTTCCTGCAATATGCTGATTAGTTATTCCCAATGCACTATATCAAACTTCTTTTTGAAATCTACCAAACAGGCAAATACCTCCTGGTTGTGTTCTATATTCCTGTTGATTAGTGATCTCATTGCTAAAATGGCATCACGCGTACCTCTCCCCTTCTTTAACCCAAACTGATCATCCCCTAAGTAATCATTTGCCCTACTCTCTGTCCTTTTGTTGATGATCCTGAGAACAATTTTAGCTGCGTGAGAAATTAAACCACACACAAACGCACACACACACGTAATTACTAATTAAATAATTTGTGACCCCTAGCAAAATACAACATCCTACCCTACATCAGGTCCTTTCTCAGAACTGAGTACTCTCTTCATCCCGTCCAATATCCCAATCCTGTTCCTTCCCTTTCCTCGTTTGCCTAACATTCTCCCCTCAATTACAGTCTTTAACATCCCGCTGCCGGCCAATACCCCTTCATCCACATTTCCTGCCTCCATAGGATTTCTCCCAACAAACCCCTCTCTTCGCCCACCATAGCAAGTACTTCCTCATTTGTTTTCTTCTCTCTCCATTTCACCTTCTCCATTCTTCTCCACACCCACATTTTTAAAGCCTCCAGCCTACGTCTATCCTCCCGCTTCAATGACCTCGTTTCCGCGCCGTAAACAGCTACGCTCCGTATATAAGTTTTCACGAGGTTTTCTAGACATCATTACTCAACGTCCCTCTCATCAACTCCCTCCTCCTTGTGAAAGCCTCTTTGCCTAGCGCAATTCTTCTCCTTACGTTCCTATTACTTTGACCGTGTAGGTCCAAAACACTACCGAGATACGTAACCTGTTCTACCTGCTCTAGTTTTTGCCCTCCGATTTTAATGTTTAGCTTAGCCTTTTTCTTTTTAGAAAATTGCATATTCTTTTGTTTTATTAGTATTGATTCTCATCCCATACCTGTCGCACTGAATTTCCAATTATATGATATATATATATATATATATATATATCATATATATTATATACACACATATATATATAATGTATATATATACACACATATATATATTAATATATATATATATATATATATTATATACACACATATATATATAATGTATATATATACACATATATATATATATGTAATATATATATATATATATATATATATATATATATATATATATATATATATATATATATATATAAAATATCTTCGAAATGGAACGCTCTTCGGCGACAAACAAATATATAAAAACACAGATGTAGATTTTTAGAATATAGAGACACAAAGAAAGGACACTCACAATTTGTTATTTTACGTTTCGACAGCACGGCTGTCGTCTTCAGAAGGTTCTGAAGACGACAGCCGTGCTGTCGAAACGTAAAATAACAAATTGTGAGTGTCCTTTCTTTGTGTCTCTATATTCTAAAAATCTACATCTGTGTTTTTATATATTTGTATATATATATATATATATATATATATATATATATATATATATATATATATATAACACTTTTTGAAAGACTCACGGACGTGAATAATAATGTATAACACTTAGCACTAGTGGACACAGACAAAAACACAGAAACACACAAAAAAAGAGACTCACTATTTTTCGAATTTTCGGTGGTCGTTGCCACCTTTATCAAGGAGGAGAGGGACAGAACTGAAGGGAATACGAGGGCTGGAGCGATGGATGGAAGGGGAAGGTGGGGAGGGAATTCCGAAGGGACGGGTTTGGAGGGGCAGCGTTAGAAGGGTGGGGAAAATGTAGAAGGTGATGGGGGTGGAAGGGGGATGAAAATATAATTAGAACAGGGTAATTAGTGCCTAATATTGATTCCTGGCCAGTTCCAGGACTCCAAAAGCCAGATGAAGGATTGCTCTAGTGTTTTCAGTTTCAGAGGAGGATCAGAGGGTGGGAGGGATGCTATGATTGATACACTATAGCATTCGAAAAATAGTGAGTCTCTTTTTTTGTGTGTTTCTGTGTTTTTGTCTGTGTCCACTAGTGCTAAGTGTTATACATTATATATATATATATATATATATATATATATATATATATATATATATATATATATATATGTATATATAGTCATATCACAAACATGTGACCTATCGTTGGATTTCCTTTTCGGTAAAATCACTTTTAGCATTCTCATCCGCATCCATGTCTAATAACCCGCCTGCGCATCTTTATTCTATTTCTTAATCAACCAAGCTTTCTAGCCTTGGATTGTTACGCTCAACATTAAAGCTATCACGTCCTTTCCCTTCTGTTCAGCTCTCTCTCATTACCTTTATCCTATTAGTAAGAGCTGCTTAACTTGATATAAGAATACCTCAATTGGGGGAAGCATACGCGTAGAATGTGATAATTGGGTAGTTAGAACTTCTGTAAATACTACTTTTTCAATAAACTTATCGAATAATACTGTTTGATTTCGTTGAATATTATTAAAATAGCGATTTTTTCTTACGCTATTTGGGCCTCTTATAGCATGTGCTTTTAGTGCATAGGATCTTCGTAAAGTCAGTTTTAATGGCAAAATAGATGACTTCGTTTGTGGCAAAGAGGAATTAGCCGTGTAACATGATGCTCTGATTAACTTTGTTGCTGGCGTAACTAGATTATTGCGGGAGCAAGGTTGGGAATCACCCCCGGGCCAATACTAAATTAAAACTCTTTCATAATTCGGAAGGGTGCTCCTTTAATGATTTAAAAGAACACTATAAGCTGCTTCTCTCCTACCGTGGGGAAAAATCACCAAAGCCATTCCAATCCAAAGCCAAAGCCAATCACCAAGTAGACAGATAAATTTTCATCATTTCTGTGAAAAATCACGGCTTAAAATAACTGAGAACAAACGTGCTCCGGAAATATTAAATATTTATGCTGTCGACTCATCTCACATGATTACAGTGGTATTTGAGATAATTTTGAAACTTAGGTATAATAATGCATTTATACTCTTTGTAGAATTATTTCCATCGTTTAAATTAGAAACTTTCTCTTGGTCCATATCTTAATTTTAATAATTATATCATACCTCAAATTTTAGCAATAACTGTCTTCTATGGAATCACCCCTTGCCACGCATTCCCGTATTTTACAATGTAGATATAAATATTTTTCTAAATTAATAATCGAATTTCTAAATCATAATTATTTCTCATTAAGGATGGAATATATGTGGGCAAAACAAGACAAATAACTGATAAAGAGCTGCAGAGAATATCATACGCGTCTAAAGATATGAGTTTCGAGGGTATATCTAGTGTAGGATATTTGGAGGCAGTTCTAATTCATTAATCTGAATTAGATAGTGGAAGAATTGCCGCATAGATTTTAGATTCAAATAGATTAGGCAAATAATGGCCTTTATGGATTGACTATTTAGAACCAGGAAAGATTTATCTGCTTTTCCCTCGCTAACGGTTAAATATCTCCTTCACGGTGAATTAGCCAATTCAGTCCATTTTGATAGAGTCACTAGTGAGTTTTCATCTGCTGAGCCAGCTCAGCGAGAAATATTCTCAAATCTTACATTTACTTTCACCGTTAGCTTACTACTATATGAGGCAATCAATATTGGGTAAATCAATATCTTACTAGCCTCTAGATTATTACCTGATATATTTACGGCTTTCAACATCTCCGCATGTACCAAACCTTTCGCGGAAAGGTTGCGAGATACAGACGTGTTCAGAGGAAATCATTGCTCTTTTCCCCCTTCCGTGGATATATGAAGCCGCATCTCGGCACAACTAGAGGCAGGCACCGCGGCATCGTATTCATATCAGCACCGTGGATCATCCATCCGCGCACATATTTTTTACCGTTACCGGTGCAAATGATAACGGCACATTCAACGGCCCGACACCCTTGGAATTCTCAATAATCCGCTTTCAATACGCGGGCCTAGACATGTGTGCTCGCCGGAGAGATGCAGTGTTTTCGAATCCATAAGCGTATGCTTCGGCAATTTCGGGGAAAGGGATGGATGGAAAAGGGTTTTCGGGAAAGTAACGTATCCACAGAGGTGGTTGTGGAAGGAAACTGTGTCAGACGACTTATCGATTCCTCGGGAGAAGACAAGGGGAGAAAGACAACGGGATGTTTCCGCCAGGGGTCGTAAAATAAAAAGAGGGAGGAATGGGGGGAGGTGCGAGGGGGGGAGTGGTGGAGGCGGGACGGAAGGGGAGGTAACAACGGGGGCGTGGAAACTGTGGATGTGGACGTAGACGGTGTGTTCCCCCGCCTCCCTCCCTCCCTCCCCTCCGCATCGTTCCCTACTCTTCTCGTCCTGCGGCTCATCCACGACCACCTACGAAAAGCCCAGCGCACAGGTTGCTTCCTGAATCTCGTCCTTCCTTCGGGGCGTGGAGCCAGACGGCGCCTTGACCCAGTCGTCTATCGGGACGTCCGACTTGCACGGCGTCTCTCGCCCGCGGAGTCCACCACTGCGGATCGCTCGCCTCGGCAAAACGGATAGGATGGATGAGGGTTTGGAAAACTGGAAGGAATGTCATTTGAATTTGCTAATTAAATGAACACCCTCGCTCCCTGAATTTTATCTGTCGGCCCTTGGATATCTACAGGCATGTGACACATGAATGCTGGCCGAAAATCCTGGCTTTGCATAACTTTTTTAGTGCTTGTTTTATTTATCGTAGTAAAAAATTAGAAATCATAAAATGGTTTTAAATTCCGAACAATTTTTTTAATACAATATAAGAGAAACTCTACTTAAGGACGACGACGACATGCCTTGCTGTTTTTTAAGCGGCTTTATTTTTCAGAGGTCGCCTAGTTGGGTTTATGCTCTGTGCCACAATACTTAGTTCCTATATCTTCCTGGAGCACCACCAGCGTCGTTGTATTTCCCTCTTATTGTTTATTTAATTATTTTTTCGTATTGTTCATGAGTGTAACATTGTTTGGTCTCTTATATTTGTCATAGGGGCCTATTTTATTTTTTTTCGTGTATGCCATAGCTCAATTAGTGTTTTCTTTTAATTTATCAAACTATATTTTACGCTTCGTCATTAAGAAAGTTTTTCTATGCTTGTTTTTTGGTATACCATCTCGTTTTCTTCCCAGGGGGGGAGACCAAAATCCAGCCTCAGCGTCTTTTTTTCTGTACTATTTAATTTAGCCATCAGGGATCTACTGACTAGTCCCATCCACGCAGGTTCTGCGTAGGTCGATACTGGTCTTATTACTGTCGAGCATATTAGTATTTTTATGTCTTGAGGGGTGGCGTTTTGTCTGAGAATCGGTGCCAATTGCGACCTTATAGCGGCCGCCTTATCTCGTATCTGTTTAATATGTATTTTGAAGTTCAGTCCGTCATCTATGTCCACTCCTAAATATTTGATACTTTTACTCCATACAATAGGTTGTTGTCCAATCCTGATGCATTCGCTAGATATTTTAGGTGACCTTGGGTGGGCGAAGAGTATTGCTTTGGTTTTTTTTGTGTTTATCTGCAATTTCCATTTTCTGTACCATGATGTTATCTCGTCCAATGCGTCTTGTGCTATTTCTTTGACTGAGTTGATATTTTTCCCTCTTACCAGGATTGCAACATCGTCAGCGTAGAGGGCAGTTTTCCTTCGCCAGTCATTTCTGTGCATTGGGAAGTTGGCTGTGTAAACGTTAAATAGCATCGGGCCTAATATGGATCCTTGTGGGCCACCAGCTTTGGCAGTTGTACTGTTGCTTATATCTTCTCCCCATTTAACTTTAAATGTCCTTCCGTCTAAGTAAGGCTTTGTCCATTTTGTCATCCATCTAGGGAAATTCCACGACTCCATGTTTTGAATTAGGCCCCCATGCCAGACCTTGTCAAAAGCCTTAGACAGGTCAGAATTTCCAGTTCTATATTTATACGTAAAACGTCCATAAGTGACTCCGTTTAATATTGTGATTTGTCCCCGATATGGCCGCAACCACGGGCATTGCAGGGTGTCTTACAATGAACATTTATGATTATGATGAACTGAAAAATGTGTTATTTGTATTTGAAATAACATCGTGCGTCCCACTAAGTTGATAATAAAACTATAAGATAATGCAAAAAGTGCACAATTCCATTTGTAGGGAAGAAATTTTTCTCAACGTATATCGTCGCGAATATTACCAAATGTATTTCACGACTGTATAAATAATGTGTGCACAGATTTTCAGTATGAAACTCAATGGTATTTCCATGCTTATCGAATTGTTCTTTTTGAGCATTAGTTAATTGATTGCATCAATTAGCATTGTAGACTCAACGGTTTCTTTAATGCAATCCCTAAACGCATCAAAGATGCCTCCATGCGTGCTCATTAGAAGCATCATTCCAGGGACTAGAGACTTAAGGAAAGAGAGAGTCTATAAGAAAGTCTTTAGCGGTAATGAAGAGTAATTCTAAAAGAGTGGCTTCATGCTTCGGACAGTGATGAACAGTGTTGAGACAAGAAGGAAATCCATAGGCTTCTGGAAACTCTTCAGACGACAACTCGTTTGCAAGGTTCATGACCGGAGAGCAAAGAAAAATACCAGGGCTTTGAGGACGAATCCATCCTCCCCTCTCTCCCTAATAAATACCTGCTTCCCCTTTACAAAGGTTTTACCCCTAGTCGTGTTACTTACAGTAGCTACTCTCAACAGCATCTCCCACCTTCAAATTGAAATCTTGAATCTTCAACTGGAAACACAGGGAAGCGTCGACGAATCCTTCAAGTTTCCTCGTGATGGGGGAAGTCCTGAGCCATTATAACGGGCCAGGACATACAGGGTTCGTCCGGAAAATAAGTGTACTGAGCTCAGGAAAAAAAATTAATTACACTTTAAGTACACTTATTTTCCGGACGAACCCTGTATGTCTGTGCGGGTTGAAGAGGCTGCCCCGACGAGTTGGAGGGATGCCATTTCCTGCGTCGATTCAAGTGTCGAGGGAAGCCAAGCATGGAGGGCGGGGGTGCTTGAGGATGGCCGAGGATGCTGGTGCTGTGCATCACTTGGAACATGTTATGTGGCATTGGAAACAGCGCAGGTAGTGACTCGGGGTGAAACTGAATCAGGGCTGCTCCCGAAAACACACTAAAAGAGTCCCTTCCCTCCATCCCTTGGAAACGTCAGGTCCCTCTTCCTACGAATCCCAGGGTGCCACTCTCCGCATTGCTCCCCTCAGAGCACCCTCCCTCATCTCATTTCATCTTCTTTTGACCTCGGATGTATCCAAGGGCGATGTGTGACTTATGAGAGGGATCTTCCATCCATACGAAGCTCTTACTGCCTCGCCGGTGACGAGAATCGGTACTCTCTCCTTCTCCCTTAACTCTCGACTCACGTTCACTGGCTTCGCAGCAAAGTAGTCTTCAGAATGCAATGCATAAGGAAATCATATCGTTTAGCGATATTCTACGATACTTGATATAACGATTACCTGAATGATCCGTTGTGGAAAATTTGAATCATTTAGCTAAAAGATATAAGATTACCTTCCGAAATAGACTCATTAAGTGAATACGTCAGCAACCAAGGAACCGCTGAATATTTCAATGGAATATTTATAGTACTCCATGAAAGCCTTGTCAAATTTTTCCTTATATTTGATAGTGAAATATTTTTCTCAAAATGGTATATTAATAAAATAAAGAGCAGTGGAAGTGCGTGTTAGTCAGAAGGCGCATAGAAAACCACACTTTCGACGTTTGCCGGATTATGACGCCTCAGAGACGAAACGCACATTTTATATGGTGGTAATAAGTGGCGAAGACAAAAGGTGCTCATCATTTTGTATGCCAGCATATGCGGTCATATTTCAGCATATAAAGATTCTCCAAATAAATGTGATGACCTTTCAGAAAGAGGCAAATTTAAAATGAGCAACAATAAAGGTTTCCCAAAGTAACATGGAAGGTGTTGGTGTTGCAACACTTGTTAAACGGAACTAGATTGAGGTTCAGAACCATATTGAAGGGTTGAAACTACTAGACTGGAGATACGGGATCGTATTGAATTAATATGAGTTTAAAATCACCTCCTTGAATGGCATTCGGCTGATCGTATGTGAGATTTACCCATTATAAGAAAAAAGTAGCATTTTTCCACAAGTTTATTGGTAACGTACAACGCGTGTCGGTTCACAGAACCATCATCACGTACAAGGCATATCAAATAGTGAAAACATCGTATTTATGTATGTTAGAGGAATGGGGGAGGAAAGGAGTAAGGTAGGCAAGGAGGGTGAACATGAAAAACCCAAAGACAACAGAAGGAAATGGAGTGGTAAAAAAGGAGGGGGGAAGGAGGGATAATCACGTGCGGACACTTTAAGAGGACGATGGCAGGTAGGAAGGAGGGAAGAATGAAGAAGGGTTAAGTGGGAAGGAGACATGGAAGGGGTGGAGGCAGGTTAAGGGATGAGGTGTAAATGATTCTAAAACGGACATTATCAGGGAAGGGTTGTTCGACAAAAAAATAAGAGTGGAGGGTGGAGGGTGGGTGGGTGGATGGAAAAATACGCGAAGGGTTGAGTCAGTTGGAGAGAGGGAGTTTCACTTTTTTCTGTAAAAACAGGATTCTGAGGAGAGGAGAGAGGTTCACAAAAATTGGCCATTTAACAGAACATTAACATTTAACTGTAACATTTCAAGTTGTGCTAAAACATCAAGCCTTTTCGCCTTATTTCAATAGCGTAGAATTCAAGGATAAAATTTACAAGGGTGGGATGGTTGTGGTAGATGCTTGGCTAGGAGTTCTGTTTCATCAAAAGCCCTCCAGTAGCATCTTTCGTGTCCTTTTATTCTAATCTTGAAACTTCTTCCGGTCTGGCCTATGTAGTACATGTCATAGGAGTTACACCTCATTTTGATATTGCCGGATTGAAGGAGAGGTAATAGTTTTTCTTTGTTGCGGCAAAGGATTTCTCCTAAATTATTAAGGATTATGAAATTATACATACTAATTTCTTTTATTACATTTTTGGCCACTCTTATTGGAAAGATCTCCTAAAAAGTATAAACGACACCAGTTTTTTTGGCTTCCCTTGCGTGGGGGCAAGGGAGGATAACTTTGAAATAGCCTTAGAACTTAATTTTTTTATTTAAGAGATTGGCATTAATGTTTACACAAAAGCCATTGGACACCGCTATCGTTTTATATTGTCCAGTTCATGGTTTAATTTTTTTAAAGTGATGGATACATTAACAATTTGGTGTGCCATGGAACACTGACAGTTTCTGAGCCGTAAGGTGGCTGGAATTGGCTGGGATTTACTGTTATTGACATTATATTTACTGTTATTGACATTATATTGACTCGAGTAATCTGCTTTTATTTTCTTGTCATAGAAGAGATCATCTAGTTCAATTACTCTTTCTCATGTTCAAATGATTACTCAATATACTAATAAGGCTTTCAGGCACTTTTTAATGGAATGATTAATTGGTGTACGTGGTAAAATATATTGGTAAATGGTAATTTAATACTGCAAGAACCTCGTGCCAGAATAAAATTTGCTTTTAACCCCATAAGACCCTTCTTGAAGCATGCGACCGTGGTGCGAGTCGTTCAGCTCTCCTCCGCATGGAGTTTAGTGTTGCTTGCATTTCTGAACGAACTGCTGCGTGGCGCGCACACTCAGCACGGAGCGAGTTGTCTTGAAGATCATCAAGTGTCAGCAGGATGTCTTGGGCGGATGTATTGGTGCAGGTAATAGTTTCGCGTAATTAACTGCTGCAGTGTACTTCGACTAATTCAAGATTGTGAGATTTTTTCACATACGTAGCAGGGTGACTGTTTCAAGCACATAAGGTAATCTCGGAAGTTATCGATTTAACCAGGGCGGAGGACGGAGGTAAAACTTGGATTTGTCGCTTCCTCCTCCACCCGCCCATATGTTGACTTCTCGTGCGTCTTCGTGTTTGCCCAACACATATTCTCCAATCTTTTCCATTTTGCAATCACTCGAATACTGAATTCTTTTCTTCGGAATTTATCATTTCGTATCTCCCGCAACGTCATAGTGTAAGTACGTGCTGCATGCATGGATGTTACCAATATCTCCTTTTTTCTTTTTTAAGTGGTAGGATATCATAATAATATAATTTAAATGTGTAATATTATAATTAGAAGTACTTGTATATGTTCAGTGCTAAATATTTTGTGCGTAAATTGAAAAGTGTAAAATGATTTCATGATGAGCAACTGCCCGCCAAGCGGGTAGTCACGTGAGTTGACATATAGCCAGCTCTGAGGGATAATATATACCCAAACGAGTCATTTCCTTTTTGGATTCCCGACACCCTATGCGTTATGATGCAGTCCATACGGCACTTCCCAATTAATCGGATTCCATTTGTTGTCAGTAATATTTCAAATGTTTTATCTCTTTAACGCCTATTTCCTGGTGACGCTCATCACTGCGTCCCGCGGGTGATTCCCCGGGCAAAGAGATCCTAATGCTGAAGTGACGACAACGCAGCCAAGAGCGAGCGCTGAGATCGCTGCCGCTCAACACGGGGCGAATCGGAGGCCACCAGAGCAGGTCACCGCGTCGAGTAGCGATCGGCGCAAGGGCCAAGTCAGCACTTGTCTGCATTCATTGAGTGGCGTTAATATTTTCCTTTTGTTTTTTTTCGCATTTTATCCCAAAACTCTCATCTCCGTCAAAAAACTAAAGTTTCAGACGTCAGTTAAATACAAAATTGCTCCGCCACTCGCCTTGTGATAGCAATGGTTAATAACTATACTGAAAATGTGTATGACGTGGTGATCTACAGCTCCTGTCATAAAGTATCTCCTATCTTATTCTTCAGTTCCAATGCCAGTAAGCACAGTCATTTCTTATTTTCTTTATATTTCTTCTTTCATTCCCCTCCTCCATCGTCTCCCAAAAGCCTTGCGCCACTCGTTAAAATGGTTCGTGCGTGGCATTAGAAAATTCTCGCCTACGGTAGTAGCCTCTAAGTTCCATGGCCATTTGGATTTTGTGAAATCAACTTGTGCTTGGCTGTTGTCCCTTTTTCCAAGTCCCCCTTCCTCCAATCACCCGTCAAGGACCGCATCATCCTCCGCATCACGAATTGCCTCCTTGTTCGCGAGCTCCGTTTCGATTGAGAGTATGCGTTCGTATGCTTCACCGCTCCGTGGGCCTTCGTCCTCCGAGTGCTCGCTCGGAAACGTATCGGAGGGATGTGCACTCATGAAGACGGCGCCTGATGCGCTCCTTCTTCCTCTTTTGTTTCGCGACGTGCATCTCCCTTCCCTTCGTCACGACGGTGGTGGGGTCGAGCGAACTGGGGGTTCTAGTGTATGGCGAGAGGTGGCTCTGTAAGTTCGTTTCCCACAGCACCGACATTTCCCTCTCGCGGACTCACGATATGCTCGTCAAGACGAGAGACTCCAACTGATGCAAAGGGGTCCACGGCCCTCGTCTCACCCAGAAAATCACGTTTCTGATCCATACGCCACGCTTCTTATGACATTCTTGGTTGCGCTATTGCTTGTGTATTCACTGAGCGTATCTGCCATTAATTCCGAATTCATCTCAAAGGATCGTTTGGCCAATGGGAATTTTATCCACGTTTCTCCACCACTACCACTTGCAATTCTCTCAGAAGTACGGTATAATATTTCACGCTAATAATATTGATCCATTACGGTACAATTCCAGTTAACAATTTATTTTGTCGAATATATTATTACCATTTACTGGTGGAATGGTAAATATATTTACATATTTACATTTTAGCTTTCAAGCCACCATGAGGGCATGTGACTGGGGGTTTTATTTATTTATTTATTTATTCAGTATAAGTCCGAAAACAGCACATTTTGGCCTTTACATCGAACTATTAACAACGATAACAATGTCACGTTTACAAACACCCAAGCCCTAGATGGAGGGAAACTCACCCAGGCGGGAATCGTTCGGTCACCACCTATTATGATAATTGTCGCCTGATTTGCCTAAATGATATTTCCTACTGAGTTGGTCTAGAATCGGGCCGGAGGAACATGACTCTGATGTCGAGAAGACCTGCAATCAGTTGATTGGCCCCTCACCATCTCTCGCTGTGGTCTCGGCGGGGTTCAGAGTGGTGAGGCGCCAGCAGTAGTTCTCCCGTGCCAGCGTAATCACGCCAAGAGCAACTGCAATGCGATGGTTGGGCAGTGGAAATATTCAGTCCGGGAAAAAGTCGATATATCGGACCGACGCGCTGCATCAACGCGCGTACGATGACCTGTCTCCCCTCGAGCGGAAGCTAACCCCCCTAATGCACTCCCCCTCTCGGGAATGCGTGCATACGCCTCGGCCTCCCCTGTTGCTTCCACAGCCCCAGGGAACCGCGACCCTTCCTTCCTCGCCGCACCACGAAGCTCCTTCCTTCTTGCGCATCCGTCGCTCGAGCGTCGGATACATTCCACCTTTCAGGGACGAGGCCCGCCCCCGCCCAGCCTCAGCGAAAAGAGTACCCTATTGTGATTTGTGGGAGACCAACGATCGATCAAAGTGTGGCCCCTCGTTCGCTGATTCGCATACTCGCAAGAGGCAGCCAAATGTTCACGTTCTTAAATTATCACGTACGCTTATTGATTTTATAAAGTCGGCATTCACTAATTTTTAACTTTTTTCTAGTCGTATGGCCATAAAACTCTTCTTCGGGGTCTTTTGGTTCAACGGGTTGGCGTTAATTATAGAAATTAATAATTAACTGCATTGATGAACCCCACAGAAGTCTTCTACTGTACTAACAGGTCCATACAATCTTCCAGGCACCTACATAGATGGTGACAGTCTAATTTCGATACCGGTAGTACCGTAATGAAGAGTGTGGAAAATTACAAAGAGCTGATTTTTTTAAATAGAACAATTCCACAAACTAAGCTTTAATCCATTAATTATAAATATGGTTAACGTTAATATTAGGAATAGTTTAGAATAACTACTATAATTAGTAACAGTCAATTGGTTTAGGCATAATTCCAGATATTCAATTGTTCCCGGCTCAACTTTATGGAAATTCATGTTAATTAAATGAATAATACAATGTATCTTTCCACTGTCCTTTATTCACGTACAACCAGTTTAAACGCTCAAGCGTCATCATCAGGTACGTACCTGACGATGACGCTTGAGCGATCAAACCGGTTGTACGCTAATAAAGAACAGTGGAAAGATACATTGTATTCTTCATTTAATTAATAAGTACAGATAAATACTGCACATTGGCTTGGTCTACTAAGAAACGTACAGCTCATAAGCGCCATTAATCCCTTCTGCTTTGAACTAATTTTTTCCACTGTTCATCTCACCCTTCTGTTCGCCCCACCCCTTGCAGAACCCCCTCCCAAAATCCCCCGAAACCCCTCCCACACCTGCCTCCTCGATCACCTTTCATTTTTCAACTGCTAAAAGACACTTTAATTTGAGTTCGAAACGCTTGTTCATTCATTTACGATACCATGTCACGTGTACCAAATTACTCTGGTATTTCGCGTATTACGGAATTGCTGTCTGTCATGCATAAGGCCTGTTGTATACCCATTCTTCGATTTAACTTAGTTAAATCATTTTTACGCGGTCCGTGACGCAAATGTAGCATTTGACTTTCTATTAGTTTGGTTGTTTGCATTCACCCATCACCTTGTCAAACTGAAAGGATTATCAGTAAAGAAGCATGCAGTTTTCGACCCCATTAAAATACTATGGCATGGATAGAAAGATAAATGCATGATTTAATTAAACCCGTGTTCATTGGTACTATTTTCTGGGATTACAAGAATTTTTATTGTGCCTTCATGAATATATATTTTTCTCACTGTACCATTCTCCGTCAAAATTAAAAAAGTCAGTATTACCAATTTCCAAATTGAATTCATCTTTGTAGTTCCTTGGACGGGATTTCAACGGCCCACCAAGCTATCCGGTTACCTGCCTTCTCGTCGTTTCAAAAATGCATGCACCGTAATTGTGCTGTGATCTTATGCCGTTTTTATTTCCCCTTTCTCTCTGCCCTTAACGCTATTCATTTAATGATGGTCTCTAAGGATGTGCCCACTTTATTTTCCAATTTTTGTCAGCGCTTATCGTAGACAATTCGCTCTCAGTTCTAAACTTAGTTACCTACCACAATATTTGGTTTACCAACACATTATATATCTCATAGAGCCACTTCTGAAAATATTTTCTCTATTTTTACAAATTCTATTTGCCTAAGAGACAAAAGTATGCATATAATAGTGGGAAATATTTGTGGAAACATTATTCGATTATTATTCTACGATTTAAGATGCCTTTTCTTTTTTAATACAATATAGAAAATATTGCCGAGTTGCTTCAAAGAGGAAGAGAAAGAGGTAGCTCCAAAAAATATTATATTGCTATATAGTATTAGCCTTGTTTTACTTCTCGCAGATCTTTAGAACCTCATTGAGTATTCAGAATTGATGGCATCAAAAGGCCTATGCAATGTTGATAATGTAGTGACATGAACCTTCTCCATGGAACCCTATGTAAGTACCTCATTTGCTATAATATGGTGAGATCATTTTTAAAAATTCATTCATGGCACCATAACTCTACGTGAATACTTGCAAGTGCAAGTTTACAAAATACAAAAAAGCTTTTTGCCGAGTATTCAGAAAGTACTCGTGCAATAATTAGGTCTGTCTTTTCCATCTCCGTTTGAAATAACTCCGTTGTGAGCACCAAAAGGTATTCCCTTCTTCCGATTTTCGTCTCTCATCCCTCCACATATTGGGTTGTCCTGTTCGGGACAATGTCATCGCATGGCAGGCGAGGAGTTATGTTCGCCCGGCCTTCCCGTGAAGCTGCGGCACGTCGGGCGCCGGTCGCCCGTCCCCTGGTTGCTCCCGGATCTACCTCGCGACACCCGTCGCAGCGGACGAGGGCCTCGGGCGAGGCTTCGAAATCGCGGTCATAGCGTTTTAAGGTGGAGGGGGGGGGCAGAGCAGGACTGGGTGAAGACTGCTGGGAATGGAGGGGATTTACTTTGGTCCAGTCAACTTTTCTAAGTCCGTCTTTCACTTCCGCTACAGAAACGCATGGTCATTTTTAAAATTTAAATAAACCGGAACGATTTCCTAAACTTGTACTCCTGTTGTCTCAAAATTCGTTTAATTTCACCATATATTCTGGCAAAAATTTAAATGATAAACATTTGTCAATACATATGGCTGCGTAGGTTTTCGCGGCGGTGGTTTGAAGGATTCTGCATTCTCGGGTTTCACCGCGTCGTTGTTTGATGCTGACAACTGTTTCGCCGAAGTTGCATTCGGCGCCTTTAGGTCGAAGATGAAGACGCCGAATGCAACTTCAGCGAAACTGTTTTCAGCATTAAACAGCAACGCGGTGAATACCGAGAATGCAGAACCCTTCATTTGTCATTATAGTATGCTCATTTAAAGAATTTCCCTATTCTTCCTGAATTGAGGAAAACCACAGACTTCAGACATGATAACAATATTTATGAAGGAGCTCATCTCTCAATGCAGAAATAAACCTCTGTTTCAGTCGCAGGTCTTAGGGTACTTTCTACTGTCCGTGGAAACTGTCATTCTGGTGGATAGTATCATTTGGTGCACCAGCACACCCACAGGGAAATAAAACTAACAGTGATAGTTAATCCGTTACATGTGGATGCCATTACGGGTACCGAATGGATGCAGAGAAAGGGAATAATATTTCCTTCTGTAACTGTCGTCTTCTGAAGAGTAAGCCCGACTTCTATTCCTAAAATCTTGCTTTAAGAAAACATTCTCCGTCGTACGAGTCAGCGGTATCTTACATGATTTGTTTTCATTCACTTATCTCATTTGCGGAAATGACCTTTGGTAGTTCACCTTAGGATTCCTTTTGACCGCTGAGAAAGGCACTTATGCTTCTTATTTGTCCACGGGTGAATATAAACATGAGAAATTATCGACGAAGATTTATTAAAACGCGAGGTAAGATTGTACGAGAGGTTATTCAGGATTGAAGGCATTTATCATTGAGGTGTCATTCGTGACTCTGCGCCACATTCCTTATCGCGGATTTTGGCGCGGTGACGTTTCCTTGTGGATATTTTGGGCTTTCCCCGCTGCGTGTGCCCATTCAAGTCGAACGTGCCGCCGTCGTCTCCTCGGATTCGGGGCGGAAGGAGAGAGAGCGCGGCCGGCCGAAGAAATGGATGACATCGGGACAGGAGCTGACAAACATTCCCATTTCAAAACACAGATTCCATCCCCACGCCCCCTCCCCTTTTGCCTCGCCCCATGACATCATCCACAATACGCAATCGCTCGCTAAGCAGCCGTTCTATTAAGAAACAAATCCTTCTTAATCCTTCACCCGCCAAGCCTCCCCCGCTCCCTTGCTCGCCCCCTGGTTCCTCCTTCCATCCCCCCCCCCTTCAACCGCACCACCTCCGACACCCCCAGCCACCTTCATCACCGCGGCAAGCTAGCGCGCTAATCGCGGATGCCGAGCGCGGATGCTGGCAAAAATCCACTCCGTTTGCTTTCAAAACTCTTCCCGTCTCATAGTGTGTTCTTGCCTTTCGATATATTCTCTCATAAATCACACCGAACTCACTGCTCCTGACGGAGGAGGCGAATCGCTGGATTCCGTTTTGGTCATTTCCGGCCGCTTTGTACGACTCGCACTTTAAGATTTCTGTTTCCGGAAGTACAACCATTAAAAAAATCCGTTTTTATGTGACGCCAAGTTTTGTAAGATCACTTCAAATTTAATTGACCAAAGTTGTGTGTAAGGGATTAGATAATTTTTCATGTGGTACAAGAAGTCTGAGTTCATCTGCATATGTATCTGATAGTAACACAACACTAATTGATACGTCCATTAATTAAAATGCCTATCGATGGCATTTTTATTATTTAGCATTTCTCTTGAATTCGAAATCCAGTGTAATCCGAAGTCCCAATTGCTGAGTGTCTCTATGTTTGTAGCGTTTTTCTTTATTTTGTTAGCTCTTAGTCTTCTGCTGATGGTCACGTTCACATTTAAAAATTCTGATATTCTCTATGCTTCCGTGAGTTTACTCTTTGGTAGACTTCGTTAACTCACAAAACCAAAACAAAACCAATTGAACGGAGCAAATGAGTACGGACAAAATCATCGAAGTAACTCCTAATTTTTTACTAAATACTGACAATTAACCCCCACTCGCAACACAAAAACGCCCTACAAATAACAATACCGCGAACTTTCACATTAAGAATCCACGTTCTATCACTTCATATCCCATCCACGATATTAATTTATTTTCACAATACATACAAATGAAGATTTATTAAATATGTATTTACTTAATGGATATAAAAAGCTGCAATTTGTAATATACATATGATACAATTATCACAACAACGTATTACTGCAGAATGCATTTCCTCAAGTGAATATTGCATTAGTGTACTGCATTTGTTATATTGTTATGAATTTTTAATGTTCTGGCACTGGCGAAATTAAAACGCGAAAGGCAAAATCCTAAATGCTTGGGATAAGAACGACTATTACATGTCAGCAGAGTTGGTAATACATGAGGCGAGTATGTAAATGGAAGTATGAAAAATTACTTCAGTTAAAAGAACACAATCTGTAGCTTCAAAAAAATGCTCGTAAATAATTCCTTTAATGGTGAATTTGAATACAAAATCTTTCAAATATATTTTATCAAATATCTGCTCCCCTCTGGAAGATCTGCTCCCCATGGTGGGAAAATAAAGTTAATTATTAAGGGAATATATTTTCAGTTTTATTCTTTACCTTTTCTAAATACTCAAGGTAACTAAAATTGCCTTCGTAAAATAAACTACTCTGACCATAGAATATATGACGGGGCCTTTGGTGAGGTTTGTAGAGAACTAGTATTTAGAAGAGCCGGGTTTTGCCCTGTAGTTGTGGATGGGATTGGGATAACGCCAAGGAAAATGCAGAGAAAATGGCATGAGCCTCAGTGCTTGGAAATGAATACTCTGTAGAGTATTTAATTATCTGAAGAGCTCAGGTAATTGTGGTTAATCTTGTGGGTATTTGGGCCTCTTTCCAACTGAACAGGTAGGGTGGAGGAATAGAGGAAGTGGGTGGAGGAAAACGCGGCGACGACATTGATTTGAAGAGTGCGCCTCGATTGACCGTGCACCACTCATGCCGACTGCATTATCGAGTTTCACCTCTTAAATTATAATTTAAGCAGTCACGCGGTGGTTTTCTGCATTCAAATCTGATCGCAACAACACCATCTCCATAATCTCCTCTCTTTCACCTTTCGTACTGGACTATCTCATTTGAGCTTCCGAAATTTTTATCGCCATGTTAGTTTGGATGAACATACACTTGGACCCATGTGCTGCGTGTTGATTCAGTGCATCGTTCTTCCCTCGGGAGGAGCGCCGTTAATGGAAATTCCCCCTCGCCCGCCCTCCACCGGAAACCCCCCCTTGCAACCTCAATCCTCCGCTCATGATTCCGCTGGAGCTGTCTCCCGCCCACCCCACGTCCACCACCCCCGAAGGAAAATCTATTATTTATTCCATTCGTGCCCCCGGACGTGATTTTTCATAGCCAATTTATATGCTAAGTTCCCCCTCGCCTGCCCACACTCTCTCTCCTCGCTCTCTTTAAAAAGGGCGGGAGGGAGGAATGTGTGTGTGTGCGGGCGATGCTGTCTCGCCAAAAGACTCCCTTAGCTCCCTTTGCAAATACCTCCCTTGCAGCCCCCCTCCCCCTAACCCTCCTATCTTCTTTGCTTCCTCCGATGTCTCCAGTCTCTCCCCCCTGCCCTCCTTCACTCCCCCACTTAGGCGTGGGGCGGATAGGGATGGGGGGCGGGGGGTGGGGCTGCTCTCGGGCCTGCGGATCCAAGATAGCACGAGCACCCTTGCGTTCGTTCTGTTGCTCGAATTTTCAATCACGAGATCCCCTTTCCCGCGTTCGGATGAGTAGGTGTCGCGGGTACCGCCTTTAATTGTTAATGAATATGTCTATGGATTAATTCGAACGCGCTCAAAAACCGACAGGGGGATTAGGTAAATGTTCCAGATATGAGGGATTCCGTTGATTAGCGTCGGGAGAGGCTATTGTGGTTTCAGTCCTAACGGATGTCCTATCACACACACACTCTCTCTCGCTTCGTCGTTTCATCTTCTTCGCTGCCTTGTATCAGAACCTTCCTCATCCTCTCGTAATTAATGCGACCAAAAGTAGCGACTATACGAAGTTATCTTTGAAAACTAAGATTGCGGGTTTACAATGGGATTGCCTAACCGTGAAGACGGCTGGTTGGATTGATGCACCTTCAAAGGCTCTCAGCGCAGCAAGTTTATTTTTATGGAAGACAATCCGAGGTCATTGCGCCACTTTAGATATTGTTCGTGGAGTAATTTTCAAATTTTTGGGGAAATCATCAGGGATGGCTTCTAAGGGGTATTTTTTTCAATGCGATTGCTTCTGTGTTTGCGTGTATACAGAGCATCGTTGATATAAAATCGGTGTATCAAAATTCAGTATTAAATCTCAAGGTTGGCCGTCTTGGTGGAAATAAATTTCAAATATTTTCATTTTTTTGTATTTATCAGAAAAACATGTGCAAGTGCAGGATAAGGCTTGGTTCCAATACCACACCTCTGTAGAGATGTCCTCACGAATGCGGCGTGCATATTTTTGCCTCAGAACTCCATAATGGTTTAGGGATGGGGCTCAGAAAACTGGGAATACGGATGCAGTGATTGTCTCTTCAGAAGTGAAAACTTGTAAGTCCGTGCGAATATTCCGTTTGGGAACTCTCAATGAGATGGATTCCTTCCGCATATGAAATTCTCAACACCATTTCCTTTGTTTACTTGGCCTTACCGCAAGTTGACCGCGAGGTGGTCTTGTTTTATTTTGCGCCGACATCGGTGTGACTCATGGAGAAAACTACAGGTTGTTCGAATACTGAAATTGTGGTCTCTGAAGCAACTCACTCTAGTTCCGTTGTGTCCATTCAACCCACTGCCTTCCCCACTGCAGTGCATTGCGTTGACGGCAGTAACGGGTGAGAAGAATTTTTTTAGAATATGGCGTCATAAATGATCAATAAATGATGTATAATACAATTCAATGCCCTATTTTCCAGATCAGTGAATTTTAAACATTTTCATTTTTTGACCCTTTATCAATCTCTCCCACCGATATATTACATTTTTAATGAAATTATAGGAGATATATTTACTTATAAGAGATAAAATTTAATGCTTTATGATTGTCTGTTTGTCATTCGCTTAAAATAATCAATGGTGAGAATTTTTTATGATTGAAATGCTGAAAAATAAGTCATATAGTGAGAGTAATGCCAATGATTCATATTTACTAATTACTTAATTTATTAGTCGGAAAAGCAAATGGGTCTCCATGATTGTTTCTGTATTTAAAGTGTTGTCCAATGTTCGAGTTTTCCATACAAGTGGATATTTAACTTCGCCTGAATTTGTAGAGCTATGCATCAGTCATTTAGAAAATAACGTTTAAAATAGATATGAAGACCTTTGACTCACGTATTGACTGATTTCATTTCAAAAGGTCAACAAATCGAATTTGCCAATAATACCACCAATTTAACTATAATATTCCTCAACTTTCGGGAATCGGTCAAGTTTACTTTGATTAGAATTCTGACCAATTTAAGTTTTGCAGCAAGTTATTTTTTAAAATGAAGATGATGTTCCAGCAAAAGAGCTTCAGCTTGAAACTTAAATAACTTTTAAAGCGATTCTCTCCTCGAGGTAACCAAAGTATTTATGAAAACGTCAGTCGCGCATCATGCGTAGGTACCTCTCATTCCATTGTATACCACAATACTGCAATGTAGTGTAACTTGATTTTCTGGCATTAATTGCAAAAAATTCATATGTAATGCTGATTTAATCCTTGAGTGAAAATAAACGGTAAATGATGAGGGATATATTATTATATCCATTACCGTTATATACGTGTACACTTAAGAGCGAGGCTGTATCTGTTTTTGTGAAATTAGTCCCTAGAGGAGAATAGAAGAATGAACGAGCCCTTATAACTCCCACTATAGGAGTGATGAGCATGATTTTATTGTGACGCGACTATCTATGGCAGCGCGGTTAAATCGATCTGGAAATGTGATGGGGGGGGGGGGGTCTGCCCTGCGTTAGTTTGCTCCGAGCAGTCTGAGCTGAAAGACGTGCCCCCGCGTGAAGTGTATTTTTCCACTTTGTAACGCGGCGCGATCGATCGTTCACTTTAACAGCGATACGCATTCAAGTTTTGTGTGCAGCAAGGAAAGAATGCAACCGAAACATTGCAGATGCTTCATGGGGCCCTCAAAATCAACTGCATTTCAAGGTCACAGTCAGGAGGAGGCAAAAGGCGTTCATGGAGGGCCAGGAGGAGGTCGCCGAAGAATCCCGTTCTGCACGCCTAACAACGGCCAGAACCGACGGAAAGGCGAATCGTGTGCGCGAAGTTTTGCGTTCCAACCGTCAATTGAGCATGCCAGCAAATTGCTGATTCCCTACGCACATTTCCATATTTGCGGTGCATGGGATAGTGACTGAGGATCTGGAAATGCGCAAGGTGTAAGCGAAGCTTGTGCCGTAAGTGTTGATGGATGACCAAAAAGAACTGTTTCTCGCTGCCAATAATTGTTGGATTTCATTCACATTGAGCAGGACTTTCTTAACTCTGTCGTAACCGGGTACGAATCCTGGATGTCCAGGGCGCACAAAGTCGTCCCTCCGCCCCAAGAAAGCGCAAATGAGCAAGTGTCGCATCAAAATGATGCTCATTCTCTTCTTAGACGTCCGAGGAATAGTCAATTTTGAGTTTGTACCGCAGGAAGAAACTGTCAAACTCAGCTTTTTACCTTTATGTGCTCAAGAGATTGAAACGTCGGTTCGCGCGCGTGAGGTTTGCATCAAAGACACGGTCAAGCTCAACAAAGATAATATCCCCTGCCACACGTGCTTCATTGTGATCAACTTCCTGGCCTGGAGCACCACCCTTCTGGTGGTCTCCCAGCCCCCTTACAGTCCCGACTTGGCTCCGTGCGGCTAATTTTTGTTTCACCGACTGAAGAGAGCTGATAGGAAAGCATGGGGAGAATGTGGAAAACATCTAAAATCATGTTACAACGTTCCAGAGAGATATTCCCGTCGAGAGGAGTTTTAGGGTGCCTTTCAGGCGTGGCAGACACGTCTCCGCAAGTGTATTATTGATGCAGGGGGAGTGTATGTTGAAGAATTTTAAGTATTTGTACAAGTACGATCAAGAAATTTATTTTTCCTAGAGAATTCTTTTATAGTGAACCCTGTTTACGGATTCCAATATAATTGATTTACCACGAACCTGCCACGATTACCACGATTATTCGCTATTATTACGATCGTCTACCGAAAAAGAAATGAAACAAAATCTGAAGACTTTTACTTTGATTCATTACATTAATACTTGATTTTATGACTGGGGATTGCAAGTGAATCTGAAAAAGTGCTATAGTAAATTTAATGGAAAAGAAATTAAAACGTCCGTGCACCTATGGACTAAGAAGGTCAAGCATAAAAATGTCGGGCAAAGTGAAATACTTGGGAGTGACCCTTGCAATACACCTATTTTACCTAATTAGACAATATAACTAATAATAATGACTTTTTCCCACCAACGCGAATGGCTGGAGAGGGGCGATTTTTGGGCGGGAGAGGTGGCGGGACGTCTTGAGAAAGCAACGTGGCACGCGTCAACTACTGAGTGCCGATCGATCGAGGGCTTCGACCGTCGCGTCACAAATTCACCATACCACATACCATGTGGCAACCACGTGCGATGCAATTTTGTGTTTAATTCGTAATATCGTTTTCGGACTCAATGACCATGGTTAAGAACGCTTATGAAAATGGATCAATATCCCATTTGATGGTTTTCCGCTGGCACGAGATGTCCTGAGAGGGTACGGAGGAGGTTGACGACGAGGAACGCCCTGGACGTCCGTCAACGACACCGTCCGACGAACATGGGCAAAAGGTGAGAGTCATGCTCAATTCTGATTGACGCCCGAGTGCCAGAATATTAGCAGAAGAGTGCAATATTCCAAAAACTACAGAGTGTCATGTTATTTTGGAAGATTTAGCTGTAAGAAAGGAGTGTGCCAAGATTGTTCCCAAGGTGCTGTAGGAAGATTAGAAGGCTGTTCGCGTGACAGTCGCGCGGTGCGTCCTGGACACCGCCCCAGCCGCCCCACAGCACGGCACTGACGAACTTCTTTTGGCGAATGTGTTGTCTCCAGCGCAACATAATGGACAATAGGGCGGAACATTAAAATCAATAATTTCATTACATTTCAACTTCTTTTTGTCCCCAAGAATAAAAAAAGCTGGTCGGACAACCATTATGGAACGTCAAACCGTGACAAGGTGCCTGAACGCCAGGTTTCCGTCGATGCCTGCCAGGGAGCGGACCGCGACTGGTATCAGTGTGACGATTCCCAAGCGTGCTGTTTTTAAAGATTTTAGTCATGTTTCATATGTCTGCAATATTTTTCCCAGATTCATTCCACTTAGTTTTGGAACGAACGCTAAATATAGAAGCGACTGCATGAGAGCATTTGGAGTGACATTCTGACTCTGTGTAGCAGTTTTTACTTTACGATGATAAGTTTTGATTACAGATGAACTTATTTATTTTATATTTTTCATTGCAGTTTTACAGAAAGTTTACCATGAAGTTCATTTTTTATTATCATCCGTTTGGATCGATGGCGATTGGTTACTTGTTTAAACGTTAAAAAGGGCAATTTTTCATTGAAATCTGTTGAAATACATATGATAGTTACTATTCATACCATTAAAAGATATTTAGAAACATTAATCGTGTACACTACGACTCCTATTCGAGAGATGTTACAATATCTGAGAAAAAGGTAAACGATAATTTGAAAAAATAGTCTAATTTAAGTACAATTTAAGTGTAAGTTTTTCTAGAAATCTGTGTCGCAGAGCATTAAAAATCGAGTAATAAATTCTTGGGAGATTAATTCGGCCGAATATGAAAATGCTGGAAGGAGTGGGAATGGCAGGCTTGTTAAGGCTCCCATCGACGCGGCCTTTCCCGGTATTCCACGAATTCGCTGCAAATTATTTCGAACGTGTTACGTCACCACCCCCCTCCCGGTCGAGAGTCGGATGTTTTAGCGCGCGAACGGTTCTAGCAAGCCTCCCCTTTCCGCCCGCCCCTCCCTTCATTCACGCCTCTTTCAACTCCCTTATTCCAACCCTTCGCCAAGACCTCACCTCGCTAATTACCCATCGGCTCGTCGGAATCTCGGCAGTTTTATTCGGGATCTGGGAAATTAAAATTGTGGGCTCCACTGTGGAACGGCTCGAAGGAAAAACGTAAATAGAGTGAGGAAGAGAGTCTCTCTCTCTCTGTTATCTGTCGGAGCCTTGGCACTAAATTTGACTTCACTCAATCTGAAAAGTCTTCTTGGAGTCTATATCCAACCAGGTACTGCCGACTACTATCTAACCACTGTACGATTATGCTTCGCGAAAAGATTCATGGGAAACTAAACGAAAATATTTAAGATGTGGATTTCGACGTAAACGACCCTAATATCATATAAATTTGTAATTTGTGCATTAATGTGCATTATATTTCACATACCCATGGAATGGAAGTTAATATTTAAGAATTTGGTTGTTAGTCCTTCATCCTTGGACAAATAAAACTATTGCGTTTCTTTCCTTATTTCCGCCACCTGGAAAACTATTTTACTGTTACTACGCTAGTGTTAACTAGAGGTCATGCCGTGAGTAAACTTATCGACGTGTTTTTTTCTCCCGAAATGAAAGACAGCGAAATCATTGTGGCACAAAATTCAAGACGAAATATTTATATCCAGAAGGATTCCTTACAGCCTAAATTTATATCAGTAAATTTGATCATCAGAATAAAATGATAGGCCGACTCGGTCACTTCCGGTTTCAGACATTCGCTTTTTCTCTCCACTCCACACATGGTCAAGAATAAAAATGCCCGATCGCGCTACCGGGGGGGGGGTGTTCTGTGTCAATAGTAACCTGGTGTGTAATCACCCCTTGCCACACACCCTAGGCTCGCAAGTACTACGTAATAATAAAAAGGAAAAAATAATAATTACATTTACATTACTAAGCCAAATACATCCGCTATTGCATGATGTAGGCAGGTGTGTGTGCGTATGTATACTTGCCTACGTGCATATGAGCAAATTTGTATTTAAGTATATTTAACTATAACCTTGAATTAATCATGACCGTATGCATATGCATAAATAGCTATTGGCTTACTCCCCCATCACGTCTTCTCACTGTGGCTAACTACTAATATTCCGTAAATGTAAAAACCTTAAATTGTAAATTTAGATTTCAATAGACATCAACGCTTATTTTTTTCTTATAACCTCTAGAGTTTAATTGCCAAGGGCATTGATGCTCAAGTGCGCAAGGTCAGTGCTGTTCGAGAGGTCAAAGGATAGGACTCAAGGGAGAAAGTTCAAGTATCGCCTGATCTTCAGTGTGGCGGCTCCGTACGAATGTGACCCTGGTGCAGCGGAAATTTAATGTGCTGTTGGCCGTAAAGAATTGACGTCACTTCTGAAGAAGGCAAAGGAAAACCATCTCATTTATTGTTCACGTGATATGGAGTATAAATGCTCATACAAGTTGCCGTTTCCAAAAAATCTATGAATCCAATCCACAAGTCTCTCTCTCTCTCTATTGGTTACAAATTATAAATCAAGGCTTGCTTCTTGTGTGTGCGTGCCATGCCTTAAAACCTCGGCTGTGAAAAATGTGGAGTTGGAAATTTGGAATTGGTTGCAATTTAGTATTCGAACAGTCCTCGCATCCGAATGTCAACCCATCCTCGGGTCACCATAATCTGGACGGATGCTGTGGACTAACCTTTAAAGGAATATTCATGCCGCCATTCCTTGATATCGGTTAGGTGGTCGCAAGGAGCCAAGGAAATAATGTGTGATCAATAATTTTTGTGGAAGTAGTTTCATTTTTCTCTTTCATCTTAGTCTATATCTATATTTTTCCATAAAACCAGAGGCAACATTTTCTTCTTCTACTTAATACCCCGCAAGCCGCCGCTAGGGCGTGTGGCGGGGGGTGTTAGGGCACCGCCCGTTATTAAGAAAAGAAAAAAACTGCATGCAATAGCCACAAATTTATATAGTCCACAAACAAAACACGGTACACACTCATGCGAAAACCCTTACACCCCACACTCACGGAAGCAAACAAACTATCAACTAGCACACACATGCACCTATAAATGTACCTTCTTGAGAATTAGGGAAAACATTTCTGCCTTCCGAGTTAACAGCATAGAAAGCATGTCGGACATTAAATTAAATCTATTGTTAGCACAAAGCACTCGTTTGGAACAACTTTAAAGCTTAAAAAATACGTTTGCATGAAACGATATTCTTTAAACACCATCGAGGTATAGATTTTTGGTGTGAACATAATAAAATGGGTAAAGCGGTCCACTCTTCTCAGCAAATTTTTTTTTCATTTTCTTCAGAAGCAAAGAAATTTCAGAATACTAGTCTTCGAAGCTATTTCCAAAATTGAAATCAGTCCCAAATTTTCAATTTTTCTACCATATTATGACTAATAGTCACTTCAAAAATAACTTCGTTAACCAACCAGCTGCACTCTGTGCATGGAATATACTCGGACTTTGTGTGTAAATAACGAAGCTTATGACGCAACACTTGTAATGCCACAATTGAGCTTAAACGTAAAAGACAGCTGTCCACACATTACAAGTTGTGAAAATCTTGAAGAGTCATGAATGTAACGTTTGTTCAAATTGTCTCAGGCAATGGTGTGTCATAAAAAAAATTTGAAATTCTAATTTTATAAGAAATATATTCGAGGAACTAAGTACTTAGGTAGTAAAATGATTCAATATCTCTAATTTCAGAAGTTTCATAAAAATCGGACAGTTGTCGTCATATGTGTATGTCTTATACGTGTGCAAATGTATCCATGTGACAGCTCAACACTGCTATTCGTGCTTTCACGGAATCGAGTAATTGCAAACTGGCCATACTGAAATTCCGCCTCCATCGAAAATAACGCAAAAAAGAATGACAGGAATTTTTTCCGGGAGAGAGAGTAATTCCTGGGATTTATTATTTTTATGCATACCGAATTTATCCGAAAAAAATTCTTTTGGCATTTACGTTGGAGTTTTAGTAATGATAATACATGTATACTCACAGGTCAGGGCTTATTTTCTCTTTGCTGAATATTTTGCCGATAAAATGGCCCTCGGATAAGAAACGTTTTCCCAAGTAAGTCAATATTTTTACCCGAATAAAGTGTTCCCCATTCAAACATTCTCCATTTGTCATAAGAAACTTCTTGAGAGATATATATGTTTACGTATATTCATATGTGTGTAGGGTGGACTTTCTGTTATATTTGACTTTTTATGTGCGGGATTATATGAGTGGAGGACAGCTTCCGTTCACTGGGGGAGGAAGAAAGTTTTAATTTTATTTTTACGGACCCATTTCCTACCGAGGGAGTCTCAAAGGAGCGAGGAGATAAACTTCGTTTCCCGACTTTGAATTCTAATCGCCGGAGTCGAATGCCCTCTCGCAGTAACGTATCCCACGCCGGGACCTCATCCCTCCGCCTTTACGGCAGAGCGCCCCTTCCGTCATTTATGTCCGCGCTCCCACGTGAGGGGAAAGCAAGGCAGGCGTTACGACACTCGTGGGACAGGGCCTTTCTGCACGGAAATCCGGGTTTGAATGCCTTGAAACACATTCTCTCGATATCTTTGATGCATATTCTCCTGGAATGTGCGGACCATTGGATATCAACTGGTACTGACTGCTCAGATGCAATAAAAGTACCTTTTGTTTATCAGGAAAGTAATAGGTACTGTAATGAGGCCTGCGCCTTTGATTTTTCTGTTTGAGCCGCGAAATTGGTCATTGTATTTACATGGATTCCATTTATTCTGGTAGAAGTTCCATTTGTTTCTTGATTTTATAATGGAAAGAACATAGTGGTATTCTGACGGTGCCTCCAGTTACAATTTCGTGAGATAAGCCATCTGCCGAGAACGCGGTGCGTGTGCGACGCACATGAATTGGAGCGGAACTCATCGGTGAATGCAGTGCACAAGACAATGAACCATTGCTAAGGAACAGACTGTCATGAATATGATAATGTTAGGGTGAAGTTAATTTCCGTAAATGAGAAGTCCCAAAGCAATGTTCCTCAAACCAGCCAAAGGAACGATGAATGACAAGTTTGGAAGAAAACGGGTTTGCTTGGAGAGCTGCTAATAACCAGTCCTTGCATGATGATGATAACCATTAGTAATTTATGATTTCAGTTTTCTGCAAATATCAATTTCTGTTAATGAGCTGCACTATCGTCAAATTGCATCACTCTCTCCTCCATGATGATGGACATCCAATCACACCCAGTGTCTCCATCTCTCCGTTTTTCTGTTCCATTTTCACACTTAAATACCTCAGTCGATGCAGGATGCATCAAAACATAACCGTCAGGGAATAATCATGAAATGCAAAAAGAGAAGCTCAATGATGATCAGGTGTCCTTCCGGCTGAGGCTTCCGCCGCGTGCGTGCATGTCTCATTCGGCGACGAAGCCCCAGCCGCATTTTTAATCTCTGTGGGAATGTAGGCCGAAGCATGCATACAGTATGCTAAAAATGTTCGACCCCTAGTGGATTAAAAGATGTAATTCCGTGAAAACTGCGACCACATAACGAGATATTGATTGGCTGCGAAAAGGTAACAAGGGAGTTACTGAGTGGAACTCAGACTCTCGTTCATTGCTGCCGTAATCACACGTCCTCGAGTCAAGGCCACAAAGTGCGACACTTTTGAACTGTTCACCGCATTTCATTCGAAATTCATGTAAGTGCGCTAATATTTCTTGATAGACGCCCATATGATGTCGAGGGCAGCAGCGTGCTTGAGTGTCCCTTAAGTGTCCAGCATAGTTAAAAATTAGCTCAATCTGTCGTTCAAAAATAGCGAACGCCTGTTATCATTAACATACCAGCTATTCGCAGGTTACACCAACCAACCAGTAGCTATTAAGAACTCGTTATCGTTGCGGAAGATTCTCACCAGAGCGCAAAGCTGTCTCACCTTGTTCAAAATTGGTTTAATTTATTTGCTGCTTTCTTTCTATAAATAACCTTGGGACCTCTAAGGGTATGCTTTAAGTTGTAGAACTTATAGCATACCCTTAAATCAAAGAGTTGTCGAACTTCGGGACCTGCCTGCAAAAGCCTATGCGGCCGTCGTGATGATGTAAATGATGCATCTCCCCCCCCCCCCCCTAAACTGCCAATCCACACCCCGTCTCTCTCTCCAGCTCCCCCCCTTTCCTTTCAAGGTGATTGAATGGGCACGGGATCGTGATGCGTGTGCCTGCTTCAAGGACTAAATCAGCGGAGAAGTGCCGAGCACCAGTTGCACTGACCCTCCATAACCCTCATCAATGACGCCACAAGATCGCGGGTTGAATGCTGCTACTCCGAGCATTTCGCGTGCAGCGTTTGATTTGTGGGTCGAGGTTCTGCGGCCGTGGGGATGACGGCCCGCATATAATGTGGTGCGCGAGTGGAGAAGCACGGGTAATGTGCAGAGGGGGCGATGCGGGGAATATGGGGTGCTGCTGCGAAGAGAAAAAGCGACTCGGGTCTCGTGGGCGGCCATTGCAAAAGCGGTTAATATATGTCGAGCGCGAGTCTCATTAATGGGGTAGGCGCCGACACTTCGAATCAGTCCCATCAGCAAAATACTATTTAAGGGTTCCACGTTAGATGAGACTGCTTCATTCACAATTTTGACCCAATAAAGCCCGTTCAATCGTTATTTTTATGAGAACTACCGTTATGGATTTTCACTCAATAGGAATCTTGTCGATGAGGATACATTGGCATCACTGGTTATACTCGTCACTTTACCTTCGTTGTCAATATTTATCAGTCGATTCGATCCTTTGTTTCAACCTTTCCTCTTCTTTTCAGAATTATTAATACGCTTTCTTTCTTACATTAATTGCGGTAGTACTAGTTAGTTACTCTATGCCTATTCGGCAAATTACAACTGCATGGGATTCCCTAAATCCTCGTATAATACGTAGCAATGGGTTCGGAGAAAATGTGGGCTGCTGTCCACGGAACATGACTGTTGAAATACTAATTTTGATCCTAAAATTATTTAATTAGAGAATCTTAAATAATAAACAGAGTGCAAATGAAAATAATTATGAAATCATATACACTTTTGAAATAGTAACTTTATTGCCACCGTAAATTAACCAGTTAATGGTTGTAACGAGTAACTTTTTACCAAACTTTTCATTTTTACTAATATTATATTCAATATATATCAGATTAGTTTTAAAACTACATATTAATTTTTGCGTAATAATGTCATCAGTAAATGTTTAGAGAAATTTATCGTACAAGATCGATCAAAATTGTTCCCATCATTTAACCATTTCAAACCTTCCCCAGCCATTTTCATTGCAAAAACGCTAAGAATGACCAACTAATCTAAAATTCCTCCAATAAACCTCCTTTTCCCAGGGAATACAAGACTCGGGAAAGCTATATCGTCCGGTATTTGGTGTTTGCACATGGGGCGACAAAGTGTTATCTGCTTACGTGGCCTTTGAGACTTCACATGAAACTTTAGCGGAAGACATGTC
This sequence comes from Hetaerina americana, assembly GCF_022747635.1. NCBI lineage: Eukaryota > Metazoa > Arthropoda > Insecta > Odonata > Calopterygidae > Hetaerina > Hetaerina americana. Next base: position 82,621,885 of record NW_027287538.1, read on the forward strand.
TCTGGAATGAATACATAAATACACGAGCTCGGGATCGGGTTATTTTTTCACTAGGTCACTTTTACTAATCACTTAATGCAACAGAGCAAATTTTTGCTGCCTCCAGTGAAGTCCAAACTGAACGTTTTCCGAACTTTTGTTTGCTCTTTTTCAATGAAACAAAATTTTACCCCGTGTAATGGTCTATCAAAAACGAGTATATTTAATCACCAGGGAAACGTTTCAAACATTGGCCCGATTACTGACACGAGGAATTTCTCTCTATAGCACAACTGGGCCATTCTGGTGATGTAGAGAGCTGTAATGCGTCATGATGAGGCGGATGCCTAGTTGGCTGAGAGAATGTGCTGAGGGTATTGCAGTCACTTAATATCCATGCATATATAGCTTTTCTGGTATGAAATGCGTTATGACTCTTACACAAACCGAGAAAACAAAAGACAGAAATGGATAGTCGTGCAGTCGTGTAAAATAAGAATTTATAAAAATTATAGCCATTGAGTTTTTTGCAAGTGGACCAAACTTTCACTAAAAAGCGATAAAGTGTGCAAATTGATGACCCTAAAACCGTTAATAGATCAATAATATGCATAACGCGGTCGTTTTTAGTCGGAAACTTTTATTTTAAGAATCTTCTGGCACCCATACGAAATATCTGAGAGAGCATCATCAAAAAAATCCTAGAATTGATGGCTATCGATGATGATGCTGAGTCGACGTGCGGCCAGTAATGCATATTAATTGAGGAAGCGGCAGGCATAGTTGATTATGGAAAGGAATCGTGGACGACGCCGACAGACGCACGAATTGGATTGATTTGCTTATTTAACATTGGAAAGGCCCGCGGCCGAGCCTTGCGACCACACGGATAACACTGCCATCTCGGCTGCTTTCTCATGTGTTGGGATGCCCACAACCCCGCCGCATGACTCTGTCTCACTCTCTCTCTCTCAGAGGAGGAGATCTCGGTGTGCGGAAAGAAGTAGTTTGTTCGTGTTATCTCTCCTGTAGTCATTTCCAGGAATGCCAGTATCTGGAAAAATGAATTCAATAATATTGATAACAATAACGGAGACTTTGAAACATGGTGTATCGGGATACACAATGCATCAAAGTCGGTGATATATACGCGGTCGCTGTATATGCTCGGTGATTTATCGAGATATAGCCGAGGATGAGGATCGTTTAATAACAGCAAAGTATCTAGACTGCATTCTAAATTGTGTGCAAAAGGGGGATTTTCATTAAACCATTACAAATGTTCGGTGATACATTTCTTTAAAAGATCACCGGGATGTAAATATATAATTGGTGGAGTTGACCTAGAAGTAGTTGATACGGTAAAATTCACGAAAGACTTAAATTGGCGAACCCGCATACGTAAAGTCTGCGTGCAAGCATTTAAAAAATTTGGATTTATTAGACGCATTGTCGGCAGAAGTGACTACAAGGTCAAGGAACGTTGTTAACACGCTCTAGTAAGGCCTCATTCAGAATACGCATGTAGCGTATGGGATCCGAGTGAAAAAGGCCTCATTCAGGAAATTGAGAAGGTTCAACGCCGGGCCGTCACTGAGATGCTTATGGGGTTGTAGTGGGAATGATTAGAAGAAAGAAGATTCAATGCAATTCAGATCCGCATGTTTCAGCACCTAGGTCTTGCAAATTATTCACACTCAAACTTGCATTGGTCGCTTGGATCATGTATATAAAATTCGGAAATAGATGCCAGAACTAGCCGACTCAAGGACTCCTTCTTCCCACGCACAATACGGGATAGCAACTGCAGGGCAAGAGACAATAAAAATGTCTTTGGGGTGGAGTCCTAACACTTGGAGGTCAATCGGTCAATTTTCCTAGCTTAATGTACAGTTGCAAAAGAAACACTTGATTTTTTTTGACTTGAAATCTGATTTTGGCCTGTATTTCACCTGATGATGACGCCGAGCGTCGAAACCTAGGTCGTGAATAAATATTTTATGCGGAAAAACCAAGTGTTTCTTTTGCAATATGTATCGTTTCCACAAAGTGACGCCTGAAGTTATCTCCTTAATGTACAGTTTTATCGCATATCATTGCTCCATGGAAAGTGGCATCTTGAAATCGTTACGTGACCGTCGAACAGGGGTGCAATTCAGCAGCAATGCGCACTCTGTAAATGCCCACAATTAATTAACGTGGGTCGCGTTGCTATTCCGAAATTTCCCGTTACCTTTCCCACCACAAATCGCCCCACTCCAGTCATATGCATTGATGACAAAAAATGATTCTACTTATTTTTGGGAGACTCTGAATATCGTTGCTGACACTTTTATTTTGGTCATTCAGTTCCTCAAAGTAAGCCTTGAATATCTAATCGTACCTTATCTTTCCATCTTGATTTTTATCTTGGGCGATATGCGAGGCAGGATGAAGTAGTAAATGAATTCAGTTTGGTGCCTTGGTCTTGAATAGAATGTGGCACAATCCGCGGTCAGATCTTGTCTCCCGCCAACCAATCCAACTTTTGAAGTTAAAATTTTCATGCTCGGATTTTTCCCGAGTCCACGTTTATGCAGACGATCCGCGAGTATCAATTGCATCATGGTTTGCATTTGCAAACTGACGTGCGAAGACAATTTTTGTTTCCTAAGCTCGCCAAGGCCGGAGTTGGATTTGATCCCTGGCATTAGTCCATTCGGTCTCTCCCTAGTGAACACGCAAGGTAGCCCAAAGCCGGCCAGGCCCCGGCGAGGGAAAAACTCTCCGGTAGCCGCTGTGGGCTAACCAGTGTGACGGTGTGTTTTTGAGTCCCCGAATGCGGTCCTTGGCAATGGCAAATTAATTTCCTTGTAAACATATTTGGGTAAAACCCCCCCACCCATGTGTTAATGTGAGCGTCTTACTATTTGAAAGTGCGTCTGATCACGGGCGAGGGATTAACTTTACCCAAATATCACCACACTAATCTCGATATTCCCCTCCTCTTTTCTCTTCCTTTTACAATGGTGTGAAAAACCCTTTACGGCTCAGGGAAATATTATTCAATATGGTCGTTTCTTAAAAAGGTCGAAATGAGCTTAATTTACCCTTTCCGTTATTCCATTCGAAACACTATCACCAAGTCCAGAAAGAACCGGATTTAATGAATGAATGTAATAAGTGAGTGCACTAAGTTTAATATTCATTTGTTACATCTTCGTCTGCCTTTTCTTTCCATGGCGGGTGTGTTCAGTGCATTTACATCTATATAGAAGGAGAGTCTCCCTATCAATTAGCCGAGGACTCGGTGGAGTCTCGAAGAATATTCAATCCTAAATCAGTCGGGCGACTGCAGGAAGAGGGCAAACGGGGAGAGGCGGTGTGGGGAGGCCGAAGGGGAGAAGAATGGACGCGTGGGGAAGGGAGTCGTGAGGAAAGGGCGAGGAGGGGTGGAGGCGTGTCCAGTCAGAGCGCGTCAAAATGGGTAAAGAGTGATTCCTGGGGCCCATTTCGCTGACTCCCTTTATCCGGGTTTGAATTATTGGATCTTCCACTACCCACGGCCCTCTTCCTCCCACGCGACTCCCCGAGGCTGGCCGGCCCTCGAATCTCATCAGCCCCACGTTTTGCGCTACGACCCCAGTCCCGGCATCCCCCCCTCGCCCCTCCCCGGCGACTCACTCCTCTCTACCGACCTCAACCCCTCCCACGGCCCTTACCCTCTTCGCGTCGGTTTAGGGCTCTCGGGCCGCCCTCCCGAGGCCCTCTCCCCGCCGCTTCAAGGGAAGCTGTCTGAGTCGTCGAGCCGGATACCCGCAAATACGACATACCGAAAACCGACCGTAACTTTTGCAAATGTCAAGTTATGACACTAAGATTTAAAGGGAATATCAACAACAGATGTACCAATTTAACAAAAAAAACAGAACTCAAATCGGAACGATGGGAGCGCCACACGGTGGTTATTCCGGGAACTTTTTGATCAAGGTAGTATAAGCCGTTCGTCAATGCTTCCTCCCTCCCTTCATTACCTCAAACATGCTCCTCCTATCCATCCCTCGCTTGCCTTACATTTTTTCTCGTAGCTTTTCCTTCACCGTCCTTCCCTAGGTCTCTCATTCGCAGTCTTCGTCAGCATCCCTCCGCCAAGCTAAACGTTCTGCATCCATACAGGTACTTCCTGGCTATTTTGAATTTCACCCGACGATTCCCTATTCTCCTGCACAATGCTAAAAAACCTCCTCGTGTATTTATCTTTCTGTCTATTTTTACATCTGCGTTTCAAAAGTCTCCACTTTATCCTTGGCATCTTGCGTTAACGTTTGCCGTTATAATTTACGAAGTTTTTACGATATTTGGTATAACTCGAAAGGGAAAAGTACAGTCTGCAAATGTTCCCCCACAAAATTGATTTATTTGGCATTCACTTAATTGTATATATATATTTACTATAATTCTGTAATAATGATCTAGCCTTTATGACAAAGCACTTCCAAGTAGGGAGTTCAAATGTTTAGATTTACGTCGTCATTTTAATCGCGCATATGAATATATTATTTTAGGCAATGTATTCAATTTATAAGTTTAGAACTATCAATCCCAAAGATTTTTGAATTTATTTTGGCTCTATCGTACTCACTTAAGATGTATCGATTTTGATGAATATGTTTGCATGATTACTTAATCCACTCTGACGATTTCAATGCATCTCTTGACCACATTTTCTTGTATATTAGGCAAAAGTAGGACTGTGCGTTTCCTCCACTACTACTCAGATTCTCCATTGAATCACACCATTTCCAATGGTGTGTACCACCCAACGGCTATTACTTCCCCAAAATACTACTTATATCATTACGATACTGATAGATATATTATGCAGAAGAGAATGATGGTTTCTTAATTGAAGGCACATGAGGTTTTGAAACGGTATTTTTGAGAACTACTAATTTCCATTTTAAGAATATAAACCGAAATAAAATGTTCTCACGTTAGTGGACGTTATTTTGAAAGTTTATATGAGTAATTAAGGCTATAGAAGGATTAAATTGGGACGGCTGCTTTTCCCCACCATTTCTCTCATGATATGAAACTTAATACTTTAGAACATTCAGAAGGCTTTGCATTCATATCAGAATCAGATTTGGTTTTTAAGTTTTCCAACGTCTGACAAATCAAAGAACTCAACTCTGGAACTAAGTTGCTCTATAAGCAAAATAGCCTCTGTAAGCGATATGAACGAGGGGTTTGGTATGCTAAGAAAAACGAGATAGTGTATTGCTGTAGACGTTCTTGAAACGATAAATGTTTAGGCCACGTGTTTATACTTCGACACGTTTATCTTAATATTGTATCTGGAAGGCAGGGATTACATTCGGTAGAAATCGATCAATTATTTTGCCACGCCATGTGTTCAATCGGTAAAATGCTAGTTCGAGGAATTGAAATTGAGTCGCCATGTACAGACGCAATACCGTGAAAAAGTGCCCTGAAGATTAATGGATGTTTGAAAGAGTAAAAAGTTGAACGATTTTTTGGTGGAAAAACAATTTTATTTCTAAATTGGTTGCATAGAGTAATTGTTACAGATACTGGTTGTAGATAACTATTCTGATTCTACAATATTTCCTCATCGTATTAAGTACAAATTAAATCAAAAACTTATTTATAAAACTCAAATCGTGCTCGTCCGAAAAGAGCCCGAAGATGGGTGAGATCTTAGGAATGTCGGCGTTGAATGATTATTTGAAAATAATAAATATATGTAATTTTTCACATATATAAATCAACGTTTATGCTATAAACAGGATAAAGTAAAAATCTTAAGTTTCCTTTTTAAAGCGATCTTGAACCTCCAGTTGCGTCAGGATCAAGGTGTACTCTGTAAAGCTTTGTATATTTTACAAAATAAAAATTTCCCTGTCTTTCTTCGCTGAGGGCGATTTCCAGAATTAATTTTAAAATGCCGATATCTATTATTTCTGTAGCCATTTTGCTTGTTATTATTTTACGAGATATGTAATGAATCCCTTTCCGTAGTTAAATAAGAGAGTGAAGCAGTTGTCAGTTCCATCAGCCCGCCCCATCAAGGAGGGCGGGAAATGTTTGGACGTCGAGAGCGGAAATGCACAGGGCAGCAATTTAAAGATTTTTGCTCTAATCACCCTGTCAAAGGGTATGAATTTCAAAGAAATATTTTCTTAGTGTTTGAATATGATTTTATCAAATAGAAGTACTAAATATGGCTAACTCCGATGGTAAAACGATTGCATCATGGCCAATTCCTGGTAGTACATTTGCCCTTAAATCGGGCCATTGACTCTTTGTGGGCGTCGCAATGATTCAATCCCAAGAATTAGGGGTGTATGTTGCACAAGGTATATTGGGCTAATAGCAATATTTTTCTGCAATTATTAGATAAGGATTATTACCTGATATTTGCCCTCTTCTCCATATAATGCGTGTCGATGCGTAAGATCTTTGTTTAGCGTTGTCGTTTTCAAGAACTTTTTGAGGATAATATTGGCCTTTTATCGTATCCCCGGGTATGGAATGAATAGAGGTAATATTAACAAGATGGAAATTAAATTTGATGATCAAACGTTTTTGGTGCGAAAAAATATGTGCTCATACGTCGTTTAAGGCCTATATGTGGCGTATAAATAACCATTACATGCTATAATAAGTTTTGATCCTAATTTTGTAAACCGATTCAGTAGCTCGTTCAGGAGCAGGCATGAATATGCCTGCTCCTGGATTTTTTCCTTAATTAGTCTTATGTTGTTGACCCTTGGTCTTTGTTGTTCCGTGCGCATTGTTTATGCAGAGCGCTCGCTTGCTACTTGCAGAGAACGTCGGGTACGCCGTTCGTTGGGTGGGGCGTTTAACTGCGCACACCTTAGCACTTTTTGTCTTGAGTAAGTTAATGCCGGCGCCAGGTTTCTCGCCACCTATCCACCTTTATTCTCAACACCCTACCAGATCATACACCTACTTCTTCTATCTCTGCTGTCGGTTGCCCCCCCCCCAATAAATACCAACTGCGAGATTTGGCTTTCTTATCTTTCCTTCTAGTCCTCGTCTAATACCCGAGCTAGTATTTTTTAGGTGGAAGGCATCGATCCCATCGTTCTGTGTTCTCCGCGATCCTCTGCTCTTGTGGTCTTCGGTATTGCAGTCTGCACATCCTTCTCACTGACCTCCGGTAGTTTCCGCTGCATAAGTTATCGCTGACGATACCAAAGAGGCTATCACTCGGTTTGCCCGAGTGCTGTCATTATTTCTTCGTTTAATTTGTCAACTCCTAGTGCTTTGTTTTTGCCCAGATATTTCAGATCTCTGCCGAATTCGCTTCTCAATGTCACCAGGCCTCGTTGCGTTTTCTTCTATCACGATTCCTTCTTCAATGATGCCACCGTCAAGTGGTTTGGGCCCTGACAGATTATTCTTCAATATATTCCTCCCGTTTTTTCCCAATGTCTCTCATTAGTACCCATTGGCCTCTCGGACTTTGCTTTTTTATCGTCTCTCCACCATTTTATAAACAGGTCCTGTATTTCCCATCTTTATTTTCTCATTTATTTCTTCGCAGCAGGTTTCTCTCCACTCTAACTTGGACTTCTTGCACTGTAGTTTGATTTTGTTCCGTCACCTCCCATTAAGGTTTGCTTCCGTTTCACTTCTTGGATTATTATTATTATTATTAAAAATACACATGTGCTGATAGACATTGTCAGGTGGCACACAAGTCCCAAATAATTGCAAAAGATAATACATAAAACCAGACTTCAAAACACAAAACTCTTTAACAAAACAAGTGAATCCCCATCCCATTTACAACCATTAATCAGCAAGAAAAAAAAAGATAAATTAAAAAAAATTATGCGTACCATACATCACACATCAATCAAATTATTACATATATGCCTTACATCTATTCTTAAAAGTATACACTCTGTTAGGAAAGGGCTCGAATATGTTTGTAGGTAAGGTTCTCACTCAACAATTGTTCTATTTAGAAAAGAAAATTTTTTTAATTTGTCCTCTGTGCCCGGCATTTTATCTTAAATTTGTGATCATTTCTGCCAATAAAATTTGGGTTCCCCGCCTCTTTCCTAAGATCTGGCCAAGCTTTCTCCCCCTTCAAAATTCGGAACATTCCACAAAGTCTGCTTTCTTTCCTTCTAGTTTGTAGAGGTTCCCAGCCCAGCGTTTCTAGCATGTCAGACACACTCTCCATCCTCCTATGCTTCCCCAGTACATATCGGGCAGCCTTTCTTTGCACCTTTTCCAGTTTTTTAATATGACCTTCTTCATGAGGGTCCCATACAAGAGAAGCGTACTCTAAAATTGGTCTTACTAGGGTCTGATAAGCCTTCTCCTTGGTTGCTCTAACGCTCCCTTTGAGGTTTCTCATTACCCAATGAAGAGTTTTGAAAGCTTTCTTATAGATGTACTCCACATTTAGCCCCCACCCTAAGTCCTTAGTTAAATATACACCTAAGTATTTGACAGTATCACTTCTAGGAATGACATTTTCTGAGAATTTATATTCCCTATTGTTTCCATTTACCTTATTGCTAAAAGTGATGGATTTGCATTTGTTAACATTAATATCCATCCCATTTTTTGTCACCCAATCTGCCATTTTATTAATGTCCCTTTGAAGTTTGTCACGGTCTCTGTCATTTTCGACTTTCCTGTAGATAATACAGTCGTCTGCAAAAAGTCTTATCTGTGAATTAATATTTATTGGGAGATCATTTATATATATTAAAAACAAGTGTATGCTCTTGTATGCTCTTCTTACCTCTACGAGTTTTCCTAATTGAGTTGTTATCCGGAACTACTTAAATTTTGCCGCCTCACTTACGAGTTGTTCAGCTATTTTTTCGGCTATAGTTTTTTTAATTTCCTTCCATCGGTTTGCTATTTCCATTGATTCCTTTATTTTGATTTCAATAGTAGCGTTGAACCTTTTGCTTGCTTGCTTTTCCTCCAGAATCTTTGTGTTCTATTTGGGTCGGTGCCACTTTCTTCCTCTTTCAGCATTGTAGTTAACTGACCATAAACACTCTCCATCACTATTTATTTATATACCTATTTATGCATCTATATTTATTTATGCACCTGAGCAGCTCTTGAATTGCTTAACGTTTTGTCTTTTTTTAGAGTGATACGGCCCGCTTCTCGTTACGGAATCAAACCTTTTCCGCGGCGTTTCGTTTTCTCAATCGTACTATCGTACCCTCTTGTACACCCATATTTGACCACAGCGTTCTAGTCTCCCATCCCAATTATGTTCTCTTTCCCTTTTAGTGCTCTTATAACCTATTCCAGGTGATGGCAGAGCTCAGACAGTACTAAGTCCTATGCGACGTGTGAAATTCACACATTAGCAGGATAATAAGGTGGATCAGTTCCTTTCCCTGAGCCGTCTATGGTTTCTCAGGGAGTTCAGGTACCCGAAAAATCACACAGCTCGGGTGGAGCTGTGGGTACCCAGGGAGGGTTCCCCGGGAATCAAACCGTGCCCAACGCTCCATCTCTGGACTATCCCCGGACTAATGGTTCATAAAGAAGAACATATTCCTTTATGAACCATTAGGTATTTTATGGGTTTAATAAAGTTATTTTTGCATCGTACAACCTACAAGGGTCTTGGTATTTATGTGTGAACACGGAGAAGAAGGAAGTGGCTGACAACGTTCCATTTCCTATCCCCAATGGAGCAGGTCGCCCAAGCCCGTCTGTGCGGTGGTGGCGCGGCGACACGCTGGTCGACTCGTCGGACACGCAGAGCCCTTTCCCGAACGTGATGCACAACCAACTGGTGGTGCGCCGGCTGGAGCGGACGGACCTGCACGCCGTGTACACTTGCCAGGCCAGCAACAACAACATCAGTCAGCCCGTGTCGTCAAGCATCACCGTGGAGATGCACTGTGAGTACCAATTGCATTAAATATTAGGAATAAGGCATTTATTTTCTTCCTAATTGGCGATTTAACCAATCACGTCACTGACTGGCCTCTCTCTGTAAATATCTCGAAGATGAGAATTACAATTCATCCAGTTGCAAATAATGAGCCATCACTGAATAGTCCAACTCACTCTCCTGGGTTTTTCTCCCTTCCTCCCCTTTTGCATCTACTTAAAGCAACTGTAGTCTTCAAACATAAGATGGGTTCTAATATTTGTACCGAATACTCATCTCTGTGGGTTATCAGTAGTCATTGTTTTTAAAAATAGTCATCGCGTTTTAATTGACACTTTCAATTTTTTTATATTTGCTTTAAATAAGTATTGGTATAAAAAGGGGCTCCTGAATTTAATGGAATTTGGTGCAGGTAAAGTAATTGCCGTAGCATTTCAAAGGGCAAATATACGTTTACATATTTGAAAAAAACGCATCCAGAGCAAGAGAAATTCGGAAAATATAACTGCTTGAAATTTACTATGATGAAATAGATTAATTTTTTATAGGAAGCCGTTATTACCAATGCTGACGAGTGTTACTTCCATCACAAGGAGTAGAGGTTTCGAAAAGATATTACGTATTATAGTTCTTCTGTAATGTTTTGAAGGTGCATATCTTTGTTATGTTCCCCGTAATTGCAACCCGACCTTTTTGTATTCCATGCCTGTTTAGTAGCTTCATTTAGAGCTCATTAAGTGAATTACTGCGTAATTTGATAGATTACCATAGTAAGTGACGCTGGTGAGTTGACTATCACAGTTCACACTTCACCATTGCATCGTTTTTCGCTCTCACCAATAACTAAACATTTATATTTCTTCTATAATTCGCGCCCTATACAAATGCCAACTCTATTCTTTTGTCGCTTGCCGGGCTAAAAATGTCGACGGCATAAGTTCGAGTCCTATTACGTCACTTTTAAATGTTTTCAGAATTGGCCAAAAAGCGCCGGCCGCGTCCGGATTTCCACCCTCTTTCCTCTGGCCAAATAGGCGGGGAGGTAGGGAGTGGGGGTGGGCTGGGAGGGAGGGTGTTTAGCCAGCCCTCTAATGGCAACGGCCCGCCCAGAAGCAATGCAGCGATGCGGATGGGTTTAGAGGGAGGCATAAAAACGGAAGAGTATGAAAAGAGGAGCCGGAGGGACGCGAGGGGCGCCAAGGACCTTTGCCTCCATGGTACCCCGCATGCCTCAACTTGCTTTATTTTTATGGAAAAAATTAACCTTCGCCTCCTCTTTTTTAATAAAAATTCACTTATTCCCTCCTCCTGTTTCTTATATCTACCGCCCCGACCGTTCGCTCAAGAGTGGCGCTGCGTTCGCGCCTCCGGTAACCGGCGGATGACCCGCAATTACCGGGCACTAAGTGACACCAGGGAAACTTTTAAAAACGCGAGACCTATTCTAAAGGAAGAAATGAAAGGCCCACCTCCTCCTGCCCCCCTTTCATCTTTACCTCTTTCACACTTCTTCACTCTATTGCCAACCCTCGAGAACTCCCTTTGCTTTTGAAGTATCGCTGCAAATGAGGCTCTCAGGACTATGGAGTGAGGCAGAGGGCGGTTTATTTTTTTCCGGCTGGTGGGTCTCATTTTATTCAATATAGCGGACAAACTGTGACCTTCTACCCACTCACCTACCCACGGGGCCTAGCCCAACCCTTGATTCGCATCGCTGGATCCCAGGATCCCATATAAATAAATAAATAAATAAATAATATATATATATATATATATATATATATATATATATATATATATATATATATATATATATATATATACGTATATATACACATATTGTGCGTTTGTGCTTGTGAATACGTTTTTCTGCTGATTCTTTTGTGATTTCCCATCCCTAACTCAAAAGCGCTTGACGGTGCTTGCACTACAGAGAGTAATTATTTTCCTCGCCAATTAACGCTCCCAAGTTTATGGCAGTTAAGGTTCTTCATCTGACGTCAAAGTAGATAATATTTTGAACGTTCAAATGATATTCTGAGAGACGTGCTATTTATACTTCACTGCGAACTCATTTACAATGTGGTTATTTGATAGCCGCTCGTTAAACCTATATACTTTATCGTGCATGAAGAAAAGCTTTTTGGATAATTGTCTTACTATACTGTGGCTTAAGCAAAACCGCTGCCAAAAAAAGACCATTGGTCAGTTTAAGAGTTTTGAAAAGGATATAACGGAATCCGTGTATTTAAAATAATATGTAATATGAATCAGGATTAAGTTATCGTAGTTTTAACTAGATAATTTACTAAGTCTTTGCCTAGACATTTTTGAACTCAAACGTTTACGCTGAAGAGAGTAACATAAGATTAAAAATGAGTCATGCGATGACTTGAGAATCGTACCCATGTGCTTATAGATTTCATTTACCAGAAGCCTAACTACTTTGAAATATTGATCTGGTAATTTTCCTTCTAAAAAGAACATGCTTCTATTTCAGGGTGGAAATATTGCGTGCATGTGAGTGAGAGAAAAAATTGTTTTGTAATATCGTCCCTTTACTGATTGATCAGGCGTTCAAATAACGTGTTTTGCTAAATCATATAAATTGATTTTAAAAAACGTGAATCTCTGATTTGTACATCTGTTCTAATTAGTTTACTCTAATCCATTGGCATGCATCAACAAAGAAATTGACTATCTCACTTACTGGATATGTCTTCATTTATCAATTACTGTGACATTATTTTCCTTCAAGGTGCTCGTTAGTGCTCACAAAATGAAAAAAGGCTCCATTTATTTTGTGAATTAAAGTAAGCAATAACATTATTTTCCAGCAAACCGAGAATCATTCTGGAAATACAAATCAACTTCAGTAACAAAATCAAATCCTGTCTTTTATTAGTATAGATATTATTTGTGTTTATGATTGTGCAAATATATATTTACGTACATCCACGTTAATTAACCTTATGGCTGTTTTGATAGGCGAGAGTAGTTTTCCCTTTATACTAAGCCTAATACTGCGTGTGAAATCCACACATCAAGTTAAGGAGTTTCCTTTCTATGCGGGGAATATGATTTCCTGGGATGAGATGATATCCGAAAAATCACATAGCTTGTGTGAAGCTGATGTTGCCCAGGGGCGTCACTCGGAATTGGACCCGCACCCTTCGGTCAATAATCCAGCGATGCCACTATGCCATAATTATATATATATATATATATATATATATATATATATATATATATATATATATATATATATATATATATACATATCGTCAATCGTATATGTACATATCGTCATTGTGTATGTGTATGTAGATTTAAGAATAGATTATAACATTGCATTTTTTCGTTACAACTGATTTCAGTTTACTTACAGAATGCGATAGATATACCTTAGCAACAGAGGTCAACCGCTGTGTAGCTAAAATATATGTAAAGCTGTAATTAATCGTATTCCTTAACAATTCACGGAGATTGCGACTGAAAACAACGAGGGTACCCTACGCAATGAATGAAGGTGTTAAGGTGAATGGGTCCCCACCGAGGGAGTCAATGCTAAGAACCCGATCCGCGATCCAGGGAAGGAATCTCCGCCTGCATTCGGAGGCGAGGGAATGCGAAAGAGGGGGAACGCGGGTGTTTCCAAGTGGTTAAGAGAGGGCTTTGAGGAGAATCATACCCCCACCAGACTCCTCCTGTACCGGAGTCTAATGTCATCAGCAGAGTACGGAGGTGTCAAGGGTTCCGGAGGGGCGTTGGCCTAGAAGCCGAGAAAGAGGAGAATGGTAGGGACACTCCGTGGAAATTCGACCGCGATCTCTTGGCAATGACGCCATATCAGATTGCGGTCGTCCAAGCTACTGCGAGGCTTCTGGATCGGAAGGAATGAACAGATGATGATTGCAGAGGAACGGTAGCGGGACCATCTCGAGTTAGCGGGTTATCAGAAGAAAAATCGGGTGCGAAGCGAAACTAAACGGGACCTTGCAACCTCCACCATCGCGCGGAAAAAACTGTTGAGGTGAAGGTGACACGAACTGCTCGATGTGAGCACGAGAGTCAAAGATGGAGCGAAGAGAGGCCATAAGTGGCCAAATGGGTTTGAGAACGCGCTACTTTTTGAACAGACCTCGTATCTGCCTCGTGCTGAATTTTTCTCGAAGGTGACATACCTTGGTAGCGCTTGTTGCAATTTCGGCTTTCAACTGTCATAATTTTGATTTACACAGATATTTCAGTAGCGGAAAATCAGCAGCAATTATAATCTATCAAAGTAGGATTAATCGCTGGCATAAGGAATCGCGGCAACTTCCCTTATTTACTTCAATTCGAGAAGCTCACCCCTGTTAAATGTTTTCCAATTACATTTACTTCCAATGATTCTTATCAATTTCCTAACCAATTAAAGAGTTTATAAACTCATGAATTCTTCCACTTGAGCCCCATCACCATTCAAGGAAAATAAAGGAAGAAACGCTATGCCATGGATTCAGAGCTCGCCCAATATGGAGTGTGAAATTCCCTCTCAATTTCATCAATATTTTCACGAAATCTTGCACTTGGTCTATTAGCTTGGTTTAGAGACTACTATCATGTTTTGCTGTTCTGCAGTGACTTGGACACTTGCCGGCGTTAGCGGCACGGTGACTATGCCCTCGCTGCTAACTCCATTTCACTCGAGCCAGCAATGCTTTTCGCTGGTTTTAATCCTCCATTACGGGGCCTCGTGATTCAATCACATTCCACTTGTATATTTTTGAATGATCGCGTGGAACATTTCTTCGCACCCTGCCAGCTCTTTGTCTTCGGACGTGGTTGAACTTGATAGACCGCCTGGAATATTCTTGGCTAGTTTCGCACCTAGCTCAGATATGGATCCTCAAATCCGCGTGGGATGAGGGGTCCCGCCGGGAAGGCTGCCCCCCCTGCCTCCCCCTTTATCTCCATGCCGGTAATCTCTGCGGAGCGAGTCCGAAGCTCTTCGGCCAAGCAGCGCCATCTATTCGCACTGCTTCCATCCGATCTTCCCTCTCCCCTTCCCCCGTTCTCCTCCCCGTGCAATTTCATCCTTTCCGCCTTCGTCCAGCCTTCTTGGCCTTGGAGGGAGGCGATAGGAAGGAGTGCTCTTTTTTAAAGTAATGTGAAATGAAAGAGGGAAGCACTCTGGATTTGGTCGGGATTGGGGGATGGGGGCCGACGGATAACGTGATCCCCGCTCCCTCACGCATCACTAGGGAAGGCGTTGCTATGGGGATGATATAAATCAAGGCGGAAGCGGGAGTGGGGAGAGGAGATGAATAGATTGGTGAGATAGATATGTAAGTCTTTATAGCGGAGGTCTGCCTGAATCCCTTCAAAAGTAACTGGAAGGGCTTTGGACACAGAAAAAGTAGTTTTCATTTTTTGCCCTTTAAAAACCCAATTAGAACCCGATTTACTGTTGGATTGTATTTGGCGAATACTTATCCGCAACAAAAGTTCCTTATGTTCCTAGAATGATCAAAAATCTATGATCAAATATCCATAAAATATCCTGCTGCTAATTATATCACTATTAAAGGAAGTGTTTTATTTCACTAAGCAGAGCGTTCAGACGCGCTATTCCGACCCTGGTGTTCAAACCCTAATGTCTTTCTGGAGATTTATAGCTTTGCAAAACTTGTTGTCCTTCTAATCAGTTTTCATTTCGAAACGGTAAGAGTTAAAAGCAAAATATATCCTATTTTTTAATTCCACACTATATGCAACTTAATATTACTCTCGGTTAAACAGTTCCAGTGGAGGTTTTCCTTCCCAGCTATATTGGGTGTACTTTAAGCGATAAAAATTACAGCGAATTCCTATTTATTTCACACCGCTTATATATGAACTCTAAAAAAATTATTCTCTTTGAATCAGCTTTCAAATTCAATTTTTTTGCACACGTGTGGCATTCATATTTTTTGCTCAGGGCACGATACTCAAGAAAATTAGAAAAGCTCAATATGGCAATGTAATATGCCATGTTTTTGCAGTGAAAGCTGAGGAAATTCTGTGACTTCCTGAAAAAGTTATCTTGTGAAGGCAAACCGGCCGAAATTCCAACACACTGTTGCACAGATGTGTACAGAATACCACCATCTGAGTTGAATTTTTTTTGCGGTTGCCAATATTCGCCTATTTGTGTCATCGTCCCAAAGATCAGGAGATACTTGCTTGCCCTAGCTTTCGTCTCCTAAACACTTCCTCCCCCACCTCGCACCTCTCTCGCCCAATCGCAATTTCTTCCCTTCAACGCCCTTCCGTTACTCGTAAATTTCATGCGGGCGAAAGAGAGGAAAAAGCATTTGGGGACGGGAGCGTGTGAGTTAGCTGAACACCACGGGAGAACCTCGCGGTGTCTGAAATGTCGGTGGGGAGTGAGAAACCGCCCGCCCGAGGAGGAAGGAAGGAAGAGGCGTCAGTTGAGTCGTTCCGGGCGCGGCAAGAATAGGACAAGATAGGTCGATAGATCGATGGGATAGATAGCTGAGGATAGATGGGGTCGGCGAGGGAGGAGATCGGGGGAAACTGCTTTTGGTGCCCCCCCCCCCAATCGTACCGATTATCACAAGGTCCCACCCACCGCCCCCCGCGTCCCATCTGCCCATAAAAAATTCTCTTCCGAGCCATGTCCAGGAGAGAGAGGCAAGTATCTGCTGTCCCATCACTTCTTTCGGCGCACGGGAGTCGGTTAAAACGCTCGCGGCTCTGAGGGTAGCCTAAGTAAGAGGATTAGGGTCCAGCGGGGGCGGGGGGGAGACCCCTTACTCCTTACAAACATTCCTGCAGAGGATATCATCCCGTCCGCGTCCCCTTCAACCCTCCGACGGAATTGCAGCCAACACTTGGACGGCACGTCCTTCTCCTCTCACTCTTTTTAGGACTCAGCTCCGCGAATTTGACGCATGGATATCGATGCCGGAGAATCGTGCGTGAATTTGCCTCGTTTAACATCACTCTCCGGTGCTCGGTTAGCAACAGAAAAGAAGGCGTTCGAAAGTGCCTAATTCCATCCGTGTATCCTTTCAGAATTAGGCAAATTGGACGCAATTGGGGTGGTTTTCAGCAGTGACGATGAACTATGGAGGACAAAATACATTTGATTGCTCTTACCGAGTATCTTGCCTCTAGGATCTGGTGACTGAGGGATCGAAATTTCCGCTCGATGCCTTCCCTCGCGACGGCAGCCTTCAAAGCCCTTGCCTCGTGAGGTCGAGGCGTTTCGGGGCACGGGAGTGGAGGCACGCATATCGCACGGAAATAACCGAATGTTCCAATAACATGGCCATCGTCCGCCTTTTGTGAAGATGGCGTGACCTGTGTCGTAACTCGTGGTTGTAAGATCTTGTAGTGCTCAGGAGCGAGGCATGTCTAAAGAGGAGAGCAGAATAGCCGCAAAGTTTCTATTATCATACAAATATATGAAATAACCTTTGCTGAAATATTGACAACTTCAATGAATGAAATGAAAATAAGGAAGACAGACACTGACCATGCGTGCGTGCATCTACAGTAAGAAAGTACACCTTGCAAGGTATGCGTTCTTACTGCAGATGAACTACATAAATCAGTTTCATTTCGAATTATATTTTATAAATGAATAAGATTTAAGTATCCATCTAGTCATATGAATGCATGGACTTTGGAGAAAATACATGGAGTTTATCAGTTGGTTTCGTTGCCATTTTCAGGTGTATATGTAGATATTATGCTTTTAAATAAATTATTATACATTATAAATTGTGTTTTGTACATTTAAATAATGTGTGTATTTAATAAATGCATAATATGAAAGCGTTTCTACATTAGTTTGATAAATCTTTATTTAATATATTATAATAAATCATAGACCTTCTGTTCCTTATATATTTACTGACTGAAATAATTTTGAAGTACTTTTTACGAAGTAAAATTTTTAAATTATAAACATGTCTTTCTATACATTCGAAGACGGAGTTTGCTCAATGCAACAATTTCAGAGTGTATAAATCTTTCGCCTTGACTTGGATTCGAACCCAGATCCCTCGATATCCGGTCGAGTGCTTTAGCCACTTAAGCTACCGAGGCGTCCTGTTCAACTCTGACATCTCCCGCAGTTTCTTTGGAACGGAGTTTGATGTCTGCTTCGTATTTTGTGAGCCTGGGCCATATGTGATGGTACAGCTACGGTTGGGAAATTCGAGAATCTTTGAGTGTCACTATTTTAAATGCTTTTCTTTTTTCTATCTGTTTTTCTTGTGCATTATAAAGGTGTATCTCTGGACGGCTGCCTCCGCGCGCCATTCACCTTACGATATTGTGACGAAATGTGAATAATAATAAGAAATTTACGAAAAAAAAGCAATGAATTGAAAATGTGGAAATAACTTCTCTTAATAGACAAAACGTGGAAAAAATGGGGTTACTATTCATAGTTAACTTGAATAATTAAAATATTATATACTTGATTACCCATTAGGGATATTAATTGCATCATAGTTAGGAGCTCCGGGCTTCATGCAGGAAGAGATTTGAATTTATCCTGATAGAGCCTCCTCAAAAACCACGTCCTCAAGATTTTGGAGTCATTATGGAATTTCGGCCTTAACAAAAACTATTCTCCTTAAAAAACCTAATTTGTGTGAATGTAGTTTTATTTATTCAATGAATTTATTAGTTTCTTCTGCCTTGGAGTCCTGGTATTTTTACTTTTTTAAGAGTGTCCTAAAACGATTTGGCAAGATTTTGGCACTTATCTTACTACAAAAAATTGCTAGGATTTGGTACCATTTTCCCAAAGTAAATTTAGCTAATTAGAGATGACAATAGTAGTAGTTTGTCGCCGGAGGAAAATAAAAAAACGCAATTTGAAAAATAATTGAGTAAAAAAGGATACAATTTAATGAATCATCGTGTTACCGCATCAGAGCAGTGTAAATGTAATTCATTTTGTGGACAAGGTTCTGGGGTACCAACTGACACTCGATAGGGTACATTATTTTGAATTAATTTTAAATATGGTGGAAGTTAATTTAAAGATTTTTCTTGGTGATGTAATTAGCTGCTCTTCATCGATTGTTACGTACATATTACGAAAAGATTGGAAAGGTACACATTTCAAAGCTCAAGCATACTAATGGCTAGAAATAAACAGAATGAATGAATTCAAACTTATCAACGCATCAGCGTGGCACTTCTTGTGTATCCAATCAACAAAAAAATATTGCTTACCCTTATTGTAAACAATGTATCCCCAGAAACAAAGAGCACATTAAGCTATGTCCTTTTGTTGTTTTTAAATGAATTCAATGGGCAAAGAAACCCTTTGTTATGCCCTTCATTCGGCCGAATCTAAGTAAATGCGACAAGGCGTTGGGGTGTTAAAACCTTTTCATCTACATGTACTTAATACCCCGCAAGCCGCCGCAAGGGCGTGTGCCGGGGGGTGTTAGGACACCACCCGTAATTTAGAAAAAAAAACCGCATGCAATAACCACAAAATCATACTTCCACAAAAAAAACATGGCATACATTCATGCATGAACACTTACACCCCACACATGCAAACACTCAAACTACATCTTACATACACATTCACCTGAAAGTATACCTAACAGCTTTGCAGTGTTTAACTTTGCTCCAACTTGTAAATTCAATGTTTTCAATATTTCTAAAGTGACTTCAGTTTATTACTATTATGATTTCTGATTGTTCGGGGAAAGAATAAGTATTTGCACCGATCTGTCCTGGAATCTATTTCCCTTATTTTATCTTTGTGGTCTGATCTACCTAAGTAGTGTGGGGCCATTAGAATTCCTTCAGTGTCATAATTAAACTCGTTTGTTTTGAACCTTTCTAAAAGTCTAAGCCTCGCTTGTTCTCTCCGCACTTCAAGTGGTTCCCAGCCTAAATCCCCTAAGAGACCAGTCACACTTGTGTTCTTTTCATAACAATTTTTAACGAATCTAGCGGATTTTAAGTGTTAATCCTCATTTATTGCACCATTCCAATATATTGTCTAAGTCTCTAGAGAGTAGCTGGCGATCTAGTTGGCTCCTTATTTCCCTGTATACCGCCGTGTCGTCAGCAAATAACCTCAGATTGCTACCAACGTGTGTGCTTAAGTCATTAATGTATATTAAGAGCAGAAGAGGCCCCATTACACTTCCCTGGGGGACGCCCGAAGTTACATGTCTATCCGTTGAGCACAACCCATCTATGACTACTATTTGTTTGCGGTTTGACAAGAAGTCTCTAATCCAATTAATTATTTTCTCTTTGATTCCATAGTATCTAAGTTAATGTAAAAGTTTATTGTGTGGGACTTAATCGAAGGCTTTTTTGAAATCCAGGAATGCTGCATCGACTTGTGTGTTGTTTTCTCCCGATCTAAGTATATCGTGAATAAAGAGACCAAGTTGTGTTTCGCAAGATCTGCTTTTCCTAAATCCGTGCTGGTTGTGGATTAGTATTTTCCTACTATCAAGAAATCTCATAATGTTAGTGACAATAATGTGTTCCAATATTTTACAAGAGATCGATGTTAAAGAAATGGGTCGGTAATTGGTTGGTTTATCCCTATCGCCGCCTTTATAGATGGGAGTTACATGGGCTAGCTTCCAGTCGCGAGGCACTGAGCCTTTTTCTATCGATTTTAGAAAAACAATATGTAAAAACGGGGCAAGGTCTTCAGCTAATTCCTTTAATATTCTAGCAGGTATTTCTTCCGGACCAGGTGCCTTGTGTGCTTTGATACTACGGAGCAGATGTACTATTCCCTGCTTGGTCAGGGTAAGATCGCTCATGTGTTCCCCGGGTGGGTGTGGAGGATCATTTGGTGCGTTTGTGTTTTTGTTGTAGACGCTCTGGAAAAAATGGTTTAAAATATTTGCCTTTTTCACGCTATATGTAATGATTTCTCCATCTTCAAAGAATAAACTGTTGGACGTTTACTCTGCATTTCCCTAACATAGGACCAGAATGACTTTGGATTTTCCTCAAGATATTCGCTTAGCATTTTAGATTTAAAAGAGTGTAGTGCTGTGCGCATAATACTTTTCGTCTTACTACGACATTCTTTTAGTTGCTGTTTGGATGTATTCATAAAAACTATATCGTCACTTTTTAAACTCTTTTTAAAATTTGACTGTAGCTTTCTTTGCCTTCTTAATACCGATCTGACTTCCCCGTTGTGCCATCTAGGTTCCTTACTGTCGCATTTGAGTTTGGACGGGATGTACGTCTTCATTCCTTCGCGTAAAATATTTAAGAAAATTGAAACTTTTGTTGAATGACAGGAGCCGATTCTCATAATTTTGTAATCTTCCTTCATCGTGCCCTCAAAATGATACGTGGGCCTAACTACCGATCTGATAGTACCATCTTCCTCTCGCCTGCGCCAAAGACGTCACCAAGAGTACCTGATGGAATACCTATGATGGCTCATCGTCCGTAATCACCGAGTGGGTGACAAACATACCGAGCGCAATGCATAGAGCCCTCGGGCGGAATCCTCCCGGCGTGAGTTCCGCCCCGTCATTCCCTCTCGCTCCGCACGGTGGCCGGGCTTGCGGTCCCTTGATCCCTCCTCCCACCCGCGTTGGCGGTGGAAGGAGGGATTCCCCCCCCCCAATCGCATCGGCCAGATCCCTGACTGCTGGTCGGGCGAGAAGGGTGAGGCGAGGAAACGGGGCCCGTACCACAGGGGGCGGGATAACCCCCTCAACGTTTCCGTCGGGGTTCAGTCTTCGGGACCTGGGGTGGAGACAGTGGAAGACGAATGGTGGATTTCAGATTGCGGCGATTTTGAGTCGGGGAGTGGGAAGAGCCCCGAGGGACGAGGAAGATTTCGGAGAGGTGCCTTTTTGTACCCAGAGAGGCGGTGGGGTAAGCCTTTGGAGGTTTTTGCGAATTTTTTTTTTCGCCCTCTCTCGCATATCCTCCGCTCGCCCACCCCACCCTCCCCCGAGGGTGGTGGAACCGAGACCTAAATCGAAAGATCCAAACCGAATGCTGATTGAGGAACGGAAAAGCTTCCCATGTATCTTCACCCAAAATTTGAAAAAAAATAGATTCTAGTTGAAATATAAGTGCAACTAAAGGAAAAAACTACTCGGGAGCTAAAGTCCGGTTAACTTGAAAATCGCTGTTTCAAAATAAGATAACATACAGGATGGCACCCAAAAGTGGTAGGACTGATTTTCTCTGGTGCGAACGGAGCGGTGGAGGGGGGGTCTGCCTGGCAGGGTAATGTGGAGGGGGCAACACCAACACCAACCTCAGTCGCCTGCGGGCTGTTGTTGAGTGAGGACACCGTTTTTAGTGAAGCAAGTTTTTTGTCCGCGTCGAAAAACAAAATGAATCTGAATTTAGAGCAACTTTCTTCCGTGACGTTTTGTGTGAAACTCGGGAAGACGGCAACTGAGACCCTCAATATGAACAAGCAGGCTTATGGGGACACTGCCTTAAGCCGTTCCACAGTATTTGAGTGGCACAAGTTGTTTAAAGAGGGTAGGGAGCTCGTTGAAGATGACCATCGCTCCGGACGGCCGCCGACGGCAAGAACCGACACGAATGTGGACAGAGTGAGGACACTGCTGAACACAGACCGACGCTTAACCAGTGAAGAAATTGCAGACCAGTTGGGTCTGTCTGCATCCAACGTCCGACGCATTATTTCGCAGGATTTGGCCATGCGCAAGGTGTGCGCCAAGATGGTGCCGAAAATTCTGAATGTCGACCGACAGCTCCTGGCCAAATACGGCGTTGCCAGGTTGCCGCACCCGCCCTATTCTCCCGATCTGGCACCACCGGACTTTTTCTTCTTCCCCCAGATGAAAAGACAGCTCAAGGGACGACGTTTTGACTCGATAAACGCCGTTCAAGAGGCTTCGACGAGGGTCATCAACGGCATCCCCAAAGAAAATTTCCAGCGGGCGTACGGGGAATGGGAGCAACGTTATACTAAGTGTGTAGCAGCTCAAGGAGCATAATTTGAAGATTATTAAGTCGATGTAAGTATATCGTCAATAAAATTCTTGTAAAAAAATCAGTCCTACCACTTTTGGGTGCGTCCCTGGAGTGTTGATAAATATTACTCAGCTACACCTCGCAGATCTGCTTTTCCTGAGAGTCAGTGGTGGGATTAGTATGAATGTATTCCGTAGCCGGCAAGGTGGAATTCATTAGAGCAGAATTAGTCAATTGGCCAACACGTCTATTTATTTATTTAGTGACTTTCTTGGCCAAATATTGAGACGTTATTGCCCATCCTTCGGCCCAAACCCTAAACATTACATTAAAGAGACTTTAGAGGGCACACGGGTTAGCTGATGAGGTGACATGGGAAAGGAGCGGTGGTGAAGGAAATGCTCCTTTGACGGCTTATGTCGTCTTATTTCTGGACGGCACCATTTTATTGATGTAGTAAACCCAAAGTTGGCGCAGATGGATCATTTTAGCCACTCTGGCTTGATGTTGTACATAGAACGTAGTCATGAGGGAATTTATGTCGAATACGTTGTAATGTTAATTGATGTGTTATTATGTGAGACTGTGAAGACTGTGAGATCTTTGTTAGTTCCTATTCTGAAAAAGGTACAGGCCTTATCATGTTAGGACTACAGAACAATAAATTTGATATCCCACGCAGCTAAAGTTGTTCTCAGGATCATAAACAAAAGGATAGAGATTAGGGCAATTGATTACTTAAGGGATGATCATTTTGGGTTTAGGAAGGGGAGAGGTACGCGTGATGCCATTGCAGTAATGAGATTATTAACCGAGAGGAATATAGAACACAACCAGGAGGTATTTACCTGTTTCGTAGATTTCGAAAAAGCGTTTGATAGAGTGAATTGAGAAAAAGTAATGGGTATATTGCAGAAAATAGGAAGAGATTGGAGGGATAGGAGGCTAATCCGCATCCTGTACATGTCCTAGACTGCTCAGGTGCGAGTGGGGAACGGCGAAGGGTCTTGATGGGCAGTGTTAGGAAGAGGTGTAAGGCAGGGTTGCCCATAATCACCTGTACTGTTCAACCTATATGCGGAGGAAATTGTTAAGGAGGCATGGAAAGAACAGGAGGTAGGAGTGAATGCGGGCGGGGAATTCGTAAAACCAGTTAGGTTCGCTAATGACCAAGCTTTAGTTTGTCAGTCAGCCTAGTGTTTGCAAGCATTGCTGAGTAAATTGGAAATTCAGTGCGACAGGTATGGGAACTCCCACTCTGGGAACCTGCAGCTCCACCCAAGTTGTATGAATTTTCGGCTATCAGATCTTCCTGGGAAACCATAACCAGCACAGGGAAAGGAACTGGCCCCCCTACCCTGATGTGTGAATTTCACACGCCGTTGGGCTTAGTAGTGTATGAAATCTACCATCACCTACCAAACCGACCTTCGGGTTGATTACTGTGTTTATGGTTTTAAAAAACTGCAGATTACTTCCGTGTTCTTTTTAACGTGTATATAGTGCAGATTTGTTTTTGTTTCTTGTATATTTTCTTTGGAGATGCCCCATGATTTTATGAAATATGATTATTACACGTTTTTGCTAAATTTACAAGGGTACTGGCGTAATAATATCTTCCATAAAGGTGAATTCAGTGCAGTACCAAACATTTTAGGAGATTACATTTGTTTTCGTGCATCGTAAAGAAAGATGTTAAAGTTTAAGCTCTCCATATATCTGCTTCTATATTACTGTGCCTTTGCAACTCGCCATCTCCTCATTAGAATACATGAACTCGAGGGGTGAACATGGTTTGAAGAAACGGATGCCTTGAAGACATGCGGTTACAACAAATCCTCCCATTTCTCCGACACCCAAAATTGAAAAATATTGAGGTCGGTATGATAGGAGATATCATGACATCATTCGAATGTCGCTGCCAGATATTGATTACCGTAATATTCCTGCACTCTTTTCAACGATTTAAAACCGCATCGGGCCATGTGCCATGTTTTTAAAACGTGGCAGCACTTGAGTAAAAGCTCATAAATCAATCAGATGAAGTTTTTATCACAAATAAAGTATCAATTGCAATTTAAATGTTTCAAATTAGTAATGCTCATAATGGGAACGGGAGCAAATATTTTGCTATTGATTATAAGTTCAGTATTGATATTGGTTATAAATAAATTAGTATGTGAGCTGTATTATATTCTTAATAAACTATTTAATAGGTATTCTGCTCCTGCTACATAATTTGGTTAATTTTTCCCAAGTCGTGTATTAGGGAATTCCCCCTCATATCGTTTTCTACCATGGTATTTTGGCAAATATTACGGTTCTTTTGCCAACTATTCTTAAAAACAAATGAAGTATAATGTAATTTCATTCCTAAAAATGATTCACTCTAGCAATTCAAAGGAACTTCGGGAAATACCACGGCAGTAACTTTAGATCACCCCATGCTGGCGTTAACTCAATACTAGATCTAGAAAGGCTTTACATCCCACAACAATGAGCATAGACTAATAATCGGTGGTGATTTTAATGTTCCCACAGTAGATTGGGATTCGTACAGTTTTGTAAATGGAGATAAGACAAGGATTTATGCGAGTCCCTCTTATTGACGTTCACCTTAAATTCCCTACATCAATTAGACACTTCACCAACAACGGGAAAAAACATTCATGATCTAATAACTACTAATACATATCCCAAAAGGTCTTAAATGTAGGAGTTATTGATGGAATCAGTGATCACAGGGCTTTAAACGCTAAATTTTCTCTAAGCTTAGAAAAAGTTAACAAACCTAAGAGAAAAATTTATTTATTCAGTAAAGATGACTATGATGGTTTAAAACGTGAGTTAAACTGTTCCTTTCTTATATTTGACGAATTAAGCAAAACTAGGAGTGTCGAGGATACCTGGAATAATTTTCTTGCGATAACACGCGGTTAAAGATTCCCCCCCTGATAAAATCAACGAAACTCTACAGAATTACAAAGCATCTAGGTCCACTGCCAAGAAGGCCTTCCCGAAGGCGCTAGCGGAATTCAAAAGGAAAGAATTAGGTGAACATTTAAACGATAACCCAAAGATGTTTGGGTCCTACGTCAGGGAAGTGCAGGGAAAAAAGTCCACCATAAACTCATTGAACAACGAAAAAGGGGATAAAGTAACAAGTAGTTTAGATAAAGCCAACATATTAAACTTATTCTTCTACAGTGTTTTCAACAAATGCTCCCAGAATATACCAGAGAACCTTCCGAAAACATTTATGCAGCCAATGCATGCAATCGACGTTTCCACCCGCGAAATAGAGTTACTCCTTAAAAACATCGACCCCAACAATTCTCCGGGACCTGATGAGATACCGGCTCGCGTGTATAAAGAACTGTCGTCTGAAATTGCTCCTTATCTTAATATAATACTTATTTAAGAAATCATTAGCAGAAGAAAGCGTGCCAAGCGGCTGGAAGATAGCTTCTGTGACACCCATAATTAAAAATGGAGACCGGGAGGACCCCATTAAGTATAGGCCATAATTGCTCACCTCCATCTCCTGTAAGATTTTTGAGCATATCATTTTTAGTTCAATAATAACATTCCTCGATAGCCAAGATTTATTGATTAATTACCAACACGGGTTCCGTGAAGGTAGATCCTGCGAAGCTCAGCTCGCACTCTTCGTTCAAGATATTATGCATTCCGGTGAGTGTAATATTCCATTTGATGCGATATTTCTAGATTTTAAAAAAGCTTTTGATTAAGTCCCTCATTGCAAGTTACTCGCGAAGTTGGAAACTTATGGAATACACGGGAGTGTTATATGCGGGATAGGACAATTTTAAAAAAATCGTGTTCAAACAGTCGTCCTGGACTGATGTGTATCATTCGATACTGTTAAGGTCACGTCGGGTGTACCACAGGCAAGTGTCATAGACCCCCTCTTGTTTCTTATTTACATACTAGTACTACATATAGTAAATGACCTAAGCGCCGTGGTTAAGAGCGGGCTCGGTCTTTTTGCTTACGATGCGGTGATTTATGGGGACATTCGAAGTCGCGATGACAGAGTCACGTTAGCTAACGACCTAAATGCAATCCAGACTTGGTGCGTTACATGGCAATTGGAATTAAATTTTAAAAAAGCGTAGTAATACATTTTTGGGAAAAGAGTAACACCCCCCATTTAGTTACAAAGTGAAGCAAACAGAAATCGCGAGGGTAGATTCCTTTAAATGTAAAATCAGTTAGGTTTGCAGATGATCAAGATTTAGTTTGTCAGTCAGCCAAGGGGTTGCAAGCATTGCTTTGTAAATTGGAAATTCAGTGCGACAGGTATGGGATGAGGATCAATATTAAGAAAAAAAAAGGAAATGCGATTTTATATAAAGAAAAAGGCTAAGTTAAACATTAATACAGGAGGGCAAAAACTAGAGCAGGTAGAACAGTTTACGTATCTCGGTAGTGTTTTGAGCCAACACGGTCAAAGTATTAGGGACGTAAGGAGAAGAATTGCGCTAGGCAAAGATGCTTTCACAAGGAGGAGGGAGTTGATGACAGGGACGTTGAGTAAGGATGTCAAAAAAGACTCGTAAAAACTTTTATATGGAGCGTAGCTATGTACGGAGTGGAAACGAGGTCATTGAAGCAGGAGGATAGACCGGACGCTTTTGAAATGTGGGTGTGGAGAAGAATGGAGAAGGTGAAATGGACAGAGGAGAAAACAAACAAGTAAGTACTTGGTATGGTGGGCGAAGAGAGGGGTTTGTTGGGAGAAATCCTATGGAGCCAGGAAAAGTGGATGAAGGGGGTATTGACCGGCAGCGGGATGTTGAAGACTGTAATTGAGGAGAGAATGTTAGGCAAACGAAGAAAGTGAAGGAATAGGATAGGGATGTTGGACCGGATGAAGGGGGGAAGTAAGTACTCAGAGCTGAAGAGGGACCTGATGTAAAGTAGGTTGCTGGATTGTGTTTTGTTAAGAGTCACCAAATATTTATTTGGTAGTTGCGTCCATGCAACAACCCTTAACCGGAGGATTACCAGACAATAACAGTTCTTCCGGTGGGTGGGTGAATAAGTGGAGGGGTGCAACTCTCTTGTTTCCGGACAAACACACGCCAGTGTCTTCTCGAAGGCGTCAAAATACTTGAATAGAGAATAATTCAAACGTCCATCCCGTTGAATTTTGCAATGGGGTATTCATCAATAGGACGGTGGTTTCAGCCCGCTAAACGCATATCCTACTCCTCTTTGACCCTTGACATACGCCTATGCGCGTCTTATAAGAACCAGGCGGAAATATTTTCTCCCCAAAACGACCATTTTGAGTGCATACATTCAAATATGTTTCGTTTTTTGAAAAACAAGCCCTCCGCTGCTGCTTTAATTATCAAAATATTTTTATGCTAATTTACCCTGAACTAAATTTTTGTACTTGTTCGGCCAACATATCTTCCTGCCTACATAATGAAATTTAGGATATGAACACCTGGACAATAGATCTAAATATCTATACAATATTAACGAAATCGGCACCTTGATATTTAGAACTTTCAGGCTAAAAATTATACTAATGACAAATTACGTGGAAAATCACAAATACATAGTTCATTTTAAGATGGATAATTTGCATTGAGCAAAACCTGAATAAGTTCAGGCATTACTGTGTCGAAAAATATTCGCGTGCTTTCCACCGGCCAGGTACTTCGCTGGTAAAGCTACAAAGGTCAACTCTGCCGCAGCTCTAATTGCTCAAGCAACCCCGTGGGACACCTGAGAATACTTAATGTGCGTCGCACATGGCCAGGAACATGGTAAACACTTTACAAGTACACGTGCAGTCGAACGGAATGTTTAAATTTGTGACTCCTAGTCGCCTTTCAAAAGAAGGAGCCATCCCTAAAAAAATGAAAATGTTATCCATCTGTCCCTACGTATTCCATGGTGTGAAAAGTAACATAAAAGGATGACAAACCCCTCTCTTCGCCCACCATACCAAGTACTTCCTCATTTGTTTTCTTCTCTGTCAATTTCACCTTCTCCATTCTTCTCCAAACCCACATTTCAAAAGCCTCCAATCTACGTCTATCCTCCTGCTTCAATGACCACGTTTCCGCGCCGTACATAGCTACGCTCCATATCAAAGTTTTTACGAGTCTTTTCTTAACATCCTTACTCAATGTCCCTGTCAAAACACACTCCTCCTTGTTAAAGCCTCTTTGCCTAGTGCAGTTCTTCTCCTCACGTCCCTACTACTTTGACCGATTTTGTCGGAAACACTTCCGAGATACGTAAACTGTTCTACTTGCTCTTTTTTTTCCTTCCTATTTTAATGTGTAGCTGAGCCTTTTTATTTCTGGAAAATCAAATAATCTTTGTTATATATATATATATATGTATGTATATATATATATGTATGTATATATATATATATATATATGTATATATATATATATGTATATATATGTATGTATGTATATATATATATATATATATATATATATGTATGTATGTATGTATATATATATATATATATATATATATATATATATATATATATATATATATATATATATATTCTCATTCCATCTGTCGCACTGAGTTTCCAATTCACTCAGCAATGCTTGCCGCCACTTGGCTAATTGACAAATTAGAGCTTTGTCATCAGCAAACCTAGCTGATTTTACGAATTCCCCGTCGACTTTTATTCCTTCCTCTAGTTCATCCCATGACTTTTTAATCATTTTCTCTACATACAGGTTGAACGGCAACGTTGGTAATGGGGAACCCTGCCTTACACCTCTTCCTAACACATCCCATTTGGACTCCCCGTTCCCCACTCGAACCTGTGTAGTCTGAGATACTATGTACAGGCTGCGGATTAGCCTCCTGTCCTTTCAATCTATTCCTATTTTCTGCAATATACTCATTAGTTTTTCCCAATCTATTCTATCAATTGCTTTTTCGAAATCTACGAAACAGGCAAATACGTTCTGATTGTATTCTATATTCATCTCGATTAGTGATCTCATTACTACAATGGCATCACGCGTAAATCTCCCCTTCCTGTACGAAAACTGATCATCTTCCAAGTAATCATCTGCCCTACTCTCTATCCCTTTGTTCTGAGAACCACTTCAGCTGCATGGGAAATGAAAGTTATTGTTCTGTAGTCCTTACATGATGCAGCCTTTGTATTTTTAGAAATAGGAACTAACACTGTTCTCACACAATCTTCCGGCCAGATTCCTTCCTCATAGATGCTAGGAATCAGTCCATATAGAGTCTTCCTCCCACATTTTCCTAAATATTTCAGTAATTTCGCAGGAATGTTTACTATCCCCACGACCATAACTTGATTTCATCTGCCTTCGTGATTTTTCTTAATCATCGTCGAGTATGCCTGGACCTAAGCTATCACCATATACGTCACGTTCTCTTTCTTTATCTCACCATGTCGATCTACATTCTTTCCCTAACAGTTCTTCTATATATTCCTTCCATCTCTCTAGGATCTTTTCTGAGTCAACTATTATGTTACCCGACTTATCTCTAAATGTAAACACAGATCTCCCCTTCTTACTTCCAAGTAGTGGTATTGCCTTCTTTTACAGCGCAAGAATTTCACCCTTCCTCTACAAACATTCCATCTCCTCGCTCTGCGTCTTCCACAATGATACTTCGGCTTTATTTGTTACACCTCAATTTATTATTAACTATCTGTGTTACCTTATACCCAACTCTGTGTTTACATTCTACAGGTAATTTTCTTTCATCCATCTTCCTAATGTTCTCATCTAAGATCCCTTGTTTCTTTGCCCTTTTCGCTTGACAGTACCTATCGTTTTTTCCCTGGATCCCTGAATCTTTTTATTCAATATTATGGCAACCCCTTTTTGGCTCTCATCCCCTCCTCTGTATATTACTCTTTATCTATCACTTCAGTAATCCCCGCTATCCTTCCATCTCACCTCACTAAAAGCTAAAATATCTATATTTCCTCTCTCCCCCACTCACTTAATAATCTATAATTTACCAGTCCTTAACATTGTTCTAACATTCCAAGTTCTAATTTTAACCAATTCTGTTGCAATTTCTCTGCTGCTGCTGTCGGTTTTGCTTTGCAAGAATTTTGTGGGATAACAATCAAGGAAGCCTTGCTTCTACCACTGCCAGACTTGACACAAGGCGTGTTAGGCGTTGTCCCGTTATTGCTAGGACTTATCCGTTTTCTCTATTCTGTCCGTTATAAAACAGTCCTCGGATTAATAACTGAGGTGGTTTTCCGTAGCCTTCCACAATATTGTTTATAACTTGACTTGATATTCTCCTTAATGCCAGGCCTCTTCTCGCGAATTTTGGCATCCATCTGGTCAAGAAGGTTGGAGCAATATTTGCCTGTCCTTGTTCTTCCTATTTCAAGGTAATCAATAAACGTGATCCATTTCGCATCCCAAAACCCACTGGCCATGGCCTTTCCGACAGATGCGATCGACTTCGCCTTAATTGGCGCTGAACCACCGGCCACCTCCGCCACTGGTTCGACTGCTCAAACTGCTGTTTCGTTTCTGGCGTGTAGTGGTGGGCCCATGTTTCATCCAAATGCTGTATTTTATTCCATAAGTATCACTCAGTAATCCCCGCTATCCTTATATCTTACCTCGAACAGACCTAAAATATCTATTTTTCCCCTTTCCATCTCTCGCTTAACATTTTCCAATTTCCCTGTCCTCATCATTATCCTAACATTCCACGTTTCAATTCTAACTCTTTTGGTCTTCTTCTCCTGCGTCTTCTGTCCTGCTGCTACCGGTTTTCCTTTGCAAGGGTTTCGTGGGAGGACGACCGCGGAAACCTTGCCTCCCCCGCTGCCGGGCACGACACATGGCCGATTAGGCCGAGCCCCGTAGTTGCCAGGACTCAAAATATCTATGTAGTCAATCATGTTAATCTTAGGATTAATAATTGAGGTGGTTTCCCGTTGCCTTCCTCAACAGTGTTTTTAACGTGACACCATCACTTACTGACCGCCCCACTGGGGTGGGACGCCATTGCAGCCGCTTCACTGTGGAACAGACACTGCGTGGACTACCTTTCGTCTGCCTCCTAACTTTCGACCTATCTAGTATGGGTGACCTTATCAGGAGCAATTATCATTACTCCCGCCAGCACAGCTCTAGGGGTCATCGGAACGAACAAGCCCTTCCACCTCGTCAAGGTTTTAGTCCATGGGATGGCCAAACACCATACACCAATGTCATTTGGTACTTTTAGTGTGAACATTGACAGATACTGCAGTAAATGTTTCAATCCATAACATTTATTATCATGAAATAAATCACTCGTTTTCAAGGAAATTTATATTCATATTTTCGAAAAATAAGCGCCTTCCCAATCTGGCAGCCTGTAATTTTTCGAAGCTCCTATCACGCGCATGTGATTTTAAAAACAAACTCTCGAGTGATTTTAAAGAATATATTTTACGCTTGTAATAGAAAACACGTGAACAGTATTTTTGGAAATGTTTTCAATCAATTTTTATACAATCTAATGCTAAATTACAAAGTCTTTTAATCTGTTTTCTCTTCGCCTGACCTTTTTCTCCTCTTCTTGTATGAAGATAAATCACATACTCGCATGTTACAGAGTTATAAACGGTGCAAACTTTGAATCTTTGGTCCTTCCTTGTGGACGCTTTATTTTACAATTCTGTCCTCATATCGTTTGAACTCACCCCACTTTACACTTTTCTCCGCGCAATATTACGGCCTCCCAGCATGCGTGGATAACAAGGTCTTTTCCTCGATGATGATAGTTATTTGTGCAAACGGTCATCGCCTGATTAATAATGGTGTAGAAAAATTACAAAAGTAACTACTTATTTTGATAACGTGTGCTCTGCTTTAATTGTTGCTAAAACGGCGCTCATTGAAGGATTGGAATAAAATTAAAAATATTTTTACCTCAAATGATATATTCCTCGTGTAAAGTTGGGAGCATCCATACAAGTCACCAGTTAGATTTTACGTATTAAGAGTTTTAAATAAGAATTAATTTAATAACTTTTAGTAATGAAATCACCTATTTTGTGGTCTACTGTTAATGAGAGATTATGGATTGGCACAGAATGAACACCCCTGCATTACTGCTGTGGCATACTATACAACCTGACGCCCTGTACTACCCTCAATCGTTCTTAATAAACTCTTCAATTCTTTAAAATCTCTTTACCTTTCCTTTATTCTTTAAATGAAAATCTCAAAAGTCTTCCATGCACGCCTTTCGCCTTGCTTCAAAGACCAATGTTCTGCGCGAACTTAACATTCTAACTCAATACACCTATCTTCGACTATCTCTTCCTCGTAGAAACTGATTTACCCAGCCTAAATTTGCTTCTAATGTTCTCTCTACTTTGACCTTTGTTGTCCAAAACACTTCTAAATCATTCCATATTCTCAAATTAAATGCCCTTCTATCAAAACATTTTATGTCAATTTTTGATAATTATTTGATTCTCTTGTTTGGCTGAAACTGATCGTACTTCTTTGTTTTTTCTAAAGGAGAGGAAGGGTTTGGTCTCTCGGTGCAACGTTGACTGTTCAAGCGAAGGCTTTGCTTCACTTTTTATTTTGGAATAATCTACTATTTGGAGTGTTATAGGACGCTTTGGTTGCTAAACGGGCTTCGAGAGTTCCGGGTTTAATTTACAGTCAAGACAAATGATTTGAAATGGAAAGTGTTTAATTGTTATGGTCTCCTTTAAATTGTTGAATTGTTTGAGTCTTGTTTTTAAGTTTACATTTTGCTGTAACACTTTGAGATTTAATTGAATTTCTTTGATGTTTTTTGTGCTGGCATTTATTTTTTGGATTTTTGTAGTTCATAGCACTCGTACTTCGCCTGGTAAAGATTAGAGTATATATTTAGCCTGAAAAATATTTTGGCCAGTTTCTTTGAAATATTTTATTTGTTGTGCAATTGAACTTATTTATTATATCTATAGTAATTTAATTTGTTAACTTTAGCATACAATAAACATTTATTTTTCATTTTGCTAAAAACAGGGGTAATAATCAGCAACCCTGTCTCGGACGAACACTGACCGTCCGGACTTTCTCTGCACCACACATACCTGAGCCGTCTGATACACGTACCGTCTGCAGATGTCTCCTGACCCTCCAACCTACTCTTGTCTTCTGAAAAACATTAGCCATTTGTACAGTTTACTCTATCAAACGCCCTTTCGAAACTCATGAAAGAACATTTGTTTGAATTCTATAATTCTTCCTTCGATTTTTGATAACCTAAATGGCACTTTGTGTACTTCTAAAGCCAATTGTAATGCGACAAAAACCCATGGCACAGATTCAATGATCGATAAGTCGAATTGATTTCGCTGAAAACAGGAAGGACATCATTTTGCGTATCCGTCCACCAATTCGATCCCTTGAACTTAAGTTTTCCTTAACATTTGGGCAACACATTTCATTAATTAATAGCAAGATATGCTGTTATCAGGGAAAGACGTAAAATGCTTAGAAATCGTCTTGCTACAATAATAACAATTACCATAAGAAGACGTTCCGTAAGCGATCCTCTTCCACCCAAGAGTTTTATTTGCTTGCCTCTCCCCCAGCTGTGCTCCCTCGAGACGAGGAAGCTTAGCAATTTAGCGTGCAGATGATCCATTCCCACTTCCCTTCCCGTACTCCTATTTACTTCCGCTCTTCTCCCTGCCCATGACGTGACCGCGTTATGTTCCTCTTCCGAACTTCTCATTTCTCACACTGGGTTGAGTCGATCTCCTTCCCTCCCCTGCTTAAATCTACCTCTCTCTTTTTCTTTCGCCCAAATCCAGTAGTTCCCTCTCCCGCCACCAACTGCCTCCCCACCCGGTGCGACTATTCCGACAAGAACTAGTCAATGACACCCGGGAGGGAGATCCTTCATGGAGTCAAGTGTCAACACCAATTTATGAAAAGCTCATCTGATTAGCTTGAACTTAGACAGTGGGTGATAACCCTGGAATTTTGTTAGCACTGACTGCGCATGTGTTATGACTTCAATTGAATTGATACTTGAGTTTGGAAAAAATATTCTGGTATTTGATTGGGAATTAATTGACGTCGGATTAATTTAAAAGATTTTGTACAGAGCAACGGTCTTATTTTTTTCAGTTTCCACATGAGTCCGTGGCACCATTAGAAGGCACACATAAGGAATGATGAAGGGTGTTCGGGAACCCACACTACACAGAAGTCAAAATATCTCCGCACAGTTGATCATGTCGACACTCAGCCCCAATTTCCAAAACTAAATATGCAACTTTGCGCTCATGTCTTCCTGCGCTAAAAGCCAGCATTAGGTCAAATCGTTGATTTCACCTCTTAGAAAAAAAACTACTAATTTTACTTCCATTTTAACGATGAAAGGTTATTGTGTTTTTCATTCCCTTGGATTACTCCACTTGGTATCAACTCAGATGAATTCGCTGGCGTACAACTCCCAAGTTACCCCGTAGGCAAAAAATGCACGATGACCGCTTGACAACTTAAATGTTTAACCCTCATGTAGATATCAATGACTATAATAAATCATATTGCGGGATCTGATTTTCATTTATACAAAATACAGAGTCATTTTAGTTTTATTATTCATATCTCCTTATCGCTTTAATTAGTCTTTTCCTTTGCGTCGCTGCCGAATGCCGAATAAGCAGGGGAAAAACGACTCATATCGCACGGCACTTAAGTTCAAATTAGGTTTTTCAATCTACGCATATCTTATCGTTAGCCTCATGACCGTCGATAATAAATTTTTACGACAGCTCTGAGTCCCCCTTACCTCAAATACCAATGTTCACATGTCCACTGAAATATGTGGAAGACGACGTGCTAAAATTCAATTGTGTTTTAAAACGTCGAACAATTAGTGTTGCTCATGCATTGGAAGTTTCAAAGAACGTAATTTGTATAATTTCTTTTACTAAATGGGCATTTCCATATTTCCATTGGAACCTCGTGTTTCCGGTTTTCAATTTTGGAAAAAGATTTTTCTCTTGTTTTGAGTGTTTACTTGTCAAATTGCATTGCAGTTTTTAAACATATTAAAATTGTATTACATAAATACCACGTCATTAATTATTCATAAAAACATTATTTAACTTGATGTATAGCTTGAAAATTCTGCAATATTTGCCCGTTGCATGAATAATTCTATATTAGATTTTTTAAACCTATTATTCTTTAAAAAATAATTGATTCCCCAGCTGTTGTCTTTGATTTTCTCGAGTATTTAGCACCATTGAACATTCAAGCAGGTGGAGCAGTCAACCTACCTTGGAAGTGTTTTGGACTGAAATGGTCAACGTAGCAGGCATATAAGAAGGAGAATAGCGTTAGGCAAAGTATTTATGACACGGACTTTGAGCTAGTATGATAAAAAGGAACTGTATTAAGTACTGATTTAAAGAGTGGTATTTTTCGGCTCGGTAAAATGGTCGCTGAAGCAAGATGACAGGCATAAATAAGGGAGTTTGGGAATGGAGAAAGATGAGAAAAGTGAAATAAATGAAAAAGAATGCAACAGAACAAGAATTAGGCATGGTGGTGAGGAGAGAGAATCAATGGGAGAAATCCAAAGGAGGCATGTGATTCTTTTAAAGAATTTTAATACCCCGTTTCAAGACTTTCCCAGAGTTCTAATCTAGCACACTGACTTTCCCGCTCCTAGACGCGGTAAAAAAAAACATTTGTTAAATCTATAGGTCCACTTGGAAGATAAATTTTACAATAATTGCACGTTTTATAGCACAGAGCAGAATATATGAGAGGGAATGATCTCATATATATCGTTACCCATTCGTCAGCAGGAGACCAGCATTGTCAGTGGGCCCTAGCAAAAGAAGATTACTGCTTCCATTAAAAATGCCCTCAGTTGCCACATAAGTCCAAAACATTTTGGAATACAAGCTTCATTTAGCTTATTACCACTTACTCTTAGGAAGTCACCAAAAATTTCACCGATGGACCGACCTGTTTATAGATGTACCGTTGTAATTGTGGTTTAGTCCAAAACCCTTCTTGTTCATTTTAACCTAGCTTTAACTGTACTTTCTCCATGCATCTCCCAAATCAACTTCCCTCTGCTCCAGAACTCCTTCCCGAAGGGTACACAGGCGTCCTTTCCCGAGTCTCCAATTCCCCTTCACCTTCCTCCCATGGTGTGGCAAACGCGAGCCTCGGGCGGCTGTCTATCTTCCTGGCCGGGGGCAGGGCCGGCCACTCGTAGTCCATCAGTCCGCCCTTTCCCGAGCCACCACTCTCTCCCTTCGCCGCGGCATCACTCTTCCTGCGACCAACTCGCCCTCACACCGACCTCCCACCCGCCTCAGGACCTCCTGCGGCGTGGCCACACTCATCCGTCGTTTCAATAAATAAACTTTCGGAATAATTTTTCCTAATTGATCATCAAGAGGTTTCTTGATTCAAGAAGTTACAGACATAGTATTTTTTCGCAGGTGACCCCGGTCGCATATATTTACATTCATACATTGAAAAAGTGTGTGTGAAAAGTTTCACGTTGTCTACCTAAGCCATCCTCCATGGCATGAACAATGACTTAAATAAGAAAATTATGCATTGGTCTATGAATTTGTTTCTATTTTTATGAATGGAACGAGGGCCAGCGTGTGTCGCTTAATGTGAGGCATATGAAAGAAAATCTCAAGCAATAATGACTTACCTAGGCACTGTAACAAGCAATTTCAAGTTATTCCTCTTGAAGACGGAGAGAAATGACAGAGAAAAGGAAGAGGCACGCCACCCGATACCATTGGCAATAAATTCATAGGATACCTTGGTTGAGCAATGTAATTTGGTCAATTTTAATTGAATATTTCACACGTTCTCAATAAAATTATTTCAGCTCTAAGTTTATACATTCTCCGACCAGGAGAATATGCATATAAATCTTTCGATGGGGAGTGGAATTCAGCTCCAAGTTCATATTTTGTTATGACCAGTTCCTTGTTTTAAGAGCTTATTGTACTCGACGCTTACATGTTAGGATCTTCTGACTCTTAAAAAGCTATTTAGTATGCTTAATAGCATTGAAATAATCTGTTGTAAGAGATGTTTACTTCTGCAGATATTTGAACTAAAACTTTAATTGGAGTCATTATCCATATTTTCATTGACTTTAATTGTGTATTGTTGGATATTTTTAGGCTAGGTGCATTAAAACACCAACGGTATTGCATTAATATTTTTCGAATATTTCCTTTATTCGTCAATGAAGAAATCATTACTAGGGACAAGGATTGACATTGTGCTAATGGCTATTATTTGAATTGAACACTTTTTATACTGAAATTGATAACTTTAAGTGAAAGAAATTCTGGGCCCACATTTGATATAAGAAGTGGATCTTTTTATTACTCTAGTGTTTATGGTGCGGATAGAAGATATGGTACAAGTGCCATGGGTGAAGATGCTGTATTAAGAGAAAAAATGATAAATCGGAGGCTTTTCGCGAGGCCAAATGTATTCTTGGTTGTCGGATGGAGCGCGGTGGTGGTATGGTTAAAAAAACAGGGTGTGTTCCAAAAGTAATGCAATTAATTTTTTTAAAGCGTTTTATTGTAAATACTTGCACAAACACTGAAAATTCTTCAAAGTACCGTCCTTGGGTGCCTGCACATTTTTACAGCTATTCTGCCATGATCGGTACGCGCCCTGGAAGGCGTCTTCGGGGACCTCTCGTAAGGTCCTCGTCACGACTGATTTGATCTCTTCTATGGACGAAAAACGGGTTCCTTTCAGGGCTGTCTTAATTCGAGGGAACAAATAGAAGTCTGCTGGGGCGGCATCAGGACTATAGCGGGGGTGGGGGAGCGTTGGCAACTTGTTTTTGGCCAGGAACTCGTGGCGCGTTGTGGCAAGGCGCGTTGTCGTGATGTAGTTCTAGGTAGCGCAGAAGTCTTTTCTCGTCCTGATGACCCTTTTTCGGAGTCTTTTCAGTACATCCACGTAGTAGGCAGCATCAACTGTCTGTTCTAGCGGAAAAACTCGTTATGGACCTTTACTTTACTGTCAAACTCCTTTACTGCTGAAAAAGACAATGAGCATTGTTTTCACTTTTTAATTGCTCATTCTTGCCTTTTTGGGCTTGGGGAATGGTCGGTGTGCTTTAGCGTTTAGTTTCTGGGCCATATTCAAAAACCCAGGTTTCACTACCGGTGATGAATCATCAAATTATCAGGTTCATTTGCAATACGTTGCAAAGGTTCACTTGAAATTTCCGCTCTGTTGGTCTTTCGTGACACGGTTGGCGCGCAGAGGTCTACAATAACTGACGTCCTGCCGTTTCCACAGCTTGGAGAGCACTAAGACTGCTTTCGTGGCCAAGGTTAGCGTCCCTCCACCAACTCCAAATGGTCTGATTCCACTCCAACCAATAGGAGCGGCGCTGGAAAGGCAATTGCATTCTTCTCAGAACGTACCCTGTATTTAATAGGAAATATTCGGTTCTAAAATGAGCGACAGCCTTTGAAGTCTTCATTGGACAGAGTACGCATTTCATTTTGCAGTATCGCACCGAACTATTAGAATAAAATGCATTTAGGGAGCAGTAAATCTTACGGGCGTTACTCATTGTGAGAGAATTTTTCAAATGATTAAAGTTAGGGATAGTTTTGGTCAAAAGGTAGAAGTGCTCAATACTTAATTCTAGTCGTCCTATTGTATTTTAAATTGTGAACTACTTGAGTGCCTTCATAAAAATAGTATGAGACCTTGACTTTTGAACTCTGCTTTCCCATCCATCTCCGTCATTCCTCGTAGAGACTCGCACTCAATTCCTAATATCCTTAGGAGTCGGAACGCGCTTGCGGGGAAAGAGGGCATGTTTCGCTTGGTTCGGCTTTGCCGAGAAGAATGACAGGGGCGCGTTAAGTAAATAATATTTGGAAAGCAGTTGTCCTTTGCCACTTTCTCCAATGGTCCTAATCACATCCTATCACAACCATCAAATATCACATGCTATCAGATTAATTTTGGCACATTATTTTCATGTGTTTTACTCGATAACCTGTTTCATAAATTTTCGTTTATGATATATTATTTGTTCAGTATAATTTTTTTAAGTGAGTGTTTCACCATTATTTGCTAATTCTATGACCCCTGAAAAGAAATCCAAGAAAATATCAACCATTTTATTCAATTATGAATCGCTTTACAATTGATATGTGCTCTTTACACTGATGCATAGAAGAAGTAAGGCTAGAGCATTAAAATTTGGAGGCAACGAATTCCGTTGATTAACCCATTTAATTCAATTCATCCATTAAATTCCAAAATTTTTAAAGTAAAATAATTAGATACCTACCGTAACTTCAATAATCAGCATCTTTATAAAATATGATCATTTTAATAATCACTGTCTCAAACAATGTACAATTGAGTTTAATTTTTAACAATAACAGATATTTTAACGCCAAAGAAGTAATATTTCACCCTAATATTTTCGCTCAATAACGCCTTCCTTATTTTAAGTTAGAGGGAGTACTCTTAAGGACTCAAAAATCCTCCGAGCACAGACGATAGACGCCCATAAATAATATAATTGAGCTGCGAAGAGTATCACGCATCAATCAATGCTTTAACTACCTCGATGCAACACTTTAAATAATCATAACTCTTCTGAGAAGTATTTTTTCCAAAACTCGCTTCCAATCGAATCACTTTCAGGACGGTTTGGGGTGAAAGTTCATATCCCTTTTGCCCGAGAAAGGGTATCGTCACATATTGAGCCGAGCGAAAGAATTCATTCCAGTGCGTGGCGTCGGGGAAGGGAATTGGGTGGCCGGTTGATAGTAAAAGGGCTCGGAATCGACAGGGATGCAATCGATAAATCAGCGATCCGTCGAGCGTGTAATTCTCATTGGTAGAGGGAAAATTTCATTTCCTACGGAAAGAGAGCATCCTCCCTGGCACCAAGAATGGCATCCATCGACTCCTGGTGACTTGCGTCCGTGTGATGTGGCTCATCTTCAAAATGCCTGGGCAGTGGGTGCGGGATCCCTAAACGGAGAATTGACGATCGGTCATAGTCCGCAGGGAAACATCTCCATGGCTATGTATGCGCACTTTTAGTTATTACAGTTCGTAATCGTTAGTAATAGGCTGATAGTGTATGTTTATGATATTTATATTTTCATTTCTCGCTATTGATTGCGCATGAATTAAGGGAAAGCAATCAAAGCGGGGGGTACCCGTCCCCTTTAAGTGAACTCCTTATATGACACATTTTTTCGGCATCTTCATTTTGCCTTCCTGGAGAATCCCAGATCTCGCTAGTTATCTAGTTTGGCTTACATCATCACCTTTTTGCTCACGGAAGATGAGGGCTACGGAAATCAGTCGCAACGAGTGTGTTTCTTTTCCCTAAATATAATTTGGGAACGTCATCTGGCTGTTTGATCATTCGATGACAATTTGCAAAAAAGCAAATTTGGAATCTTAGGACGATTTCATCAACACACGGAGGTCACTTTTTGGGAAATACTTACCGTATGACCGTTGCATCTTACTCAAATTTTCTTCTTGTCGTGTTTCAAAATTGACAGAAGGGTACCAATTTTAAGAAATAATAAATGTTCACCTTACCGGTCACCTGACCTGAAATTTTCAAATAAGTAATAATGATTTCAATATTATCGATTTGATCCATAGCACGCGCATTGGTAGCGAATTTTCATTTCCGATTTGAAATTCTACTGCAGGTTATGATAGCATGATATGATTAGCGATGAGCGGACAATTTTACTCCTCATTCAGTTTTCCCCATATTCCAGCTTCGGTAACCCGGAAATCGGTTACTTTGAAATCGAGCCAATTGCCTTTGCTGACGGGAAGAAATTCTCCAAGAACCCGCCTATAGTATTGGCTAAAATTTGCTCCGACGATAAAGTTGTCTTTGCTTCGACCTGAATGTTTCGCCAACTTGGGTTTGAATCCTCGAAATCTCCGTTGGGCGGATATGGCGTCCGAGTTAG
The DNA here is from genome assembly GCF_022747635.1 of Hetaerina americana. Classification (NCBI taxonomy): domain Eukaryota; kingdom Metazoa; phylum Arthropoda; class Insecta; order Odonata; family Calopterygidae; genus Hetaerina; species Hetaerina americana. The sequence continues at coordinate 82,663,806 of NW_027287538.1, forward strand.
GGTGCACGCCGGTTCAAGGATTAGGGTAACCGGGTGGTGTGACGGCAAATGAAATTGGGTTTCTAAGTGCCTGTGAAGCTGTGAGTATGGTCCCGGGAATTTTAAAGACCAGCTTTAGCACGAATATTTTTAATTTCCTGCCGTCGAGTAAAGTGAATATTTGGTGGAAATTAGCACATTACATATACTTACAAATTTGTATTTACTTATATGTATCTATACAAATGTAAAGGACTCCTAAGGAACCTGAAAACATCATAGGTAAAATGCCTTTTCATTGTAATCAAATCTTTGAATAAGGGTGCAATTATTCTGTTGCTTTTTTCGTAATCCGTCCCGTTAATGAATTGGCTGTCCCGGTTGTTCTCCGCGGACTGCCTCCATGTCAGAAATACGATGTGTAATTTGCTTCAGAGTTGATAAGCGATTAGTTTCGAAGGCTAGCCGTCGCATATTCATATCTCTTCAAGGAAAGTCGATAAAAAACTAAAAATGAAAATAACAATATAATTGTAATGTCTTTTGCACAGAGTCATTTATATGCACTAATCTTCTGTCTCAGGGAGTCAGTTGTAAAAAATAAATTTTTTTATTTGTTATTTCTTAAAGATAACTTTCTAGTTTTCAGACATACTTTCTTAATAGTCGTGTAAGGAATAGAAAAATTTTAGGTATGCAGCTATTCTCGAGGGTATTTTCTTTGTAATTAGGATTTACACCATCTTGGGTGGTGAAACCGTTCGTTACATGCTTACGGAAAAAAATTTCAGATGAAGAGTCATATTTCGTAGGATGAAATGGTTTGTTGCGTTGTTAATGGCATGCATGCAGAAGTGAATAAAAAAGAAAAAACAAATGAATAGTAATTGCTTTTCATCGGAAATGTAGCCACAGGACAAATAGGAAAGTAATGAAATCATTGCGTTAGTTGTAAATAAAATTTGACGTTTAACTCACTATTTAAAATTGACAATCAAGGATTCAAGTGAATCATATTATGGTATGAGAACCTTTACAAAGCTCTCATACTAACAACATCCATTTTAAACTGTACGTTTAAAATCGCGTCACTGCTGTAGTGTTTTTATTGATATGGTAAAATTTAATTTCATAATTACAAGCAAACCATAGGGCAAACGTAAAGGCATCTAAAATACACATCTATTAAAGTTGGTATTTTAAAATCAGAGAATCCAACAACTTTTGATTTTGACAGGCTCAGTCTTTGAATAGAGGGAAAAAAACCTCGCGGTGGACGGCGACACTAGCGAAATAATTACAAAGAAGGGGCGACTCAGCGGAGGGAGTTATGAGCCAAAGAGGAAACATTTCTTTTTTTATTCCCAAGCGCAATATTCAATGCTAAATCGGACCATGTCCTTGCAGGAGTGCAACTAGGCATTACGACGATCAAATGGAATTCCTACTCATTAGAACGCTCTGTAAATAACGGAGGTGGAAAGTAGCCACAGCTGGGGTACGTAGCTAAGGGACATTAAAAGACTCCAGTCTCCGTTTGAAAAATGCAGTGATCCAAACAGTACAAAACGACCTATAATTGCTAATCTATGATCAACCAAGATCAGAGAATTAAATGAGTTTGGAATTCACCATTTTAGACTTTGAAAAAAATTAGATATTCTTCCTAAAGGAGAGGGTAAAAGATATAGAATTCATAAAACCCACTCCATTATTGAAAAAGTGGATGGAACAACTAAAATCTCGATAGAAAATTATCCAACTATAGCAATGAAAACGGGGATATAAAAACGTGAGCCAATGCCTATAAGAGTACAAAGGTTGACTTTATAATAAACATTATATAAAAAATGACTACCTCTAGTAACAAAAATAGAACCGCATGAAAGGGTACTGGTAAAGTCATCGAATAAAATTAAAATTTTATAATGGCGGAAGAAGGATACACTAGTAAGAAAAATTCTGGGCAAGGATATATTTTAAAGATTGTAATAAAAGTAGGAGAGATAGGGTAAGGTACAAAATAACTAAAAATATATGACTTGGATGCGCAGGTGCTTGATAGGAGTATAGTATAATAGAAATGCGACACGGCGACTTAATAATACTTTAAGAATAAACAAGAGCAGTCTTATTAGGAAATAGATATTAGAATGAGGAGATATATTAAATATAGGTGGACGTGGTAACCTAGGGGTTAGACGGAGTACTGACCAGAGGTCCCAAGTTCGATTCCCGGGCTACCCTCTCTGGGAACCCTCAGATCCGCCCAAACTTTGTGAATTTCGGGTACCAGATCTTCCTAGGGAACCATAACCGGCCCAGGGAAAGGAACTCCCCCTTCCCTGATGTATGAATTTCACACGCCGTTGGTAAAAGTATATGAATGTAAAAGTATGTATATATATACACAAATGTATATATATATATATATATATATATATATATATATATATATATATATATATATATATATATATATATATATACATTCAAACACGAAATCCCGCCAAACGGCGAATAAATACTCATATATACAGAAACATATATAAGGAAAAGGGATAGGAACACGTATAAAGGACGAACACAATAGAGGTGGGGAAGGCGGAATCGAACGGATCACAAGAGTAAAAATATCTCCTCAACCGGGACTCGAACACCGGATCTTTCCACTTGCCGGGCGGATGCTCTTAACCACTTGAGCTATCGAGGATATGTAATTTACCCTGAGATCCGTGGGTCTTATATGTCGCCAAGCGCCCCGATTCTTTAGCCAAGAGATGGCGTCAGGGGGCTGTTTCACCCACCAAAGGAGAAATAGACAATACACAAGAGGAAAGAGAGGGGTTAGAATTCATACAACATCATACAGGAAAAGAACAGTGCGTTTCGTGGCACGCATAGCCAGAAGAAAGAGATGAGCCACATTGGCCAAATACACAGATATTTTTACTCTTGTGATCCGTTCGATTCCGCCTTCCCCACCTCTATTGTGTTCGTCCTTTATACGTGTTCCTATCCCTTTTCCTTATATATGTTTCTGTATATATGAGTGTTTATTCGCCGTTTGGCGGGATTTCGTGTTTGAATGTGTATTTGGCCAATGTGGCTCATCTCTTTCTTCTGGCTATGCGTGCCACGAAACGCACTGTTCTTTTCCTGTATGATGTTGTATGAATTCTAACCACTGTCCTTTCCTCTTGTGTATTGTCTATTTCTCCTTTGGTGGGTGAAACAGCCCCCTGACGCCATCTCTTGGCTAAAGAATCGGGGCGCTTGGCGACATATAAGACCCACGGATCTCAGGGTAAATTACATATCCTCGATAGCTCAAGTGGTTAAGAGCATCCGCCCGGCAAGTGGAAAGATCCGGTGTTCGAGTCCCGGTTGAGGAAATATTTTTACTCTTGTGATCCGTTCGATTCCGCCTTCCCCACCTCTATTGTGTTCGTCCTTTATACGTGTTCCTATCCCTTTTCCTTATATATGTTTCTGTATATATGAGTATATATATATATATATATATATATATATATATATATATATATATATATATGAGTATATATATATACATGCATATATATGTATATATATATGTATATACTCATTTATATAGAAACAGATATAAGGAAAAGGGATAGGAACACACATCAAGGACGAACACAGGAGAGGTGGGGAAGGCGGAATCAAGCAGATGACGAATGCAAAAATATTTCCTGAACCGGGATTTGAACTCCGGAACTTTCCACTTTCCAAGTATTTTATACTGAGATCTGCGATGCTTTATGCAACCAAGTGCCCCGATTCTTTGGCCAAGAGATGGCGTTAAGGAGCTGTTTCACCCACCAAAGGAGAAATAGACAAGACATACAGGAAAGGATAGTAGTAAAGGAATCATACAACATCATAAAGGATAAGAACAGTGCGTTTCGTGGCACGCATAGCCTCAACCCCGTTAAGAGCCTCCTAATGAGTACTAAATTGTGATGAGAGTTGAAATTCGCTCCCCGAAATTTCTGCCAATTAATCGCGTTGTTCCCAAATTTGTGGTATAATGTTACACATGTAATAGCAATGTATATACTTGAATAATTATAAACATAAGTATGGTGGACCGTATAGAGAATATGAGCCCTGGCAACCAGAAAACTCGGCCTAAACCTGTGTGACGTGCCCGGCTAAGAGAGAGAAAATGCTTCCGCTGTCGTCATCCCACGAAAGGAAAAACCGACAGCAGTAGAAAAGAGGATGCGGAAGGAGAAGACCGAAACAGTTAGAATAGGTGCTTGGAATGTTAGTACAATGTTGCGGACAAAATATTAAGCGAGAAATGGAAAGGGGATATATATATATATATATATATATATATATATATATATATATATATATATATATATATATATATATATATATATTAGGTTTCCACGAGGTGAGATGAAAGGACAGCGGGGATTACTGGAGTGATAAGTATAGAATAATATGCAGCGGCGGGGACGAGATGCACCGATAGTTTGCCATAATATTAAATAAAGAGATAGGAAGAAGCGAATTAACATATAGCAAGTACCAGATAGAATATTGCCAGTAGATATAAAAGCAGAACTGACGAACTTGGTCATTACTCAGGTATGCATGCCCCCGGGCAACCATACGGAGGAAGAGGTCGTCGATAGGATATACGATCTATTAGAGGGCATAATCGAGTGTGTTCCTGCAGGGAAACATTTGATAGTGATGGGGGATTGGGATGCGACGGTAGGCCAAGGGAGAGATGGTGATGATATGGGGGACTACTGTTTAGGCACGAGAAATGACCGCGGGGAGAAAGCAAGTGAGTACTGCAGGAGACGGGTTAGTCATCACCAACACTTGGTTTAGACTCCACAAAACACGCAGGTTTCCATGGAAAATGCCAGGTGACTCGGAAAGGTATCAGCTAGATTCAATTCTGATTAGACACAGGTTTAGGAACAGTGTGATGAATTCACACAGCTTCCCGAGAGCGAATGCGGACTCAGACCACAATTTAGTTGTTATGAAATTTAGCGTCCGTTTCCAAAAGATAAAGGCAGGAGCGGAATGTGAAAACATAAACTAGATTGATTAGAGACGTGTAGAGGCTGTAGAGAATCATGGATGAAGGAGAAGAGTTGAGTGCTATCGAGGACAATAGAAATATGTAAAAAAAGGGATATCAAAAGCCGCAAAAAAACCCTGGTATTTGATAATGGGAATATGTGAACAAGACAAGGAAACCATGGATCACGGATGAGATGATTAAAATGATAGTTGAGATAATAAAAAGGAAGAATGGAAACAAAGAGTTGGGCAGAAGGAAGTACAAAGAATTAAATGATTAATTGAGACAGGTAACAAATATAGCAAAAGAAGCATGGTGGAAGAAGCAGTGCGAGGACATAAAAAGTTCGCAGAGTATTGGTGAACTTGGTGCTCTATACAGCAAGGTTAAATCACTATCTGGAAGTGAGAATAATCCTTATTATTTAAGATAAGTCGGGTAACAAAACAGTTGAAACAGAAAAGATCCAAGAATTATGGAATGAATTTTAGGGGAATTTTAGGTTAACGAACTTACGACAGCAAGCTTAGGCATAGAAAGAAAACATGACGTAGATGAACTGATTCGTAGCACCTATGAGAAAGAAATATGGCCTGATGACTTTGTAAGATACGTTTTAGTTCCTAAGCCGATAAAGGTAAAGGCTGCATCTGAGGACTTGATAACAACAAGTTTGATACCCCACGCAGCTAAATTTGTCCTCAGGATCATCAAAAAAAGGATAGAGAGTAGGGCAAATAATTAGGGGATGATCATCTTGGGTTAAGGATGGGAAGAGGCACGCGTGAAGCCATTGCAGTAATGACATCACCAATCGAGAGGAATAAAGAATACAATCAAGATGCATTTGCCTGTTTTGTAGATTTTGAAAAATCGTTTGATAGAGTGAATTAGGAAAACTACTGAGTATATTGCAGAAAAAAGGAATAGATTGGAGGGACAAGAGGCTAATCCACAACCTTCTCAAATGTCTCAGACTGCTCAGGTGCGAGTGCAGAACGGAGAGTCCGGATGGGCCGTGTTAGGCAGGGTTGTGTTCTGAAACAATATGGTCATAGCTGCGGGGACATAAGAAGAAACAGTGTGTTAAGCAAAAAGGTTTTTACATGAAGGAGAGAAATGAGTGCAGTTACGTTGAGTTTAGATATTAAGAAAAGACTCGTGAAAACTTTGATATGGAGCGTAGCTATGTACGGCATGGAAACGTGGTCATTGAAGCAGGAGGATAGATGTTGATTGGAGGCATTTGAAATGTGGGTTTGGATAAGAATGGAGAAGGTAAAATGAGCAGAGAAGAAAACAAATGAGGAAGTACTTGGTATGGTGGGCGAAGAGAGGGGTTTGTTGGGAGAAATCCCTTGGAGGCAGGAAAAGTGGATGAAGGGGGTATTGACCGGCAGTGGGATGTTGAAGACTGTAATAGAGGGGCAATGTTAAGCAAACGAGGAAAGGCAGGAACAGTATAGAGATGTTGGACGGGATGAAGGAAGTACTAGAGATGAAGGGCAATTGAGGAAGAGTTAGAGAAAATATAGGAATGTGGGGCGGAATGAAGGAAGGAAAAAATGTGTAGAGATGAAGGACTAGCCGTTATTTTGGATGTTATGCTGTCTTTCGATGGGAGAAGGAAAGAAATGTAAAAAGACCATGCTTACACCAATAAATTTCTGTCCAAAATGTATCTTAAACCGCTGACTGCCAGATAATAATTATTTGTAAAATTTTCGTTAGGCGTAGCTGCTTCTTTCAAATATAACCTAAGAGTAGTATGAAATGAAGACTCCTGAATAATATTTTGACATCTGCGGTTTAGTGGAAAGCAAAAGTCCGTGGTTTGGTGCCCAGAAGAGACGAACTGCTTTTTTGCATCAGCCATCTCGTACCGAGCCATGTTTTGTGTGAATGGTAGCAAGTGGTCATAAACGAACGGTGTGAAGAGCGGAGGAGGCCGGGGGAGGGTTCATGGCCAGCCAATGGGAGACTTTTACGGGGGGGGGGAGGCAAGGCGGTGCCAGGCTTTTGGCAGACCCCTTTCGCTTCCCCATCCTTTATCCCGCGGCGCCATTGCCACGTCAACCCCTCTCCCCCATGGACCTAACATTTTCGTCGAATCCGGCAGCCTCGTAGCTTCACGGCGTCGCGGCTCGAGGCCGTGGAGAATGTTCCCCGAGGGGCCTCCGACCCTCCCTGGCCAACCCTCCTTTCATTTCACCTCACCCCCTCCCCACACTACTCCACCCCAACTCTCCTTTATTCCCCCTTCCCCCCCCTCCCCCCCGATTTCCGCCGTGGAGCCGATGAGAAAGGTCAATCGCCCCTGGACCGTTAATGAGTCTCTTTCCGCCACCTATCACCACGCCCCCCCCTGCCTCCTTCCCGATTGCGATATTACGGAGGCTTCAAAAACTCTCGAAATGCCGCCACATCTGCACCTCACCGTATCCAGGCCTCTCCAATGTGCCCGGCTCCGAAAGCTCTCTCTCCGACGCGAATTTGGACTCGTGCTTCGGCAATTGCCAGCTCGCGAGTGCGTGCGAGGGAAAGCACACTCGCATGGAATAACACGTGCGAACACGCACACATGCATACTTGTCCCACATTCGAATGAGCCCACATTCAAAGGTGCATAGCCAACGCACACACAGTTTACGGAATAAAGGCAGAAGGAAGATTACAAAACACCTTCGCATGCATCATCATCTAATAGGCGGTCCACCGATAAGAGTTGGGTTTTACGTGGTCCCGAAAAACCATTTCATATCCTTCTGATCAAAATAATTATTTTTTTTAATTTTTGTTCAAAAAAATAAAAAGATTTCTAATATTTAAATTATTCCCAAAACATCCTTTTCAGTAAATTAACAATTGTTTTAGCGCATGATGTACTTCCGGCTCGGTATGAAACGTAGTGGTGCGCAGTTCTGAAGTGTGGTCGCGGAGGAGAGAGAATAAACGCACGAGTGAATTAAGGGAGTATACGTCCTGGAATGTGAGATGCCAAGGTATTTGGAATATGGAGCTTGAAAGTGTTTTACGCAGAAATGGCTAATTCTTGGTCTTATACTTTTTTGGCCGGTCTTACAATAAAACCCCTAAGAGAATATATCCGTTTAGGTGTGTCGTATTGATACGGGCTACAGAGTTCTCAATTAAAATAGTGAATGCTTACATTCAAAGCTCCTGAATCAAGGACAACTGGATACTGTCAGGTTTTCCTCCGTAAAGATCCTTTATCGCAAGGGACAGGGAGGGTGGTGTTTCCCAGAGAAGTGGCAGTGATATAGTACAAATAATTCTGTATCAAAGCTCTTTGTATTTGAAAAAATATCCGGTGCTTTCCAGGCGTATTTGCTTCATGAAGTTTTCTCGAGTCTTACACCGGTTCAAGGGTTTCATATTGGCCGATGTTTCGATGCCCGACTCGTGCGATGTGTCATGAGTCGAGCATCGAAACGTCGACCAATATGGAACCCCTGAACCGGTGGAAGACCCGAGAAAACATCATCTCTTGTATATGTTAGCTAACCTCTGTCAGTCATCATACCAATTTAGTCAAGTTTATTGATGCTACGCGCTGAAATTATGGCCGTATTCTTAAAATAAATTGAGTAATTGCTGTACCCCTACCACTGCTTTACCGTTTGCTGTAAGCGGAAAAATCTGCGCGTGATGACCATCTCGGCTACGCATCACTAAGTGTTAACACTTTTTTGTGGCCGGGTAACGAGTATGCATGAGATGCGCCCTGAGGTTGCAATGGGATGGGTGAGGAGCAGGGGCGGCAAGGGGCTTGGAGTTAGTCCGTCCCTCCACGTGGATCACGAGGGCCGCGGGCCTCCTCTCATTATGCCCACCCACGCCCCTTTTCCGCGTCCTCCGCAGCGGCCCAAGGGTCGGGGAGGGGGGCGCCCGTGTGACGCGGTAAAAAAGCCCGATAGAGAAAACGAAAGAGTCCACTTGCAGCGAGCGGCTGAGCCCATCGATGAAAAGCTGAGAGGGCAAGAGAAGCCGCCCAAGCTGTGGAAGCGCAGGGTTTTCCGCGAGTTGCGCATTTGGTCAATATTATCAATCGCATCCCCTAGCCAAACATTATGGTCAGCGGTAAAAACGGAAAGGATAATTCTTTTTCAAGCTCTAAAGGTTCGTTTATCGGAATGCTCAACGAAATGCATGTGGGAACGATGCTGGCGTTCTAATTACGTGCGCGCTTTACTTATTACCCGGTTGCGCGCCGGCTTTTTCGTTTGTTTTCTGGCGACTCGTGTGGCTTGCATCAATGCACGTGTAACTTGGCTGTGCCGCATGCTGCGGCACATCGCCACGTCACCAAAGGGAGATGAAGGGCCGCGAGTACACGTTCCCCTCATTTAACCGCTTCATATCTTCCCGATAGTTTTGACGCACCGTACAGACAACTGTGTAGTTGCGTAAGAAGCATTAGAAATATTAATTATATGTTCTTTCATTAAAGCTTATCTTTATTGAGGCAAGTAACATCATATTGAGTCGTGTCAAACAGTTTTGTACCTAACTAAGGTGTTTAACCCAGCTCTGTATTCTTCACATGTAATTCTGCCATCCTCAGGGAGTTGGAGTGGAAGTCGAGAACTAAGGTCATTAATGCTGTTGAGGACAGTTGGGTTGAATGTAGGGCTTTGAAGAGATTCAAGGATGGAAAGCGGATCCCGGAATAAGCTTCAGCCACCCGGAAAAGGGAAAGGCACATTTTTGGGCCCGTTCGACGGACAGTTTGCTTCACTTACGGATCTCTTCGGTTTTCACGCGGGTAGTGCACGTGAAAATCAAACCGCATCCGATTCTGAGAAAATTATAGGAAAATCTAAAGAAGGATGTTACATCGGCTAGCTATCAAAGAGAACAAAAGTCATTAGAAAGAAAGAGGGGAGAGCTGCCCTTTAGCAATCTTTGAACAGAAGTCCTTCCTTGATCAGCGTGTCAGATAAATGTCATGAGAAAATTGATTCATCGCGGGCGATAGCGGACACCCATCATTAGATTTTTTCCCGATACCGGTTCTGATCCTCATTGGGCTACATTTACACTGATCTCAATACGGTACTCATGTCTTTCAATTTATGACCCAGAAATGTCTTTAATAAGGATCACCTCTATTTGCAAAGTCTACTTTGTTTTGATTTTTGATACTTCAATTGAATTTTCCTCCATGCTCAGCGACAAAAGACCATTCGACCAGATTCGATTCAAAGGCTGTCTGGAAGAACATTGTCTACGTCCACAATTCAATTGCGTTTATTTTTTCGTTGCAGTGAGTGTGTACATTGCTCTGGTAACACACTTTCCCCTCTCTAATACTAAATTCAAATTCCTCGTCGCCAGAGAAACCAAATGTTGATCTTTACAGTGCGTAGCCACGTGTAGGTACTTGCATGCTTGCGACATTTAATCGGAAGTCCGGGCCTTCGCCTTTCTGAAGAGATTGAAACCAAAAGTTGCTTAATTTCATTAGCGTGGCATGTGCACGCATTGTTTAGTGGCTTTGGAGAGTTGGGCGCATTATCCCGTTGAGAACTGGTTGAAGAATTGTCGGGTCAAGAGAGGGTTGATGGTGAGGCAGAATGTTTTGAGATAGACAGCCGTCGATAATTACTGTCTCTTTTTATACCGTTACTGAATAAATTTCAAAACTGGAATAGAATAGGGCACATCGAGCCATTGATCTAACGGGCAGTGTACATTCTACGAGTAGACTTGAGGTGGTCAGTCCATGCTGCTCATGGAAAAAAATCGATAGCACCACTGACCCCTAGATTATTAAAATAATAAAGCACTTATTGGACGTTATTATAGCATTGTTTCGCAAATTCGCTGATATGTAATGATTTATCGTCTTTACGGCAGGTTTATCGATTTGATGGAACATATTTAACAGTTATCGATCATATTTCCGGAGGAATCGTATGTGTAATGGAGGAATGTGGTTTTTACTCTAAATATAAGTGTCAATCCCGAAAATGATTCCAATATCCAAACTATCACATATTATTAGCTAAATACCTATTTTAAGTTATCGAGTGCATTTAAAGAAATGTCCCATTTAAATTCGTATTCAATTTATTTGCATAGTCATGCATCACAAAATTCCGCGTAGGCGGTAGCAGCTCTGCTGTCATGGTATTTTCACCGTATCAATCATGACATTACCATCTTTAACATAGTGATGACATTTACCGACTCTAATTTCCTTTTTGTGAATGTATTTCTTTCAATGCTGAATTGTACGCGGCACGTATCACGCTACAGTTAATCGTAGCTTACACAGTATTGTCGTGGAAAAGGTGCATATATATTTAATTACTTGGATATCATTTGGCAATATTTGTGAGTCAATGGCTAATAAGCCACCATTACATTAAATGCCGCTAATCTAAGTAGATGGCGGCGGGATGGAATTTGACCGTGTTCATAGTGCTCTAGAAGTGATAATTGGGTTTACTAGGACGCCACGTACTTGCGGGACGAAGGAGACCTTAGGTCTCCAGAGACATTTAATTAATCGCCGGGAAAGAGTTCAGGGAACAGGGGCAGAGGATGGGGAGGAGGTTAAGGAGGGATAAGGGTTGTAACTCGTCGCTTTTCAGGTGGTCCAGATAAACCATTGCTAGGACGTTTAAAGATTCAAGGAGTCGAGCACCTTTAAATGGGCTGACGAGGGCTCTGCTACCCATTGGTCCGAGGACCGGCCAGAATCCTCGAGGGATAAGTGTCCTGGGATTTGGAGGCTCTCCATTGTAGTTTGCGTGTCGGCCGCGCACGGCCGGGTGTCACTGAGTGTCCCTTTCTCCCCGCCACGAGTGGTCGCTGACTTCGACGCCCACGCTCTCTCTGATACCAAAACGGAACTAATCCGAGGAAAATGCGAATCGGTCCACCTCGCGACATACGGGACTCTCCCGGCCCGAACCATTTCTTTCTGGGTTTCTAACCTTGGCGTTTTTCAAGTCTCCCCATAAATCTCTGTCGCTTAAATACGTCTTAAAGAGAAACGAAAGAGAAAACACCCTAAGTCTTGAAGTAACTATGAGAAATTTCACATATTATGGGGAAGTATTTTTCAGTTCTATTATTTTGGCATCCAGAAACACAAAATAATTAAAAAGTGAAAAATATGGAAGTCTACAAAAGTTTCTAGAATATGGAACAAGGTTGTACACAAATAACATTTTATTAACGAGGGTAAAATTCTTTTCATAAGTGAAGCAACACAATTGAAAGAGAATATATATGAGAATGGTTATTCTTTAAAGCAAATGACGACATTAGGTATAGATATAAATGGATTTTGGTTATGACATGAATATGGATATAAGGTTAGCAAATGATACGTTATTTTTCCCACGAACGATAATGGATCATTATAACATTGTTCGACCAAGGCAGGGTCATATTCGGGTAAAATTATTCTGGTATGTATTCACCCCCTGCCACACACACTTGCGGTGGCGTCCAATGAATATAAATAACATAAATAAATAAATAAAGTGCAGAAATCACCGATAGATATAGTTTGCTTTGCACCAAATGAATGTTCTTATATGTACCATTTTGTTTTGGCTAATGCAGTCAGTTCAATAAATTTTAAAGGTTGAATATTGCATATTGCGCTATTATAAGTTTCAATTAGCGTAAACAGGGGCACAGCCATTATAAATGCAAAGAAAAGGAAACACTTCGGAACGTCTAGTTGACATGCACTATTAACCGAACATCTCTGCCACCTTTATTTTAATGCATAAGTATATATATATATATATATATATATATATATATATATATATATATATATATATATATATATATATATATATATATATCTGTGTGTGTGTGTGTGTGTGTAGTGAGTCGCAGTAGTCCAGGGGGTAGAAGTTTAGACTGCTGACCAAAGGAGCCCAGGTTCGATTCCCGGGCAAGGCACTCTGGAGCTCCACCCAAGAGCCCCACGCCTAGAGCTCAACCCAAGCTGAAGTGATTTATCGGGTACCAGGTCTTCCTGGGATACCATAACCGGTAAAGGGAAAGGAACTGGCCACCCGACCCTTTGGGCTTAGTACTGGGTAAACTCTACCAACACCTAGCAAACTGGCCTTCGGGTTGATTACTGTGCTTATGGCTTATATATATATATATATATATATATATATATATATATATAAAATATCTTCGAAATGGAACGCTCATCGGCGACACACAAATATATAAAAACACAGATGTAGATTTTTAGAATATAGAGACACAAAGAAAGGACACTCACAATTTGTTATTTTACGTTTCGACAGCACGGCTGTCGTCTTCAGAACCGATTCTGAAGACGACAGCCGTGCTGTCGAAACGTAAAATAACAAATTGTGAGTGTCCTTTCTTTGTGTCTCTATATTCTAAAAATCTACATCTGTGTTTTTATATATTTGTATATATATATATATATATATATATATATATATATATATATATATATATATATAGGTCGAAGGTTAGAAGCCAGACGAAAGGTAGTCCACGCAGCTTCTGTTCCTCAGTGAGGCGGCAGCAAGGGCGTCTGACCCCATTGGAGCGGCCATTGAGTGATGGTGCAACCTTTAAGACACTATTGAGGAAGGCAACGGGAAACCACCTCAATTATCATTCCCAAGATCTAAATGATGGACAATAAAGAGATTTTGAGTCCTGGCAACTACGGGGCTCGGCCCAATCGGCAGTGTGTCGTGCCCGGCAGCGGGGAGGCAAAGCTTCCGCGGTCATCATCCCACGAAACCCTTGCAAGGGAAAACCAGGAGTGATATTTATAGAATAATACCTGTATACAACGGCGGGGACGAGAGCCAACGAGGAGTTGGCATAGTATTAAATGAAGAGGTAGGAAGAAGCGTAATCAACATAGAGCACGTAAAAGATAGATTTTTACTAGCAGAGATAAAAGCAGAACCGACGAACTTGTTTTTATTCAGGCATAGCTGCCACCGAGAACCCATAAGGAAGAAGAGGTCGATAGGATATACCATCATTCAGAGGATATAATCGCGTGTGTTCCTGCAAGGATATATTTGATAGTGATGGGAAATTGGAATGCGACGGTAGGCAAAGTAGAGATGGTGATGAGGTTGGGGACTACGGTCTAGGCACGAGGAATGACCGCGGAGAGAAAGCACTTGAGTTCTGCAGGAGACGGGTTAGTCATCACTGACTGACATCATTGGTTTGGGCACCACAAAAGGCGCAGGTATACATGGAAAATGCCAGGCGATCCAAAAAGGTATGAATTAGATTATATTCTGATTAGACACAGGTTTAGAAACAGTGTGATAAATTCGCACAGCTTCCCGGGAGCGGATGCGGACACTGACCACAATTTAGTTGTTATAAAATATAGCGTCAATTTAAAAATGATAAGGCAGGGGCGGCGGGTAAGAAACTGGAATGTAGAAGCATTAAATGGATTGAAAAGTAAGGAATACAAACAGGCGGTAGAGAAATTCATGGAGGATGGCAAAGGTCTTAATACTATCGAAGAAAAATGGGAGAGTATCAAGAAAGTGTTGTCTAAAGCCGCAAAAGACACTTTTGGAACCGTTAACGCTAAAAGGACCAGGGAACCATGGATCACGGATCAGATGATTACAAGGATGATGAGCGGAGAAAATGGAAGAATGTAAATACAGAGTTAGGCAAAATGAATTAAAAAGAATTAAACAATAAAATGAGGCGGGCAACAAATAAAGCAAAAGAAGCATGGTGGAAGACGCAATGCGAGGATATGGAATGTCTGCAGAGGAAGGATGAAATCGGTGCGCTGTACAGCAAAGTTAAAGCCTTATCCGGAAGTAAGAAAGGGAGATCTAAGCTAACAGTTAGAGATAAGGCGGGTAAGATAATAGTAGACAGAGAAAAGATCCAAGAGAGATGGAAGGGGTATATAGAAGAACTGCATAGTAAAGAACTCAGACCAACAAAGTTAGACATAGAAAAGGAAAATGACGTAGAGGAAGATAGCTTAGTTCCAGGCATACTCGACGATGAGATAGAAAGGGCATTAAGGGAGATGGAACTTAAGAAGGCCGTCGGAGTAGATAACATTCCCGCAGAACTATTGAATTTTTAGGAAAGTTTAGGAGGAAAACGCTATATAGGCTGATTCGTAGCATTTATGAGAAAGGAATATGGCCTGAAGACTTTGTGAGATCAGTTTTAGTTCCTATTCCGAAAAAGGTAAAGGCTACATCATGTGAGGACTACAGGACAATAAGTTTGATATCCCACGCAGCTAAATTTGTTCTCAGGATCATAAACAAAAGGATAGAGAATAAGGCAAATGGTTACTTAAGGGATGACCAGTTTGGCTTTGGGAAAGGGAGAGGTACGCGTGATGCCATTGCAGTAAAAAGATTATTAATCGAGAGGAATACAGAATACAACCAGGAGTATTTGCTTGTTTCATAGATTTCGAAAAAGAGTTTGATAGAGTGAATTCGGATAATTAATGAGTATATTGAAGAAAATAGTAACAGGTTGGAGGAAAAGAAGGCTAATCCGCCACCTCTACATCTCTCAGACCGCTCAGGTGCGAGTGGGGAACGGGGAGTCCGGTTGTGCAGTATTAGGAAAAGGTGTAAGGCAGGGTTGCCCATTATCACCGTTGCTGTTCAACCTGTATGCAGAGGAAATGTTTAAAAAGGCATGGGAAGAACTGGAGGTAGGAATGAAAGTGGGCGGGGAATTCGTAAAATCAGTTAGGTTTGCTGATGACCAAGCTTTAGTTTGCCAGTCAGCCAAGGGGTTGCAGGCATTGCTGAGTGAATTGAAAATTTAGTGCGACAGGTATGGGATTAGAAACAATATAAATAAAAATAGAAATTTCTTTCTAGAAAGAAAAAGGAAAAGCTAAACATTAAAATAGGAGGGCAAAAACTAGAACAGGTAGAACAGTTTACGTATCTCGGAATTGTTTTGGACCAACACGGTCAAAGTAGTAGGGATGTAAGGAGAAGAATTGCACTAGGCAAAGAGGCTTTCACAAGGAGGAGGGAGTCGATGACGGGGACTTTCAGTAAGGATGTTAAGAAAAGACTCGTAAAAACTTTGATATTGAGCGTAGCTATGTACGGCATGGAAACGTGGTCATTGGAACAGGACAATAGATGTAGATTGGAGGCTTTTGAAATGTGAGTGTGGAGAAGAATGGAGAAGGTGAAATGGACAGAGAAGAAAACAAATGAGGAAGTACTTGGTATGGTGGGCGAAGAGAGGGGTTTGTTGGGAGAAATCCTATGGAGGCAGGAAAAGTGGATAAAGGGGGTATTTACCGACAATGGTCCGTTGAAGACTGTAATAGAGGGGAGAATCATAGGCAAAAGAGAAAAGGCTTGGACGGGATGAAGGGAGGAAGAAAATACTGGATTTCATGTTTTGTTAGGAGACAAAATATTAAATTAGTAGCTGTGTCCATTCAAAAACCTACCTTAACCTGAAGATTACCGATTTATATATATATATATATATATATATATATATATATATATATATATATATATATATATATATATATATATATATATATATATATATATATATATATAGTACAATACACAGTAACACATAATATAGAAACACAAAAAAAGAGAACACTCACACGTATTTTCTTGATATTTCGACGGAACAATCCGTCTTCCTCTGAAGATATAGAAGTAATGAAATAATGATATAGAAGGTCACAGAAAAAACTACCAAAAATATTAAAATTCACATTTAAGAGATTGATATTCCGGACATGGTTAGTTATTGTAGCCAAAAACTTCTAAACACACTAAAATAACTCTAGCGAGCCACCAGCGGCTGCTTTCAGCATCCGCTATACATTGTTGATGAGGTCAAGAAACGGAATGCCATGGAAGCAATTAAGCTTTCTTCGTTGAAAACAGAAATAAAACAGTTTTATTAAGATTTGATGGGCCATTGTCGCCTTCAGAAAAGTCAGAAAAATTCGTTAAAAAATGTGAAACTGAAGTAGTATGTTGCTTATGTCAGCATTCAAGCGGTGCGTAATATTTGCTGGAAAAATGATTTTCAATAATTAAATCAAGTTTTACTCCATCTGAAGCAATTAGCTACATTTCAAGGAGTGAGAGTGATAATATTACTTAAGAGTTACATATAGATAACACTCTTAGAGAATTTAGAAGAAAAATAACACAGTAATGTAATATCAAATGTATATGTAAATGTGTATTTCAGATTTCAAAATTTTTTTGAATAAACATTTACAATTAGTTCGATTTGTGTTAAAAATCGGAAAAAAATAAACTTGAAATACCTGACGGAGAAAAGCACCAATGGCGAGGCGTGTCCACAAAAATGGATCTTGAGAGACGGGCGAGTAGAAAGTGTCAAATGTCTGGGGGTTGGTCGAATTGCCTAATTGCCTGTTTCATTAGATTTGTTTGGGTTTGTAATGTATACGCGAGAACCGTATTTGAATTCGCAATTTTCAGTGAGATTTAGACACAGAGTTTCTCACGGGGATTCCCGAACCGTTAGTTGCGACTGTCCAGGGACTCGCCAAAACTAATTTAGTCCGCGAAAAACTCATATCGAGATTGAAAATGACCTTGATATTAAACAGTTATTTTGTACAACTTTATCGTCCAGTTTTTATTCCTAAACTTGCAGATCTTCTACATACAAAGAGTGGTATTTTATGAATCAATTTCAACTTATGTGATACCGAGATTTATATACTTATTATGTTGTCCAACTTACAATGTATCTAAATTATATAACTTTTTCAAATATGTATATTTCAGCGTTTTATTTCCTACGAGTGAAAACAACTTATTCCCGAAAACTGTAGTATCATTTTGTATTCTATCCTTTAAGCTGCATTTGGGATTGATGCTGATTTAACAACGCTACATTTCTTAGCTATGCCTAACAAGACACAACCTGGCACCCCACAATACATTAAACTGTCCTTTATTTCCGCATACATTCTACCTCCCTTCATTCCACCTAATATGCCAATCATTTTCCTTCCCCTTTCTCTTTTCCCTAAGTTTTCGCAAAA
Source organism: Hetaerina americana (assembly GCF_022747635.1). NCBI lineage: Eukaryota > Metazoa > Arthropoda > Insecta > Odonata > Calopterygidae > Hetaerina > Hetaerina americana. The sequence continues at coordinate 82,681,958 of NW_027287538.1, forward strand.
TCAATCTGCAAAATTATCACGTTGATGCAAATTGTATTTCTTCAATATTAAAGAAGGCAGGGAATTAAAAAACCCTATCGTATTCGTCACTAAACAGTGTTACATCGATTACAGTCACATACCTATTATTTTAATCTAAAGACTATACGCTGAAAAGATAAATTCTACTTCTACATCTACATCTACTTAATACCCTGCAAGCCGTCGCAAAGGCGTGTCGCGGGGGGTGTTAGGACACCACCCGTAATTTAGAAAAGAAAAAAAACCAAATGCTAGAATCACAAATTCATACATCCACAAAAAGAACATGGCATAAATTCATGCAAGAACACTTACACCCCACACATGCAAACACTCAAACTACATCTTACATACACATGCACCTGAAAGTATACCTAACAGCTTTGCAGTGTTTAACTTGGCTCCTAAATTCAATGTTTTTAATATTTCCAAACTGACTTCGGTTTCTTACTATTATGATTTCTGATTGTTCGGGGAAAGAATGAGTATTTGTACCTATCTGTCCTGGAATCTATCTCCCTTATTTTATCTTTGTGGTCTAATCTACCTAAGTAGTGTGGGGCCATTATAATTCCTTCAGTGTCATAGTTAAACTCGTTTGTTCTGAACCTTTCTAAAAGTCTAAGCCTCGCTTGTTCTCTCCGCACTTCAAGTGGTTCCCAGCCTAAATCCTCTAAAAGACCTGTCACACTTGTTTTCTTATCATAAAAAGTTTTAGCAAATCTGGCGGATTTTCTCTGGACCTTATCTAATTCTTTTTGCCAAATTTTCTCCCAAGGATCCCAAATACTTGCGGCATATTCCAAATGAGGTCTAACTAGAGCAAAATAATACCTCTCTTTAACATTCTCATTACATTTTCCCAACACCCGTTTTATGAAGCCAAGTTTCTTTAAAGCTGATCCGAATATTGTCCTGATATGTGCTCCCCATGAAAGGCGTGGTGTTAGAACAACCCCCAAATATTTAACTTGATTTGCCGTAGTCAATACTGAACCCTCTATTTTGTAGTTTATATCCTATTCCTCGATTCCTTTGTTCCAAAATTTAAAAAATGCGCATTTATCTATATTATGTGTTAATCCTCATTTATTTCACCATTCCAAAATATTGTCTAAGTCTCTAGAGAGTTGCTGGCGATCTAGTTGGCCCCTTATTTCCCTGTATACCGCCGTGTCGTCAGCAAATAACCTCAGATTGCTACCAACGTGTGTGCTAAAGTCATTAATGTATATTTAGAGCAGAAGAGGCCCCATTACACTTCCCTGGGGGACGCCCGAAGTTACATGTCTATCCGTTGAGCACAACCCATCTATGACTACTATTTGTTTGCGGTTTGACAAGAAGTCTCTAATCCAATTAATTATTTTCTCTTTGATTCCATAGTATCTAAGTTAATGTAAAAGTTTATTGTGTGGGACTTAATCGAAGGCTTTTTTGAAATCCAGGAATGCTGCATCGACTTGTGTGTTGTTTTCTCCCGATCTAAGTATATCGTGAATAAAGAGACCAAGTTGTGTTTCGCAAGATCTGCTTTTCCTAAATCCGTGCTGGTTGTGGATTAGTATTTTCCTACTATCAAGAAATCTCATAATGTTAGTGACAATAATGTGTTCCAATATTTTACAAGAGATCGATGTTAAAGAAATGGGTCGGTAATTGGTTGGTTTATCCCTATCGCCGCCTTTACAGATGGGAGTTATATGGGCTAGCTTCCAGCCTTATTCTATCGATTTTAGAAAAACAATATGTAAAAACAGGGCAATGTCCTCAGCTTATTCCTTTAATATTCTAGTAGGTATCTCTTCCGGACCAGGTGCCTTGTGTGCTTTGATACTACGGAGCAAATGTACTATTCCCTGCTTGGTCAGTGTAAGATCGCTCATGTGTTCCCATGGGTGGATGTGGAAGATCGTTTCGTGCGTTTGTGTTTTTATTGTAGACACTCTGAAAAAAATTGTTTAAAATATTTGCCTTTTTCAATCTGTAATGATGTCTCCAATTGTCGTCTTCAAAGAATGAAAAGTTGGACTGATGATGATGAATTCTTTCTAACCAAAGCATAATATTCTGTTATATACTGATAGATTTCATTGCCTACTCATATCCAAACTAAAAGGAAAGACTTGTACTTTTCCACAGATTTTATTATATTGTACAACGCATTTCACCGACTTGCGGCACAATCAGGTACAAATTTGCTAAACAGACAGAGCAAGAATATATACCCTCAGGACAGAATGGGGGCGGGGAGGGGTGAAGGGGCCTGAGAGGGGGTGGGGCTCTTAGGTGCGTTGATGGGTTGTTTTGACCATTTCCAGGCTAGTTTCTCGGAGAGGAGTGGGGAGGGGTATGGGAACAATTGCTCATTAAAAAGGATCATTTTGGGGTTTGCCAAGTGCCTTCTTATCTCTAATTGCTCGAGAGCGTCCATTTTTAATCCTTTTGGGAGTGTGTAATATATCAGGGATAAAGTCACTGCTGTGGTTGAATTCTAGTGAATGCTTGGCGAAGAGAGAGTTGTTATTCTGATTTTTGTGACATCTTGCGTGTTCCTTGACTCGTAACTTGATATTCCTGCCGGTCTGACCGACATAAACGCTGTTGCAATCCTCGCATTTCAGATTATAAATGCCTGATTTGAGAAGGCTATCCTGGGTGTCTTTTCCATTGGCTAGAAGTTTGGAGAGGGTTATGGGTGGGTAGAAGGCTGCTTTGAGTGAGGTTGGTAGGCAGTTGGAAAACATATATGAAATACCTCCCAGAAATGGGATCGAGCACCACTTAAAATCCTTAGATACTACGGGCTCTGATACTAAAATACTTTTTGTTTTTTCCGTAGTAATGTGTCAACTAGTTTAGGGTTGTAGGGTTGTTGTTGGTAGCTGCATGAGCGTGTGCGCTGCTGTGGGTGTAATTTTCAATGTTGCTGTTTTGCATGTGGTATTGTTCCTTTTTACGGTTGGTGACCTAACACCCCCCGCCACACGCCCTTGCGGCGACTTGCGGGGTATTATGTAGATGTAAATGTAGCTATATTAGGGATAGTCAGGAGTTCAATGTTGAAGTTTTTGGGTTTTCTAAGGATTTTAAGTGGTGCTCGACCCCATTTCTGGGAGATATTTCATATAGGATTTCCAACTGCCTACCCACCTCACTCAAAGCAGTCTTCTACCTACCCGTAACCCTCTCCAAAATTCTAGCCTTGAAACTCTTTTAGCATGTATATTAAATACTTCCACGAAGTGAAGCCTGAAACAACAGAAAATATGCCTTCTCATATCTTTTATGTTGGTTTTTGCTTTTAGTCAGCATTGACTCTGTCAGTTGGGACGCATTTTTCGATAGTTTTCTTCCAAAATTAATTGTCCCCTATCATCGAACTGTTGATATGGAAAAGAGTAATCTTAAATGAACCCCACGAGCGATAAGGAACCCATTTTAATAACAGTATTGTGTTTAGTCATAGGTTTTCTCTGGAGGCACAGCAGAAAATGAAACTGAAGAGCAAAAAGTAATCAGGCGTGAGGCAAAGCTCCCTTGCCTGCAAAGTACGGAGATAGACGTCACCGATGAGGAAGTTAGAACCGTGAGTAAAGAGATGAAAATGATAAAGGCCCCAGGCATGGGTGGCATTAACACTGAATTGATTGAAATGCTGGATTGAACAGCCGAGCTGGTTATCCTTAACTACTTAACTAGATTGCTACATGGACTGCTACAGAAACAAATACTTTCCTGCAGCTGGAAAAAGGGTGTCCTATGAACCATCTTGAAATCTGTAGAAAAAGACCCCTCTGACCCTAAGACATGCAGACCCATGACACATCTACTCGAAATGGGGAAAATGTTCGAAAGGATCATTAAAGTGAAAATTGAGGAAGCAGTTTGTGAGGAGGATCTAATCCAAAGAAGCCAAATTGGATTCCGAAGAGGCGGATCCACCGCAGCCGCGGCGATAAAACTGCTGCAAGAAATCAAAAATCCTAAATATAAGTATGAAGTGGCCTTATTCATAGATTACGAAGCAGCATTTGATTCATTATGGTGGCCCCATTGCATAAACCAGCTCAAAAGATATAAAGTCCCGGGACCAATAGTAGAACTTATTAAAAAGTATTTCTTGAATAGAACAACCAAAATACAACTAAATAACTTGGAAACCAAAAAGAGCATTACAATAGGGACACCACAGAGATCCATACTCGGTCCTTTTCTTTGGATCATCGCCATGAACGATCTACTGAATCAACCACTTCCTGGAAACTGCAGATGGACAGCCTACGCTGATGACGTTGTGATTACAATGCCTGCAAATTCCAGGAGAGAAATAGAAATCATCGCATAGGAATGTTCCCATACAGTGGAGTCATAGTGTGCGAAAGTGAAATAAAACATTTCTGTTAACAGGACCAAATACATCGATTTCGGGAAAGAATTGTTACGAAACCCAAGTATACAAATCTATGGTCAAAAAATCAAAAGAAGCTCCACATTTGGACCTGGGCATTGAATTCGATGACAGACGAACATTCAAAAAACACGCAAATTTCTGTACTACTGTACAGGCTAATATATTTAAAACTAGAACAAAACTCCGTTGTAAATACGGCTGTCTGGATGTGAATAGTTATCCATTATATAGTTTTTAAAATTAATACAAAATTCAAATCATGTGGGTCGTTATGCGAATGAGGAAGGATGCTTGAGTGGTTTCAGCGGAGAAGTTCGGGACACCACTCGAATAACAGGGCGCGCTCGCATTCAAACAGGCCACGGCTCATTCCACAAGGCACGCCACTCGACGGCAGGCCCTCCCCCAACATGGAAACAGGCCGCTAAGAAGCGAAGCCGAGGCGTTTATCTCACCGGTCCATAAACCGTGAGGCCCATTAAGGTCGGACCTCGGAATCTTCATTATTCCTCAGCAAGCGTCTTTTCGGAAAAATATTACACTTCTCGCGGGGTTCTGCGCCGTTGGAAGTTGGGAGGAGTTGGCTAATGGGAGGGGGGATGGATTTTCTTGGAGCCCGTCTCCTGTTCAGAACCACAAAAGTGCCGCCTTTCTCGGAAGAATTACGCCCTCGGCAGTGTCCCTGGGGGATGCTATTTTTGGCTCGGTCCTTATTAGCGCTCGCTACCCTGAGTCCGCCTGAACACATAAGATGGCTACTAACACGAATGTTCTCGCCACATTTATTGCCTTCCTAGTATTGAGGATATTCTAATTTTTCCAACACATTTGCTGCATGCCACACCCTATCGCTGGGAAATCAGAATACAATTTAAATCCATATTTTATTTAATCCTCATCGTTAATTCCTCCTACAGGCCCGATCACATACCCACTTGTACATTTAAGGTACTAGGGTCAAAAATTGACCTTTGGTTATAAATCATATATAAGAAGTCCCTAAGGTTTCCCGAGGCTGGAGAATAGTTAATGCTCTTCGGTTGTTTACACTGAACCATTAGTTGAACAACTAATATCTTGTTCATAAGTGTTCCCTTTCCAAAATGCCAAAACAGTACAATTGCCTTTTTTTAGTTATAATCCTCATTCTTTTCCCAAATACGATATGTTTTCATACGATAAGTCACTAATGAGTATCCCATAATTTGCTACAGATATTTATTACGAGTATTGCTTATTTATGACCTATTCCTATGCCTTCACAAAGAGGACAAGAAAATACATTAAGAAGGAGCAGGCACACATGCAATTCAGACCCTAATTACCGGCTTCGTGAAAAAATATCGTGGTTAAATAGACCTGATTGGGTTTCGCAAGATCTGCTATTCCTAAATTTGTGCTACTTGTGACTTTTC